>NC_084796.1:191231015-191538860 GCF_963169125.1 Humulus lupulus | reverse complement strand
AATATGAATGATTAAAGTGAATACAAAATTTATATGATTAACAAAATCAAGAATAGAAATTTTTTATGGAGTTCATATTCAATAAGAGAGAAGAGAGAAAATAATTTTCCCCTGACCATCATAAGGAATATCATTACTCTCAATAATTAACTTCTTTCTTATTTTAGTTTACTTTTATAATAAAAAATTAAAAAACAATTTTGTCATTTAAAAATCTATCTCACCAAATCCAAAATAATACTTGTTACACTCAACAAAGTTTACATACAATAATCAAGGATAAGAAAAGGTGTATTTCCTATTAGGTTAGACGAACAAAAAAGAAAAATGCCCAACTCGATCACAGAGAAAGAGAGCTTGAAAAAAGGTGCAACGATGTATACTGCTTGCAACGCACTTTTACGTATTGGAAGAGATGCTCGGAGGAGGTGGGAATTGGTGACTAAGCTTGTATGGGATTCCAATAGTAGACGGTGTGGAGAGCTCTTAAAGGAACACATACAAGAAAATAACAGTGTAATCTCTAGCAGCATGAGATCAGTCAACATAAAATTGGAGGCCAAAATTAGTTTGATTCAATAATCAAACATGTGATACAATCTTATTATATGAAATAAGAAGTTCCTTTTAAAATACATTTAAGTGTAACATATTTAGTTACCTAAATTTAAATATTTGTTGTAATAAATATTGGGTAATAAATTAAGTGCTCCTGCCATGTTATGAATAAAGGAGCCACAATAAAAACTGCACGTAAGCTTAGTTTTTGTATGCAAAATGCTACAGAATTTGTCACCGAAAAGAAAAACTTGATAAAACTTATCGGTAGATGTTGGCCAGTCTTTTGGGGTTGAATCATTGTAGTTTTGGCCCAAAAAGGAAAAGAAAAGCTTAATAAAACTTAGACATAGGCCAACTTTTTGGTGGTGAATCACTATGGTCTTTGTGTTTCTTCTTTCCGGTTAACTTTCACTCTTTGTAAATTATATATAATAGTTTTATTATAATTTGTTAGTTGACGAATTTTCCACCCCACACTACTCTATATTATTCTCGTATTAAAAATGATAATTTAATTAATTTAAACATTTTAATTACCTTTTCTAGTAATATAAAAAAACATGAAAAGATTATGTTCTATTTACTATTTATGTGAAGATAATATTTCTCAAGATAATAATAATAATAATAAAGTCTTCTTAAAGTCAAAACATAATCAAAGTTGACTTAGCCAGAATTATTCCATCAATAAACTAGACTTTCTTAATTTTTGATTATAGAGTCTTCGAGAGCCTAAAGGAATCGATCAAGTTTTAATAAAGTCAAGTCCATTTCGACAGACTCCAAACTTGAGGCAAAGCTTTCTCGCAAGAAAATCCTCTCGTACTTCCTTTATTATTTTTAATTAGGAAATCAATTCCACTTAGTCTCTAATAATAGGATAATAGTGTAACCGAAACTCAGCTAATATATCAAATGAGAAAGAAAAAAAAAGCATATATAATATACTCATGCTCAGACTATAATTTGATTGTTAATTAAAGCATATTTTATTTAATTTAAATAGGATTTATCAACAATTAACCAAAGTTAATTTAAATCCCATTTATTAAAAAAATATTTTATTAATTGGCTGAATTTTTTTTTTTGATATTTTTCAAAATTTAACCAATTTTAAATTTTAAAATCAATATCTAAATTATTTTAAAAAAATATCTTGTGTTGTTACAACTATTATCTAATATTTTAACCATTTAAAAAAAAAAAAATACAAATAGTTATAACAACCCTAAAATATCGCAAATAGTTAAACAAATTCAAATATCCATAAAAATATCTAACTAACAATGTCCAAATTTCAAATAATTTAGATATTAAAAAAAAACTATAGAATAAAAAGATATTTATATTTTCAAATAAAGATTTAATAAAAATATCAAGAATTTAAATGAAAATATCTTAAATATCTGATATCATAATTCTAATATTTTAATATATTAAAATATTTAAAATTAAGTTGTTAGTCTATTTTTAAATTTGAATTTGAATGTTTGTAGAAAATATCTAATTATTTAAATCTCAACAAACAAAAATATCTTTTTTTTTTTTAAAAAAAAAATAATAAAACAAAAAAGATATTTTTAGTTTTGATTATAAATAATTTATTTCCACAAAATTAAAAAAAAAAAATTATTGGATGAATAGTACCCGTGGTACTGTTCACCGGTACTGTTCACGCGTGCATGCGCGCGGGTGTGCGCGTGGTGGCGCGCGGGCGTGCGCGCGCGCATGGGCAGCCAGGCCAAAAATTTTCCAAATTTTTTTTGAGCAATTTTTCAAATCAAAACCATTTTCTAATTAATTTTTACCATGTTTTACACAAAATAAAACATATATAAAAATTAATAGCATAGAAAACACAACAAGATAACCTAAAAATTGCTAAAATTCACATAAAATCAATATGTTCATAAAAACATGAAAAACCATCCAATTATTCAAACATATCAAATCATCCAATTTTAAACATGTTCATGCATGAAAATAAAGATTACCAAAGGCTCTGAGGCCAGTTGTTGGAAAAAGCTTATACAGGATCTTTATTTATTTTCATGTATATCTAATATTAAACAAATTAATACGAGATAGCCTAAAACATGTTTCTAAAATTGAATTCAAAGAGAAACAAATAATATAATACTTACAGTATACGCAGCGGAATTAAGAGTCCTTCCTTCAGTTTCTCTAACTCTTGTATCCTCTCTGTCGCAGAGTATTATCAAGAAACTGAACCGATCTTCTATTTTCTTCACGATCTTCCAATGTATCCTTAGAACCACCTAGACTAGTGTGGGCAATTCTCAACACATGAGATAGATATAGAGAGAAGAAGAGAAAATAACAAAGTGGCTTAGAAAAGGACTTGTGTTTAGAGAGAATATAAAACAATCAGAAAATCTGACTTGTGACTTATCTGCCGTCTCTGAAATCTTCTCTTTAAGCACTCCTTTTATAGACTCAATTAGGTCATTTAATTTAATTAAAAAATCAATAAAATAATAGCTATTTTGAAGCCCTAGGTCGAAATTATCATGGGCTATAGGCCTGTGAAATTTCCCATTTGATTATAAGCCCATTGGACTTAAAATCAAGGCCTGTATTATTTTCTATTGATTTAATTAATTAAATAATTATTTAAATCCTTTATCAAATTAATTATTTATAATTTGAACCTTGATTTAAATTTATTTATTAATTTAGATACCAATTTATCTTAATTAATAAATCTGCCATAATTTATCTTTTCTTCTCAAAATTACACAACTCTGTAAAACTATCCAAAATTGACCTTGTCAACTTTGATAATTCTAATTGATAATTAAATCAATTAATTGAGACTATCTAGATGATTTTATCCAAGGTACAATGGGGACCATAGGCCTATGAAATCAAGCTCCAATAAGTTATCATAAATCTAACAAATAAATTTACTAACTTATTAATTCCTCGTGACTCCACTATAGACTTGGAATTGCACTCTTGAATTCATAGAACGCTCTATAACAAATATAGATACGCTATTAATTATCCATTGTTACAACCATAATTTTCACTCAATCCTCTATAGACAGTCTACAATGAGATAGGACTAAAATACTGTTTTACCCCTCATTGTATTTTATCCTTAAAACATTTAGTTCCTTGTAAATGATATTTCAGTAAACTAATTTAATTACTGAAATGAGATCTCTATCATTTAACACCTTGAACCAAACTAAAAGGAAACCATCGTTTCACTTCTTCATCAGAAGCTATAGATGTTCATATCTATGATTAACACTCCCACTCAATTATACTACCGAGTTCCCAAGATGTAAGTATGGGCTAGTCCGTAGGGTAAGTTGGTAACGAACAAGTCAAAGAACTCAAATAATACAATCAGTTAGAATACTAACTACTCAGAATTGAGATTGAATTGACCTATGGTCAACTATATGATATGACTAGAATAGATAATAACAGTATGTTTACTTATCTTATCAACTGTCAATATCGGTTCTGTCCGATGTAACAAATACATCCGATCTTATCTACTTTGCTAATGTTCTGGAAAGAACATAACATTGTAATGTGTAAGTAGATCATATCGTAGATTGGCAAGTCAGTGTAAATCTGGTGCACTGACTAATCTTAGGACTAACTTATTTTTGAACATATAATCATATTTATATTCCACTATGATTACGTCACTATAAATAAGATTAGCTATATGCTCGGGATTTAATAGAAGTTTATATTAAACAAATAATCATGAAAATAAAACATGTGAGCAAAGTGATTAACCAAGTCAAAAAATGATTTCTATTCTTTTATTGATAATAAAATGAGATTACAAAGAATTTGAGTTTTAATTAGGGCATAAAACCCCAACAATGAGTTCATAAATATTATTGCTATGAAAAAAATATTTTTTTTAATATTTATTTTAGATTTTGTTTAGTTGTCTTAGTTTTAGAACTAAAAATTACTACCTAAATACACGTAAAATTTTATTTAATTAGTATAAAATTTATAACTTTAAATTCTTAAATAAATTATGCAGTGTAGTATTGTAACATCCCGTGTTTTGAACACCTATTAGTAGCCGATTGGAGCTAGTGAAGAATAATGTGGAATATTATTTTGATAAATGATATTAAATGAATTTGTATTGATTATTGAATTTTATAGCCGTTGTAATGATCCGGTAAATGATCTAGCTTTATGCAAAGAAAGTTTGGTCTCAGACCAAGAAATAAACTCTAATGGGAGAAAAATCTTGAATTAAAAAAAAAAAAGGAAATACTATGGCATAAAAATATTATTTTTTCTAGCAATTGAGACTTTACAGTCGAGCCAATAAGTTTAAGAAAAATTGATGATGTTTGAATTCCAATCAACTTGGCTTAAGAATGAGAATTTCTTGCTCGGGTCTCTAAGGGCATTTTGGTCAATTTGATAAAATTACAAAAATTATGTGATATGTGAAATTTTTTTTTTGGTCACATTTAATTTAATTAATTAATCTTGGAGATATTTAAAAACTATAGGGTAAAATTTTAGAGGATTTTAGATAAGTAAAATTACCAAAGGGCCCTTGAGTGTCTAAGGAGAAAGGTAAAAAGGAGCAAAGGCATAAAGTTCTTTTCCAAGGGAGGAGAGAGAGAATGGGGGGCGGCAAGGCTATGCCTAGGGCTCTCAAGAGCCTAGGACACCTACCCTATGGGGAAGAGTAAGAGTCTTACCCCACTCACAAGCTAAACCCTAATCATTCTCTTACATTTCTAATCATTTTCTCAAAATTTATTTTTCCTCAAGAAAAATACTCTCTTCCATTTCCTCTCCCCAAAGCCGAAACCACAAGTCCCTCTACTTGCCATTTATGCAATTCTTTCTCTCCATGAGCTAAGCACACTCATTTCCCCATTGAAGGAGGGAGAAGCTCAAGAAAATACTTGTGTAGAGTAAGTTTCGAAACTTACTTCACCTTTTCTCCTCTTTTCCTCTTCAAACCTGAATCCCTAAGGGTTTATTATGCATGCATGTGATCTAATCTCCATGCATGACATTGATCTTGTGTTCTATGGTTCAAGAGAAGCTTGTACGAGTAGGATCTCAAGGATTTAGCACTTTGGTGATAAAGTGAAAACAAGGTAAGAGATCTTGGTAGTTTGCATGTTTTCTCCCTCATCTAAGTCTTTCTACCCTAACATTCTCTTAAAAATCTGAATGTGGGACTTTGGGGCTCGGTTTGAGAGTGTAGAGCACAAGGGGGAGTTGGAGAAGCTAAGGAAAACTTATCTCCAAGCTAGAACTATCAAAGGTAGAAATTTATGGTTGTTCTTGAGTTTTGTGATTTATGTTGGTAGATCTGGCTGTATAGGTTATTTTAATGGTTTTTGGAGTTTATTTCATGCTTAAGGTTGAGATTGTGTGATTTGATGATTTGCATGCATGCATGTGACTATGGTTATTGTTATCCCCAAAAATTGGAGATCGATGACGTGGCAATAGAGGTGACAAGTGGCAGTGCATGGTCCATAAACAACACATTAATAGTCAATAAGCATATTGGCTCCTCAGAGTTGTGATAAAGCGATCTGGCTTAGGAGTAACCCAGTAGACCGATGAAGAATTTTGACTGGCTTGAGAAGTGTCATGACCGACCAGGTATGACCTTGTCCGACCAGTCACTTGTTTGTCTGCCCAAGCATGACCTTGTCTGCCTAGGAATGACCTTGTCTGCCCAGTCATGACCATGTCCGACCAGTCATGACCATTAGCGACCAGTCATGACCTGTTTGCCCAGCCAAGTGCGTGTCTGCCCAGTCAAGTGTATGTCTGCCCAGTCAAGTGCATGACTGCCCAGTCAAGGTGTGGCCGACCAGACTGAAGGTGATATGGATCAACTAGATAGAGCAGGACTACGTCAAGATTCCCAGAAACAGCTTCAACAAGAATCGGTCTTGGCATACGCGGGAATCTCTCATTTATCCCACGAATATGGTGTATTGTTACATTTTGAATATTGTTGTAATTTAAATAAAATGTGAATAATAAAATATCCCGATTATGGGGGATATCATCTGTGCGATCCTAAGCCTATAAATACAAGGCTTATGGCATCATATAGGGGACTAGTGGGAACTTTTGATTTGAATTCTAATTTTCTAGAGAGAGAGAGTACTTGTATTTGAGAGAATTCTTGTATTCTTGTAATCTGCACTGAAGAAACTCAGTTGGCTCAGGTTCATTTGATCTTGAGTGCAGATCTATATTCACAACTCTAAGTGGATTAGGCTATTACCAACACATTGGGGCTGAACCACTATAAAAATCGTCTGTGTCGTTTATTTTCTCTTGAAGGCTTTATCGTTTTTGACGTTCACACATCGTTGGCCAAAAACGCGGTCAACGGTTATGATAGAAATGTTTATTGTTGTTAGGTTGTGTAAAAATGCTTGCTGCCAAAATTTCGTGGTCTGGCTTCCAAAGGTCAGATCGCACTCCACTGCATCTTTTTGTGAAAAATATTTGTGTAGTTGCATATTTATTTGTGAGTACTTGATGATAGACTTTGGAAAATTGTAAAAATGTATTTTTAAACCCACCTTATGCACGTTTTGGCATTTTGATGTAAATATGGAAATTTTCTGGGCAACATGCACTGCCCAGATTGTTTTGACTTTTGAACGGATTTTCCTATTCTAAAATCTATGAAATTTAGTAGGGTGTTATTTTAAACATGTATAAAGGTCACTGTAAAATTGTAGAGGAAATGTGTTAAGATATAATAGATATGATTTTTCAAAGTTTTCCCTAAAATCTGGAAACAAAACTTCTGGACAGCAAGCACTGCCCAGATTTATTTAAACATTTTGATGATTTTTATTATTCCAAAAATTATGAAATTTTTAAGGAGACTAATTTAGAAATATATAAATATCTCTGTAAAATTTCAGAAATAACTGGGCTACGGTGTAAGAGAAGTAAATTTTCAAAGTTACCTTAAAATCTGGGAAAAACTTCTAGGCGGCAGCACTGCCCAAATTTCTTTAAATATTTGAATGGGTTTGGCCATCTCAAAAATTATGATATTTTAAAGGGAATTATTTCAGATGTGTATAAGTACCCCTGTAAAATGTTAGAGAAAAATGTGTCACAGTTTAAAAGAAATAATTTTTCTAAATTTGACCTAAAAACTGAAAGGTAGTAATTTTGAACCTTAACGAAAAGTGATTTTTGGGAGGTTAGTTGTCATAACCTAAAACAAGTTTTGACGTGATACTTTTGTCAAGTTCCCGTCCGTATGACACAGAATACGTGAACGATAGTTTAAGAGTTTTGGTTAAAAAACTCAATTGAGGGCAAAAGCTTCAAAATGTGACTTTGTCACTTTAAAACATATAATGACATTAAAGTTTTATAAATTAGAAGAAACAATAATTTACAAAGATAACTAAGGATTTGGAGATTCAACCAATCCCAAATCAACTTGAGTTAATTTAAAAGTTGATTTTTACCATTTTATAAATTAAGGGTCCAATTTCCATTCTTTTCAAAAATAACATAAAAAAAAGATCCTAGGTTATGGACAAAAATGGTAAAAATGGGAGTTTTTGTTTTGTGGAAAATTTAAGAGATCGGGATAACATTGTCAGATATTATTTGTAAAGGGTCAAAAAGCGGTATTTTGGTAAATGATAGAAAACGGTAAACTTCCGTAAGATGACGACAAGTTGGTATTTTTCTAAAGATATGAGTTGAGTAGAACTCTTTTTTTTTTCCTAAAACCAAAATACAAGTTATCCGATAAGAGAGTTCTTCAGTTAAAGAATATTAAGATGCACGGCATAGAGAGCGTGTTGAGGTGAGGGCGATTTTCTCATGATACTGTAAAGACTGAAACGAAATCCTACCTTATACACTATAAGATGTATAAGAGGCTATAGTATAGAGTCTCTAAGAGAACTTTATTGCATTTAGCTATCATAGAATATTAGCTATAAGAGTATGCCATAGTTTAATCCGAGTACATTGTATTAATTACATTAATCGCAAAAAAGGAAAATGAGTAGCAGTGTTAAAGATCCACCTGGGAACTAAGGACTCCAAGTAAGTTAGCATTTCTCTTTCTTGGCTACAACATGAATATACTAGTGTGTGCTTGTAGTAGTAGATTACACTAGTTTTGTTTGGGTCATTAAGACTAGGGTATGCTTCATACCCACCTTTGCAATGCTTATGCATTCTGTAGCTTAATGGCAAGTGAGTTTGGGTTGGAGCTAGAACCTTATTGTAATATTGTCCGGGTTGGAGCCAGGACATGGTAAACTTATAGTCCGGGTTGGAGCCAGGACATGGTGAAATTATGGTCCAGGTTGGAGCCAAGACATGGTGAAATTATAGTCCGGGCTGGAGCCAGGACATAGTGAAATTATAGTCCATGTTGGAGCCAGGACATGGTAAGATAAAGTCCGGGTTGGAGCCAGGACATGGTAAGTTAGACCTGGTTGGAGCCAGGACGTTAAGAGGGAATCTGAGTTGGAGCAAAGATCCTTTATGTTTGTTGAGTTGAATAAATTGTGTAATGATATATATCTCGAATATTCTGGGATTTTTTGAGTGCTCGTTATCATGTTATGTGTAACGTTGGTTGTTAGGTACAATCAAAGTATTTGATTATGATTTGGCTATTATTTGAGAATTGTATGATAGGGTTGGAACTTATCAAATACCTTAATGATCGGTAGTGATAACTACCTTAGGTCAACCTGTTACTAGGTTTAGTATACTTGTGTGTAAGGCTATTCTTACTAAGCGTTTTCACTTACCTAGTTGTTTCATGTTGTAGGTAAGTGCAAAAACAAAGTGGAGCAGTGAGCGCCGGAGTCTGCTTGTGGATATGTACATGTGGCCTGACCAGGGGAGATTTTTGATGGAATACCATTTTGAAAAGAAAAAGGTGGAAGTTGGTTATTTATTTTGATATAATTGTTTAGTTATAATTCAATGGAAGATTAGTTGTATTTATGTTTGCTAAACTAAAAGTGTGTGCACACGATCTTTTTTAAAGTTTTTTTATTTGGATTTTCTAAACTACAATGAGTTAAAAGTAAAAAAGTTTAAATTTATGCATGATTTTGGTCTTGTACATTTTGAGGGTCGTTACAAGTATTTAATTATGCGATTAAATAAAAATAATAAGATAACATAAATGATAAAATAAAACTACGTTGTATATGTAGCTTTTTCATAATGTATTAAATTTTAGTTGTAAATTATTTTATTATATTGTAAAAAATGTATCTCTAACAATGAAAAAATATATAACTATTTTAATATTTAGATTTTATCAATCACACTTTTTTTTTTATTTATATTATAATTGCAGCACATACCTTATATGTGCTTCACTACTAATATGTAAACGCCCTATCTTGCCTAACTTCGCAAAATGTCAATTTTATGCTTACTTAGAAAAATGCCAATAATAGTCCAAAAGTTCAGTGGGGCCTTATAAAAATAATGCAATATGGGCCCATTAGATTAAAACAAAATAAAATGTCTTTATGCCGTTCATGAGAAAATAAATACAATCCTACTGAATAAAATAACTAGGCCAGTAAATGTTATATGACGTTTCTAGATTGTCCCCATCCACAGGCTCCCCGTGACTTACATACTTATGAGTCTGGAAACTCTCAGCTCACCATACGTGCCAAAAAGAACCTAACATTGTGACAGTCAGTATCCCGTGATCTGTAGGGGAAAGAGCGGGTAAAGGCTGTGCAATCCCACATCGCATGGGGAATGTCAAGTGTGATGATTCTAAGACTGTGTAGGTATGGGACTACACGGTTGAAGAAGACTTAAATAGATTGATGGGTACTACCTATGCCAACAATATACATCTTCTTTTTGGTAGCCCATCCCTTGAGAACTCCAAAGTTAAGCGTGCTTGACCTGGAGTAGTCTCGTGATGGGTGACCTCCTGGGAAGTTTTCCTAGGAAGCGTGCGAGTGAGGACAAAACATGCTGGAAAGACTCGTGTTGGTTCGCAGGGCTAGTCATCATTCCAGGAAGCAATCATAGTGGCGTGGGGTGATAAACTAGTTTTAAACTTGTTTATCCATGTGTTTTTCAGGTAAAGTATTAGGTGTTCGCTTTGCTTTGTTCTATTTTATGCTGTTTTTTTGTATGTTTTCAGGTGTCGAAGGGCTTAGGCGACTTAGGTGTGGAAATATGGTGGAAAAATCGACAAAATGACAAAAATTGGTGGAAAACGGTGTTTCGGAGCACTTCCTGCGACCGCAGGAAGGGTGTCTTGCGGCCGCAAGTCCAGAAGAGAATTGGCATTTCCAGGGCATTCCTGCGATTGCAGGAATGACATCCTGCGACCGCAGGATACACCTACAAATGAGAAAAACGCAGATTTTTAATTAAGGGTGTTTTGGTCCTTTCATGTTTAAAAATTTGCTAATTAGGTTTAAATTACGATTAAGGAGAGAAAAGGAGGCACTTTTTGCAGACCTAGACTGGGAGAAAAGGCTTAGGAGTGCTTTGGGATGAAGATTGGATCTATCATTTAGAGTTTTTTTCTTCTCTTTTTATTTTTAGTTTATGTTAATTTCATGTTTATGGATTTCTTAGTGATGAACATGAACTAAATTCTATTTAGGGTTTTTAATTGAATCTCTTGAATCTTTATTATGAATTAATGCAAGTTTTTAATTTCTTCTTCATCTAAGATCTATTCAATTTGTATTTATTATGTATGTGATTGATTGCGCACCTTTTACATGCTATTTATGAATTCAAATCAAAATCTGAGAAGTGAGATTTGGATATGCTAAAATTGAATATACATAGATTTCAATTTAAAACGAGAGTATCAAATTGGTCTATGTGATTTAGGGCTGAGTTCATTGCTTCCTATTGTTTAGATTTCTCATAGAAATATAGAGAATTTGCATTAGGTCGAGTTTTATATTTCTTAACCTGAATATTTAACACTTTTGCATGTCTTTCATCTTAATGAGAAGAATTATCTTTGTGATTGCATTAATGAATAATAAAGTGGATAGTAGAGGAGATTAGAATCCCTAATTTCTTATATATATTTGAATCAAGTTTGCTGCAAGATTATTGTTCTTTGTTATTTTTTTTATTTAATTGTGTTATTTATTATTTTAGATTTAAAATTTCCAATTTTTGATTACCAAATAGAAAATAAAATAGGCTATTGGTACTTGATAATCAGTCTCTGTGGGAACGATATCGGTCTTACCGAAATAAACTACAAAAGTGATTACGTATACTTGCGTAGATTTAATTTTCGCAACAAGTTTTTGGCGCCGTTGCCGGGGATTGAAAAATTATCACTATTAAAATAGTTAATTTTATTTCTAATTTGGCTGTCTTTTAAATAATTTCTAATTTGTTTGGCTGCGGTTGTTCTTTATCTCAAGTACTTTCCTTATATGCGCAGTAGAAGGGGAGTTGACAGTCCAGTTCCAATTAGTCTTGAGATCGAGAAAGAGTGCAAGCGAAACAGAACAAACAAAAGGGCTGAAAGTTCCACTGTTGTTACAGCAGATATTAATAACAACAGTGTGGAAAACATGAGCGGGGGAGCACCACAAAATCATAATTCTACTGGTCAAAAAGCTCTATGGGACTATGTACTCCCTACTGTCACAGGGGTACACTCATGCATCCGTCCACCAGTAGTAGAGGCAAACAATTTTGAGATCAAGCCTGCTATCTTGCAAATGGTCCAAACTATCGTTCAATTTGGTGGCCTCCCCACTGAAGACCCCAATATGCACATAGCCAATTTCCTGGAGTTGTGTGCCACCTTCAAGATGAATGGGGTGAGTGATGATGCCATTAGATTGTGCTGGTTCCCATTCTCACTACAGGAGCAAGCGAAAAGTTGGCTGAATTCACTTAAGTCCAATACTATCACCACTTGGGATGCTCTAGCTCAGAAGTTTTTAGCGAAGTTCTTTCCACCTGCTAAGGCTGCTAAACTGAGAGGGGAGATCAATAACTTCTCTCAACTTGAGGGAGAATCTTTGTATGATGCTTGGGAGAGGTTCAAGGACTTGATCAGAAAATGTCCCCACCACGGTATTGAGAAGTGGATGTTGGTCCACAAATTTTACAATGGTTTGTGCGGTACCACTCGCACAATCATTGATGCAGTAGCGGGAGGAGCGTTTATGAGAAAAAGTGCTAATGAAGCTTATGAACTCTTAGAGGAAATGGCCACTAATAATTACCAATGGCCAAGTGAACGAGCGGGCAGTAATAAAAAGGTTGCAGGGGTTCATGAACTAGATGCACTCACAGCCTTAACTGCTCAAATTGCGTCTCTAACTAAGCAGTTGCAACAAAATACCATGTTAGCCCATGTTGTGCAAGCCCAAGTAACGTGTGAATTGTGTGGGGGGCCTCATCCTTTTGTCCAATGCCAAGCTGCTTTAGATCCCAACAATGTCCCATTAGATCAAGCTCAAGTTCAAGCAGCAGGTAATTTTCAGAGGCCCTACAACAACCCCTACTCTAACTCGTATATTCCAGGGTGGAGAAACCATCCTAACTTTTCTTGGAGAAATAATCAGGACTAACAACAACCATTTCAACCACAGTATCAACAACCTATGACTCAAGCTCCACCACAAGCATCAATCTCTCACCAACCTAGGCCACAAGCTCCTACAGAACAGCCTAGTGAATTGCAAGCTGCCTATTGACTCTCACCAACACTCAAACTCAGTTTATGACTGAGAGTAGATCCTCCATCAGAAATTTGGAGATGCAAGTGGGGCAGTTGGGCAATATGTTGAATACTAGGCCTGAAGGGAATTTTCCTAGCAATACCGTGGTGAATCCTAAGGAGCAGTGTCAAGCTATCACTTTGAGGAGCGGGAAAGAAATTGAGGGTCCTTCTCTAAAAGGGACTCAAGAAAAAAAGGCAGAAGAAGAGGAGAGTTGTGAGAAAGTTGAGCCCCAAGTGGAGGAAAAGGTTACTGAAGGCCTTGCAACCAAAGAGAAGATTCAACTGGTAGTTGTTGATTCTAATGTAAAAATCCCGTATCTAAAACAACTCTGGAAGACTTCTCTAGACAAACAATTCTAAAAGTTTCTTGAGGTGTTTAAAAAGCTTCACATTAACATCCTATTTGTTGAGGCTTTGGAGCAAATGCCAAGTTATGTGAAATTCATGAAAGAGATTTTATCAAAGAAACGGAGGTTGGAGGACTTTGAGACAGTAGCACTTACTGAAGAGTGTAGTGCAATACTTCAAAGGAAGCTTCCACAAAAAGCTTCAAGATCCGGGTAGCTTTACTATTCCTTGTACTATAGGGAAATTTGAATGCAAACATGCTCTTTGTGATCTTGGAGCAAGTATCAATCTCATGCCTCTATCTATATTTCGGAAGCTTGGTCTTGGTGAGGCAAAGCCTACTACTATTACTCTTCAGCTTGCAGATCGATCAATCAAGCACCCAAGGGGAGTTATTGAAGATGTGCTAGTCAAGGTAGATAAGTTTATTTTTCCAGCGGATTTCATTGTTCTAGTTATGGAGGAAGATGCAACCATTCCCATTATTTTGGGAAGACCATTCTTAGCCACAGGGAGAGCACTAATTGATGTACAAAAGGGGGAGTTGAAGCTGCGAGTGCAAAACGAAGAGGTAACATTTAATGTTTTTGAAGCAACTGATATTCCAACTTGTTGTAGAGTGGATGTGGTATGTAGTGGTGGTAGTAGTTTGGAAACCACCAAGAGAAAAACAAATGCTAAAATTTCTAGTTGAGCAGTTCATAATTTTTTGAAACAGTTCTATAGTGGAAAGGCTTGAAGGTTACACGAGCGATGGAAGGCTCCAACAATTAGCAACATCAAAAGACGAGTTTTTGCTTATGACACTATGGGTCTAAAGGATGAGTGGGGTGGACTTGACCCGAGTTAAATTTCAATGAAGGAAGTGAGCGTCCAACTGGAGACGTTAAATAAAGCGCCATTGGGAGGCATCCCAAGTTCATTTAAAATTCTTTAAGTTCGTTAAGTTTTTAAGCTATTTTAGTTGAGACAATTTTTATTTTTTTTAGTTAGTTTTTGTTTAATTTTAATTTTCTTGTAAATATTGTGATTATGGAATCGTGAAATACGTGAAAAAAATAGAAAAATGATGAAAAAAAATCGAAAAAAAGCGTAGAACCAATATGCCTACAACCAAGCCTTCGCCACTCATTTTGGCATTGACACTAGTGGATTTCCACCATATCCACAACCACCCAACTTTGGGTATCTTCCACCTGAGGGGGATGACGAGGCAGGTCCTTCATTGTGAGTCAAGTCAGGTAAGTTTCCTTTCCTTAGGTTTTATTTAAACATTGGGGACAATGTTTTTGGTAAGTTTGGGGAAGGGGGGTTTCTTTTCGTTAATTGTGTTAAGTTAGTTGAGTCAAGTTGCTGTTTCGTTTGGTGTTTGGTGTTTTGTGTTCTGTTAAATTGTGTTTGGTTTTGTGTGTAATTGTGTTGTGTGTAGGGTATCTAGAGAGTCTGTTGAATTAAGATAACAATGATTAGTCGATGAGAATACGTGAATGACTTGTAATATAATTTGAGAAAAATATAGTTGATTGTAAAAAAAAAAAAGCAATCCGTGTGCTTGGTTTGACCACTTCTTTGGGCTATTCTAATTCATTGTAAAACTAAATATTTGATCATGATTGGTAAATTCTTGCATTTAAATGTATTTATACTTGCTGAATTTTGAATGGGGAAAGAATGTATGAACAATTCTAGAACTTGCTTGCTTACTATTTGAGGCAAAATCATAGACAATGCTTGTTTAGGAAAATGATTTAGGCGATTTTTTTTTTCGGAACGTTTGAGCCTTTAAAGCCATCCTTGATTAATTTATCCTTAGTTACCCTTTTTTGAGCCTAAAAGTATAACTTTTTATTGTTAACCACTTATTTTGAGCCTAATTGAACACTTAATTATTTTTTTCCCTTGATTTATACCATGAGCATATAAACATATAAATGGGGATTGATTTGTAATGGGTGTTATTGTGTGATTTGGTTGTGACAATAGAAAAATAAAAGGAAAGATTGAGAGGAAAATTCGAAAAAAAAGAGATTGAAAATAAACTACACTTCTTATGTTTGTTCACATTGAAAAACATAAGTTTGGGGAAGTTTAGTTGAAAAAAAAAAGAAAAAAAAAAAGATACATCTAGTGTGAATTTTTCTCAATCTTGGACAATAAAGGGAAATTTGGGGTTGTTTGGATTACAATGTGGAAATCAGGTTTGGGTTGTTTGGATTATGTGCTTATGGTATATTTGAGCCAAAATGACTATCTTATCTACCGTTACCTAAGCCTCTCAATACAAGCTTTTAAAAGACCTTTTGATTCTTGAACATGCATTGATTTATATTAGTGGAGAATAATAAGTTAGCAAGCATATGGAAATTTGGGATTTGATGGATTAATGGTGAGAGTTCAACATGTGTAAATTATTTTAAATATGGTTTATTTACTATTCATGGTCGAGTAGACAAAAATGATCAGTGGGTTATGGTGAATTGAAGAAGTGGTTGGATTGAAATCTGGATTATTTGTCAAATTTTTTTTTTCGACAATTATATATGCTTGTCATTCATAAATTTTGAGGCTTAAAAATTGTAGTTATCTTGATTCATTTGTTTAGTGTCTGTATTTATTTGTTTAGTTTATCTTAAGTTTTGTTTTCTTTGCTCGAGGGCGAGCAAATGTTAAGTGTGGGGAAGTTTGATAAACGAGTTTTAGACTTGTTTTATCCATGTGTTTTTCAAGTAAAGTATCAGGTGTTCATTTTGCTTTGTTCTATTTTATGCTGGTTTTTGTATGTTTTCAGGTGTCGAAGGGCTTAGGTGACTTAGGTGTGGAAATATGGTGGAAAAATCGACAAAATGACAAAAATTGGTGGAAAATGGTGTTTCAGAGCACTTTTTGCGACCGCAGGAAGGGTGTCTTGTGGCTGCAAGTCCAGAAGAGAATTGGCATTTCCAGGGCATTCCTGCGATCGCAGGAATGACATCCTGCGACCGCAGGATACGTCTACAAATGAGAAAAACACAGATTTTTAATTAAGGGTGTTTTGGTCCTTTCATGTTTAAAAATTTGCTAATTAGGTTTAAATTACGATTAAGGAGAGAAAAGGAGGCACTTTTTGCAGACCTAGACTGGGAGAAAAGACTTAGGAGTGCTTTGGGATGAAGATTGGATCTATCATTTAGAGTTTTTTTCTTCTCTTTTTATTTTTAGTTTATGTTAATTTCATGTTTATGGATTTCTTAGTGATGAACATGAACTAAATTCTATTTAGGGTTTTTAATTGAATCTCTTGAATCTTTATTATGAATTAATGCAAGTTTTTAATTTCTTCTTCATCTAAGATCTATTCAATTTGTATTTATTATGTATGTGATTGATTGCGCACCTTTTACATGCTATTTATGAATTCAAATCAAAATCTGAGAAGTGAGATTTGGATATGCTAAAATTGAATAGACATAGATTTCAATTTAAAACGAGAGTATCAAATTAGTCTATGTGATTTAGGGCTGAGTTCATTGCTTCCTATTGTTTAGATTTCTCATAGAAATATAGAGAATTCGCATTAGGTCGAGTTTTATATTTCTTAACCTGAATATTTAACACTTTTGCATGTCTTTCATCTTAATGAGAAGAATTATCTTTGTGATTGCATTAATGAATAATAAAGTGGATAGTAGAGGAGATTAGAATCCCTAATTTCTTATA
The DNA here is from genome assembly GCF_963169125.1 of Humulus lupulus. Lineage (NCBI taxonomy): Eukaryota > Viridiplantae > Streptophyta > Magnoliopsida > Rosales > Cannabaceae > Humulus > Humulus lupulus. Next base: position 191,521,489 of record NC_084796.1, on the reverse strand, counting down.
TATATTTGAATCAAGTTTACTGCAAGATTATTGTTCTTTGTTATTTTTTTTATTTAATTGTGTTATTTATTATTTTAGATTTAAAAATTCCAATTTTTGATTACCAAATAGAAAATAAAATAGGCGATTGGTACTTGATAATCAATCTCTGTGGGAACGATATCGGTCTTACTGAAATAAACTACAAAAGCGATTACGTATACTTGCGTAGCTTTAATTTTCGCAACATGGGGTGTTACAAATGGTATCATGGAATTACAATTAACAATAAATTCACAAAATTCTACCAAAAAATTCTAACAATTAATTTAAACAAATAAATAAAATAATTCACAACACTTAACAATTAAATAAAACAAAGCTAAATAATAAATAAATTTATTTTTTGGTGCGCTACAAACATCTACCTGAAAGGAGGAAAGTAAGGGGGTGAGATAAAAACCCAGTAAGGAAGTACAAACAAGAAAAGAAAACACAACATAAAAAACATAAGCGACATAACTCATAAATTCTTAACATATTTTCCTTAAAGCAATCATTATCAACAGAAGTCATATGAAAACATAACCATAATAGCATAAGTCATAATCATAATCATAAACATAAGATTATATAAAACATAAGCATTAACATACAACATATGATCATGACACCCCTATTGTCTATGTCACATCATGTGAAAACATAACCATAACAACGTAAGTAACAATCATAAACATAAACATAAACATAAGATTATATAAAAAATAAGCATTAACATGCAATATATGATCATGGCACCTCTATTGTCCATGTCACATCACGTAAAAAAAAAAACCATAACAACGTAAGTCATAATCATAAACATAAGCATAATCATACAACATAAGATCATGTCGCCCCTATTGTCCAAGATCACATGTGACTCTCCTTTGGTCACTTACATGGCACCCCTATTGTCCAGATTTTAGGCACGTCTGCCTTCAATAATGTTGTAGCACTAGGGTAAGCAAACACAAATAAATCCATACATATCTCATAACTAGACTCCATTAAAAAAAATAGAAATCTAGATAACTTCCTTACATTCATAAAACAAAAAGCACATTCATAAAACATTAATGATATCCTTTTGGTCAACTTTTGTGACACCCTTTTGGTCACTCTTGAGGCATGTCTGCCCTTTATGTTGTAGCCTTAGCATCAATCACACAAACATATACATTATCATAAAATATTAGCAACAATATATCAATCCAAGAATAAGTACTATCTAACTTCCTTACCTCAAGTCTAAGCAATTACAAGAGTGGAACAACTTCACAATGAGCCTAAAATAACAATGAAACACTTGTCTTAATATCATGTAAAATACACATGTTTGCATCAAACATATCCCACGTGTGAATGAGCCATACACACGTGGAACTTATCTCACAATAAGTTGCATCACTTTCTAACTCCTAGCATATATCATACATAAAATCATGATTGCAAGTCTCACATAGAACCATGAAAAATAATGTCATTTTACTCCTAAAGACTTAATGGTTTTCAAACAGAGACTTTAGATTTACTCAAATAACATATAATTATGCGTAAAAATGCATTTGCATGTAACATGCATACGTGATACCATTCTTGAAAACTAAGTCAAAGTTGTAATTATCATGCTCTTTATTTCTTGACAAATTCACAAAAATTCAGCAAGCTTAATTAAACCTTGAAATTGATTTCCCATTAGTCTCCTATCATGCTTGCTATTATTTGTCATTTTAAAATCATTCCAACAATAAGCATCAAGATTAAATTTGAAAATCTCATTCAAGCTCACAACAATTCATGGGTCAATTTGACAAAGGCATAAACTTGTTTAATAATCATAATTCATTTTAGAAACCATAATTCAAAATAATTACTCAACTTTTTAATCATGCTTCCAATTTCAACCATAAAATAAGAAACAACATATTTTTTTTCTAAATTAAAAATAAAACGTGAATTATTTTTAATTATCTTTCTAGAACACCAAATCACATAAAATAATGGTATTCATAACAATTCAAAACTTGTTAACAATTTTATAGATCATTCACATACTATCTTCATGGCACAAAATTACTATTACATTCATATGCTTGCTATTCTCATAAATTTGATAACAAAATCAGCATGTAACTCATTTTATTACCTTTATCTTTTAATCATACAAATTCACATAACATCATAGATTTTCTTAAATAAATGAGAGAATAAAATATGTAAAACTAATATTTTCATATTTAGCATATATCATGAAATCATGGCATAAAACTTATTTTACTCATGCTTGCAAAATAAACATATTAACAATAAAATTCAGCAAGTAACATGGAATCATAAAATAACAAATAACACTTAACAATACTCCAACAATACTCGGATAGGTTTAACATATGCTTCCTAGCATCTTAAGCAAGACCCTAATATCCTTAATTCTCATTTACACATTTAAAAATAACATCACATTACATGCAATAGTCTAGGCCGAAACTAGCATAGTGGAGTAACAAAACATACCACAAATTTAACATGATTTTCACTTAATAAATCAAGATAAAGATAATGAAACAAAACAAACACTAAAATCCTTTTTAATACCCTTGGCCAAATTATGCATACACTATATTAATAAAATAAATCCAAAAATTTATCATGCATTTCATTCATCACATCAAAAGAGAATTAATGAAAATACAACAACAATTAGAACCTATTTCTTTCTCTCTTGGCCGAAATCCCTAGCATAGAAACACTCACAAATTTTAACAAAATTTCAAGATTCAAACCTAGCATGTTCTTAATACCAAAACTTGCATCATCAAACATAAAACCAAGGCATCAAATTAATTTAAACCAGCAACACAAAATAAATATATCAAAATCAAAACATAGCTTTCAAAAGAGATTGGACCCTAATATGCTTGCCATTAAAATTATCAAACCATACATAAAATCATAGCATAAAACAATAGATTTATCAATATAAGACTATTACATGCTCCCTATAGATCACATATCCTTATTGCCATTTCAAAATCACCAAAATTTAACAATATCAATATGAACATATATTTTATCAAACTCACATTTTCGTTTCCAAAACAATAATTGATTCAATTATCTTCAAAGTCAAAAGTACCAATATCAAAACACAACCTTTATGCAAAAAGAAAATCAAACCACACTCTAGAATGCTTTTCTATGAAAATCCACCAATCAAGAAAAGAAATAAACAACAAAATTTCCATTATCTCTTGATGGTGTAGAACAACATTTAGCACTATGGTTAAGCCTTTTGATACCACAATAACCTAGGCTCAATCAAAAACCCAAAAACTATATCTTAGAATTAAGAAGAGAATAATAGGTTAAGGAATTCACAAACACAAGAGCACTTAACTTCTCTTCTTCCTAGAATTTTTGAAATCCCTCCCTTCCTCTCTTCTTTATCTTCTCTTTCCCTCTAGGGTTCGATAGTCACAACTAAGAAATGATGAGAAAAATGCACTCCAGGGTCCTAAGGTTCTATATATATAGTGTATACTAGGTTTTATAAAATAATAAAAAAACTTAATTTCTTATTAATTTATTTAATTAAAAAAACTATTTAATTAAATAAATAAATTTTGATCTATCCAAAATGGCAGCTGCAAATGTCCACTCCCCCTTTCTTTCCTTGGCTTTCCACACTAATAAGGAAAGTGTAATTTTCATAGCTCTAAGATCCTGCCACTTTGGAACTCGTTTTTAACCATGATATCTTGTGCATTAGAGACTAGTTTCTTCTACAAAGTTGTAGGTTATCAAATTATCTTTCCAACGGTACTAAGTTTTTATAAATTGAACATCTACAACTCAAGTTATGGCTGTTTTACTGAGGTTGGGTCCAAAGTTACGGGAACTAAAAAAAAATGGCAACTTTACTTTCTCACTATTCCTTTATTTCCCTTTTCTCTATGTGAACACAAGTTGTAAAACGTGCCCTAATCTATTACTTTATAAAACGTCGCTCATCTCACATGAATTAGAAAAAAGTACCATTTTAAGGAAAAGTTCAGTGGGGCATTGTTAAAACATGTAATTTGGGCCTAATAGTTTGAAATAAAAATATTATGTCTTTATGCAGTACTTGGAAATAAAATAAAATATATAGTCCCACTAACGTAATTTGAACATAGTTCATTACACAAATTTCTTAATTATTCTTGGCATTCATCTTGATCGTTATTCATTCATAGGACACCCCACACCATACATACTCAAACGTCAGAACTCCCCACATCACTGCGCATGCCAAGGAGAAAACCTATTATTTACCTGAAAATGGGAAAAGTAAGGGCGTAAGCTAAAAGCCTAGTAAGGAAGTACAAACAAATACAACAATATCAAAGAAAATGCAAGAAGAGCATATTCGTATCATAAACTCAGGGCAAAACATATCATATTCATACTCATACTCATAATCTAAATAATTCAATTTTAGCATGCTTCTAAGATTACAAGTAACAACAAAGAAGAAAAAAAACATGCTAAGGGGAAAGAAGGCCGAAACACACACACCAAAACTCAAAATAAAATACAACATCAAGTAATTCTAACATACTTTCTAAGAACAAGATTAAACCAAGGTACAACAACACCATCAATGACCATCTCCATTGCCGAAACCTATAGGCAATTGGAACCCCAAATAAATATTCCAAACTCATACCAACATTCTAAGTATGCTTCTAAATAGATATCACCATCAATTTCATCATGGATTCTCATGATCAAATCATCAATCTCCTAACCAAAGCAACAACTTACCATCATAAACATATTTTGACCAACCATCAAATATTACAAAGGCATAACCAAGAATCAATTCATCCAACAACCATAGATTGAGAGAAATCCATTACCTTCCTTCGTAGAAATCAAAGACTCAAAATAGCCACCACTTTTGATCAACATAGGGTTTCGAAACCCACATCAATAAAGAAAAGAAAAACAACAAAAATGCTCTTAGATTTATGACGGAGAAGAAGAAAATAAAAGAAATCCTCATGAACCAAGGCTTACCCCTAGGGATTTTCGAATTCCCAATTCCTCTCTTCTTCCTTCTTCCTTGTTCCTTTCTTTCTCTCCTTCTCTCTCTACCTCACGAGCTCTCTCACTCTCCCTTGCTCCTCTATGCAGTCGGCCACAACCTAAAATGAGCTTGAGGTTTCCTCTTTTATCCTTTTATCACCTATAGTTGAAACCCTAAAGGATTAATCTCCCAATAATGGCTTGATTTCCCTTCCTTAATTCCCTCACCAAAATCAAGCAAATGAATTAAATAAAAAAGGGAAAGTCCCTTCCCTAGTTGACCAACGCCCTAAATCTCCCTCTCTCCTCACCACTCGGCCAAACAAGGCCACACTCACACCAAATCTTCAACTTGTCACCTTCCAAATTTATCACAAGACAACTAATATCTCATAGGCTACTACTCTATTTATCATCATTTGATTTAAATTCATAAATAAATAGAAAAGAAATTCCCTCTCTTTCTCACGTCAATCTCTTTCCCTTTCTATTACTTTCAATTTCCCAATTTTCCAAAATTGGTGCAAGACCTTACCTCTTAAATCTCTTATTTTCTCTAATTAAATAAAAAAAAAGGAAAATAAATAAATGAGATTTAATAATGCATGAGCAAACTATTGCATGCTCATCATGCAATCATGCACATGCCCACATACAAGTGCTCACGTGCATCTCTACTAACCATGCACCTTGGTGCACACAATCAAAACTCAAGAAAACTCTTAAAATAAAATAATTAACAAAAATTAAATTCACATAATTCCTACCAAACAACTCTAATAATTAAAAATAATTTCCTAACAATTAACAATTAATAATAAAAATAAAGGACACAAATTAATAAATTAAAAAAAATTAGTACGCTACACAAGTCTCTCTATAACCTTCCCCTTAATTGCTAGAATTCTCCAAATAAGGAAACATCCTCATTCCCACAATTTATTCTAGGTTAAAGTCTACTCTCTTGCATGCTTATCTTACTTGTCATGCACTTGCACACACACAACTATGCATGTTCACTTACTTTCCATGCACCCACCCACACACAATCAAACACACTTCCACTCAAGAACAAACAATAAAAATAAAACAATTATTCAACTTAACATTTAATTAAACAAAATAAAACAATTAATCAAGCAATACAAAAAATTGGTGCGCTACACACTACAAGAAAAATCATTTTTAGGGGCGACGCATGTCGACCCTAACAACGATAAAAGTCGCTCTTGATTTGTCGCCCCTAATAAAATGCACCTAATGGGGTACATTAGGGACGACTTATGTGTCTATATATATATAAAAGCTTAACAAAATTGTACTAAAAAATAAAAACCTTTTTAGCATTTAATGGCAACTAAAAATAATATTAACCTTTTTAAGGATAGATTAGTTTAGTTTTATTTTAAAAAAACACCTCAATAAAAATACATAATATTATAATAATAATTATTTGTAAACTCACAATATTAAAAACTAAAGTATGTACTTAATTTTTTTTAAAGATCAATAACATGATAATAATAAGGTAATTAGTGGCATAAATATCCAATGTTTTCAGTAGTTATATACCCAATTTTTCTTTAGAAAAATATTTAATGTTACCAAAATATTGAGTTTGTTACTACTTCCTACTTTTCTATGTTGATTAATCACTCAACAGACATGTGTCAACTCATTATTGTAATTAACATAGAGACACATATCAATAAGAAACCGACACGTATCTACTAAGTCATCAATTAATAGAGAAAAATAAAGTAAGTAGTAATAAAATCACTAGTTGGAGCAAAAGTGGCACCCCTGCTATATACATTTCACATATATATATAGAGTACCAATGTAGTATGATTGTTTTTATTCACTACCTATAGGTATTTTTAGTATTTTCGATACATAGATAAGCTGCAACTCTAATTTTTTAACAAGACGGTAATAATTTAGTTATAGGGGACCTCCCATAAATTTTCAAGAAATTCTGAATAATTTAAAATGTCAAAATCAAGATTCAAACAGCTTGTTGTATGCGTGCTTGTTGCAATATTTATACGCGCGTGCAACATGCTATTTGTCATAATTTCGACATCCTAAATTATTCAGAATTTTCTAAAAATTTGTGGGAGGTCCCTTGTAAATACATTATATACCGTCATGTGAAAAAAAAAGAGTTACAACTTATACATGTACCAAAAATACTAAAAATACCTATATACAATCACTACCTAATAATTTTCCATATATTTATATAAAGTTGCATTATTATCCACATTTTTTTAATGAAAAAAATTAATTCATTAATATCCACCATAAGCTTTAAAATAATAATCATAGTAACTACATAACTAAAATTTTGTTTTAGCTTTTTCATTCAAATATATGTTAATCTTATTTTACTCATTAAAAATGAGAATTCATATTTTATCCATGCTTTTAATTTGTGTAGTTTGGTAAATTATGTTTCTGCAGTTTCTTCTTGATTTTTTAAATGATTCATTTAGTACTTTTATTTATTAATTTATTTTTTAGTGAAGATCTAGGAATAAAATTTTGGTTTTTTTTTTTATTAATATACATAGTTAAGTTTTATTGCAAAAATATGGTATTCAATAAATTGATTCATTAATATAAAACTTTAATATTTTCTCGAAAATAAGTTTTGCACTAAAATCAGTCTCCACCAACTCTTTCACGGCATATCTTCTCTTCCACCTATGATCATTTTTTCAACAACCATTTTCAGAGCTGCTAACCTTCACAACCAGAAATTAATCTCTCAATAAACCCAAATAAAAAAATCAACCAAGTTTGTAACTATTTTTTTTAAAGAACCAACCATTCTAATATCGACAACCTATGTAATTGGCTGCTACGATTTCAATACTATTGAATTTCAACTTCAAAATTGAACCCAACCATTCAAATCTCACGGCTCTCACACCAACTTTCAGGTACGTTCTAAGCTTAAAATCTATTTAAGCTTATAAATCAATTCAATTCAATTATAAATCTAATTTAATTAATCAACTTAAATGAATACCATATAATGTATTCCAAAACATATGTAAATTGGAATAAACTTCTGCCACCCACCATTGAAGTTTGGTTTTTGAAAATTTTTTTGCTTGATTTGGTTGAATCTGAATGGGTTGCTACAATAATATTTAATAAACAAGAAATTGGGAGAGAGTGACTTTTCGTAGGATAACAAGCAATTGCAAGTTCTTGGGATTTAAGGTGGAGTGCTTGAAAGGAGGTAGATCTGATTTTGTTCTTTGTTTTGATCAATTAGAAGCTTAAGTTGTTATGTTCTTACTTCTTTTGCTCTATTTTTGTGCTAGGGTGTTTGAGATTTGATTCATTTATTGCTATATAGGTTCTTTTAGAGTTTTTAGGCCTGCTTTATATGTTTACTTATAAAGATTATGGGTTGCTTTATATGTTGCTATATAAGATTGGTTTAGGAGTTTCAATGGTTGCTTAACATGTTGATTTATGGGTTTCTTAGAAATTTCAAGAGTTGCTTACCATGTTCATTTATGAGGATTGTGGGTTACTTTATATGTTGCTATATAGGGTTGTTTTAGAGTTTCAAGAATTTTTTAATATGTTGTTTAATGTGTTTCTTAAGAGTTTCAAAAGTTGCTTAACATGTTGTTGTACGAGTTGTTTATCAAGTTGGTATCTGGGATTTGTTAACATGTTGCTTTATAAGTTGCTTTATAGAGTTGCTAAGGAGTTTCAAAAGTTTCTTAACAAATTATTTTATCAGTTGTATTAGAATTAGGGTTTCTTAACATGTTGCTATATAGGATTGCTTAGGAGTTTCAAGGGTTGTTTTAAGGGTTCCTCAAGTAGTTTTAAGGGTTGATGTATATGTTACTTACAAGGTTTATATTGATTTAGTTGTTTGTAATGACCCAACTAATTCTAAGACTTTGGACCATTAAAACTACTATACATAGACACTATTCTTAAAAAAACATACATACGAAACATTCATAACTTTATTAAAAACTATAAAGTAAAAGTTGAAATATATATAAACGCGGGGTATGGGATCCCATTGTTTGAAAAATAAAACATAGCTTTAACTTAAATAAATTTGTTACAAAATCAAGTGCGGAAAAATACATAGAAACATAATAAAAAGACTGAAACAACGTCGTCCTCGAATCGTTCTTGCAGTCCACCGAATCCATTCTTCCTCAATACACAATCCCAAGTTGCCAAGAATCTTTCCGCCGCCATAACTATTTTCCTGCACATATGAAATAAAGGAATGAGCCTAATGCCCAGCAAGGAAAATATACTAAAAGCATAAAACATAAACATAAACATATGAACATATGACTATAAAGACGTATACCATATAGGAATACAATATTAATGGCCATTATGACATGTGATAAACCATCTACGTCTCCTGTTTAATATTTGAGGTAGGTTAGATCACATGATAGTATATGATAACCCATCTAGGTCCTCTGACTAATATCTGAGGTAGGGTAAATCATAACTCTAACACATGAAAAAGATAAACACTAGGGCTTTCTAACTAAGCAACTATGAGCCCTAGATAAAAACATAACATATAGCATAATCATACCATAACATATTATACATAAACGTAACACATAAGCATATAAAAACTATCATATTTTCCTTACCAATAGCGGAATGTGAGAACAAGGACGGGATTTTGGAACACTCCTAAAACTAACAATGAGAAGGTGAGTATTTCTAAAAGAAGGAAATGAAAAAGAAATGAGTCTAAACCACCGAGAAGAAGAGCTTATCGAAAAGAAACCTCAAGTTCAAAGAACTTAAATGCCTAACCAAGAATGGAAAATATTGAGTTAGGATTTGAGTAAAGAAAACTATAAGAAACTAATGAAACATACAATAATAAACTAGGAATAGGAATACCTTTGAATGCACTAGAACCGAACTACACCTTGATATCGAAAAACACACAATTAACCTTACTTCCCAAGTGTTTTTAAAGCTTCAAATGATAAAGCTTATAACCCCAACCCAAGTGTTTATCACTTTAAAGTAAACCTAGCAGCTTGAAGGCTCTGAACTCAGCTTGAAGAATGAGAGAAATGGCTGGGTACTAGGTCCTTTTTATAGAGTTTCAAGGAGTGTAAAGATCTTCTTTTAGCTTGAATAAAAAATAATGAATATTACTTGAAAACCATTTAAAAATCTTGCCCTAGAGCCGATATATCGCCCATGGTAGGCGATATATTGCCTGGGCTTATATCCTCGAGGCTCGTCGAAGCGTTCGTGCGAAGTTACGTGTTTTCGTATTCCCCGTGTGGCGATATATCGCCCCTAGAGCTGCAAAATATCGGCATACGCTGAAATATTATACACGTAATTGCACTTTGTCAGCCTAATTTGAATTGAATAAATAGCTTTGACTGAGTCATATAACGATTTTAAAGCTGCTGGCAGATTCTGGGGTTTTCAAATATTTCTCTTATAAAACTATTCCTAAAAAATACTTAATTTCTCAATAAACATGCACATGACAAGTGTCATGATCTTATTAGTTCTATGTAAACCTTATAGTATAATAAATATCATCTCTATAATCAGCTATATTAATCAAACCTTATGTTATAATTAATATTCTTAAACTATAGGTTTGTTTACCGAGTTTTTCGGAAAATATAATAATAAAAATTAAGAGAGACTGGAGAGAAAGGGTTTAGAAGTTGTAAGCCAAATTTTTATGTGGTTGGGGCGTTAATGAGCCTTAGTCCACGAGACAGTTGTATTAGAGCTTAGAGAATCTAAAACAATGGAGTTTTCTACAAGTTTCAGCAGAGTAACTATATACACGCCAAAAGGAGATCCCTTCTCCAGTGCTCTGTTGCATGTATTTATAGGTTCACAGGTGCACTGGGCTTGGGACGGGCTGACCCGGGCCCAATAAAGGTATAAATACTGCTGTCTCCTCTATCGAAAGCCCAATACAAAGGATTAAAACATAAAAGAAAAATATTAATCTGAACCCACTGGGCCAGCCCAAACCACATCTATCATGCGACAAATTAGAGCTTTGGTCTGAGCATTTCGAGTTGCGAGGCAGATTCAGGGGACAAGATCGGTTAGACCAGTGGCTGCACAGGTCCGAACCAATGGCGTACAATCCCGAGGTGGCCTTTTCTACCGGGGAAACGAGGGGACAACTCCCACACTTTCTGTGACGAAGTCAAGGTCACTGATGCTTTCTCCTGCCAACCTTGGAGAACCGACTAAGGTTCGTTTACCTCTGTCCCTCTCCATTTGTCGAGGTCCCGTATCGTTTACCATGGGCCCGAACCATTTACCAGGAGCCCGGACCGTTTACTAGGCTTCAGGATCACCCACGTTGATCTCGACTGTTATCCGGAAGCCAAACATACCACTTTCGGGATGACCGTCCCGGACAATACTCCCCGGACGCCCTTCGGGCCTCGCCCAGAATCGGGCCGTAGATATCTATTATACTTCTTGCCAAATGGGCTTGGGCTGGGCCCAAACTCAGTTGGCCAGCCCGTGGGCCTGAAATGCGGATCCGGGCGCCTGACAGGAAACGGGAATAACATTTACCCCGCAAGACTTCATCCGGGCTTGCGCGGTGGAGGCTTGTATCTGTCCCGGATCCTCTCGGCATTCTTCCCGGTTCCTTCTCAGAGCAACTGGTCCGCGGCAAGGGGCATTGCGTGCTGGACGATTGTGGAGCCTGGACCATTTACCAGGGTCCGGGTTCATTTACCACTGCCCCGGTTCATGACGAGGGGTACATGTGTCTCCTAAAAACTGTTGCATCGATGGCACTTAATCCTGAAAGGTCAAAAACCACCTCAAGGGTCACTAGGCTAGGGCTATTATGTCAGCTCAGATCACGAGGCGTCCCATCCGCACGGGCGCTTTCCATTATTACTTCTGCGACAAGGAAGACCGTAGGATGGGGCGACCTTTAAAGAGCCTCTTTCTCTGGGTCGTCGGATCAGAGTGGCGCGGATCGCGCCTCTGGGGTACCTTGATACAACACTCGAGTGGATCCATTAATGCCCCTGCACGATCCTGGGCCGTCCGATGGGTGGATCGATCCCAACCGCTAGATCAAAATTCATCGCTTGGGCTCTTATAAATACCCCAGGCTTTCATTTGGAACCTTTACACTCTCGAGTCAGTCAAAGAACTCGAAGGATTTGTTTATGACCGAGCTTGCCGATGATATCTTCCACCGTCTGCTCTGCAGCGCCGACGCCTTTTTCCAACGGTTCTGATATCTGCACCCTTTCCCGAGCAGACGCCGCCAGCCTGCCCTTTTGACGAGCTGCTGAATCGTCTCCACCATTTCAAGACTGAGATTCTGCCGTCCTTGCCACCGAACAACCACCATTTTTCATGATTAGCAACTTACAATAAGTTTTTCTGCCTTTCGCCTTTGCACTCTTATACGTAGGAAAACGTGACTTTAATAATGTTCGCACTCTATTTTGTTTAGTGTAAAATCCTGATCCCAGCTGACCCCAGAATCAAAACCTTCTCATTCTGACTATGTGGGTGCTAAGACTAGGCGAAGAATTAAATGAATCAGTTCGCTTGACCAACCCGAGCCTCTAGTTCTTGTGATTTTGCTAACATCCTTCGATGACAGGCTGGCCGAAGGAAGACGCACCAGGATCCCTGTCATTTTGCTTATCTGCTTAGGCTGCTAGACCTTGCCTGCATTTAGAATTAGTGTTAAGGAAAGACAACCTGGTCTGGGTCGCTCTGGGCCATTTTCAGGTCTGGGTGATTCCCAGATAAGCGGCGATGGGCCGGCTTAGGAGTGTAGCCTACTGTTCATTCCCAATTAGGCTCTTGCGGATCCCTGGTGATCCCGGACCTGATCCAGAGGGGACTCTTCCAATCAGTTCATAGGAGAGCCCCCGTACCTTAACCAACCTTCTTGGGTTTTGGTACTGACTGCTTGGTTTGTTTCTCTGTTTTGCCCCTAGATCACCAGCCATGACATCGGGCGTCACCCTTCATTCGGAGGAGGAAGTTAATAAGGCCCCTGTCACTCTCCTCAGGCCCAAGACCACCAAAGGCAATAGGTGGGAGATGGATGTGGTGCCGAACTTGTTCCGAAACTATCGGATGCTGTACGCCCTGGAGAAGCGCTTGGGCGTGGAGTCGACTCCCGGGCTGTTCCATAACCGCCTGGCCAGGAAAGAGGAGACGGCCCACACCTCCTTGAACGGGTTCGGGGCTTGGAGTGTAGGCCACATTAGCGTGGGGGCTACGTTCCCGCTCCATGATTACTTCATGTGGTTCCTAACATTCATGGGGATCGCGCCCTTCCAGCTTCTGCCCCAAGCATACCGATTTCTTGTAGGATGGCGCGTCTTCTGCTTCGCGAGGGAGATCCCAGAGCCGACCCCTATAGAAATCTTGTACTTCTACAAGATGGAGCCGCAGGACAACGTCAAGGACAAGACCTTGGACGGCATCTACAGGCTCAAACCGCGAGGCAACTACCCCACTCCTACTAGCGCCTGGAAGCATCCCCCGGACGTCCGACACTACTGGTTCATGATGTCCGGGTTCCTCATAGAGAAGAACCCCACACTGATGCTGGACTTCCAACGAGTGGGTAAGTGGTTTCCCGTCCTTTTTCCTTGTCTTTGTCCTCTTTTCTTCCTCTTTCTTTTATTCTCACCACACCATCTCAGGTGGCAGGACCATTTTCCCAGAATCCCCTCACCCAGTTCATCCTGGATCGGCAGAAGCTTTAGCTAAGCGCAGAGGACCTGGACATGGGCTATGTCAACACTGACAGCCTCCGAGTGATCGGAATGCTCGCAGCCCACCAAACGATCCAGGCCCCGAGCCTCCAGGGGATACAATGCGAGAAATACCCCGCGCTGGGGGAAGAGCTGGACCAGGAACACATCAGGGCCGTAGAGGAAGCGGTGTTGGTAGACACAGCCAAGCGAAAGAGGGACCAAGTTCAGCCGAGGGAGGCGGCCACCTCCAAGGAGCTGGAAGTCCTCTTCAACGAGGGGCAGCCGAATACGGGGTCCCCCGGGGCTAGTGCATTAGGGCGAGGTAACTCACCTATGATTTTGACTTATGCTCCCCAAGTTAGAGACTTAGCTAGGGATAGGCTAGTACACCGAGGCCCCGTGTTCGGGGCTGACGGGGAAATGAGACCTTCGTCTCCCATTCTTGTAGGCTCAGAAGTCCTCATGTACTTGTATGGGTTTCTCCAATACGGGAACTTTCTACACCCGAATGACATGGGGGACCGAGTCTATTCTTTCGCGTTAGATGAATTGAGTCAGGTCCGGGGCCTAAATAAGGGTTCGTCCCGGGTCACTCTTAGTCTTGACTTCCTTGTTTGCTTGTTTATTGTACTAACTATTTTATTTGTGTTTATTTCAGAAGACTCCAATATGTCTGATCCCGTGGACCAAATGAAGCAGCTCCTCGAGATCCGGGTTGCCAAGGCGAGGGCCGCGGCCAGGAAGGCTGCCAAGAAAACGTCCAAGAAGGCGCCAGGGCCGGAGCTTCAACCTAGCAAGGAGACGCTAGGGCCAGAGCCTCAACCCAGCAACATGGCCCTGGCAGCGGTTCCGATTGCGGTCGTTGACCTGGCCACTGTCCTCGAGCTTCCCGCTCACCCCCCGGTGATTGACCTGGAGCTGGCACCAGCGGCAAGCCATAGCTCCGAGAAAAGAGCTGCGGACTTGGGCACAGAGGAGGCAGAACCAAGAAACAAGAGGACCCAGACGAGGCGGGCTGGTTTGGTTGGGGAGTCATTCGGGGACAGTCACATTGCCGCTAAAGACCTTCCAGCAGCACTGACTCTTCCCGTCCACCCGGCCTTGCCTGAGGAGGGGGAGGCCGTCTTGCAGGACGAGCAGTCCAAACTCATTTCCCGGACCTAAGAGAGTGGCCAGGAAAGGAAGGAGGAGGTTTACAAGGCCCTGATGATTCTTCGTCAGGTTGAATTTGCTAATCGCTCGGCAGCCTTCAGTGCCCCTCAGCCAATCGTGGATCGGCTAGTTGCCGAGACAGGTTTCCGCCCCAATCTGGGGCAGGACACGACCCCGTTCGCGGTGGATCTGCTAGATCAAGTGGGGAATACCATGTCTAATCTTCAACTGAAACGATACGCCACCATCGCCAACCAGGACATGCCATTCATTTCCCAAGCTCTCCGCGACCAAGCCACTGCTGTAAGTTTTCTTTACATCTTCTCTTTCTCCTTTTCTTTGCTTAGCAAGGACTCTTCTAACACTGCTTTGTTCCAGGATGCTCTATTATCCCATCGGAATGCCGACCTGGTGGCCGAGGCTGCCATGAAGATGGAGATGCTCCAGCTGGAGCTGGAGGCGGCAGTGAATCAAAGAGAAGCCGCCAAGGGGGCCTTGGCCAGGGAGACAGCCCAGGCCAAAGTGTCCCTGACCAACGCGGTTACTCAGGCCAAAGCGGATTGCGCGGAGTTTGACCGGGTCAAGTTTCAGCTTGAAGAGGCTCTGTCCCGGAAAGAAGCCGAGGCTGGTGAGCGGATGGCCAATCTGGAGGCGGAGCTTCTCCGAGTAAAGGCTTCCCAGGAGGCGGCGATGACTCGGTCCACCTAGGACCGGGAGAGGGTCAAAGGTCTGGAGGCCCAGATCCATGAGCTGGACGACTTGCTTCACAAGGAGGTGAAGGCGCACGAGGAGACCCGCCGCGAAAAAGAGTAGGCGGATGACATGCTGCGCGTCACTTTTGATGAGGCCATCTATATGGCTTGGATCTGGGACAAGAGCATGAACCTCTTGGTCTACCCTGACCCTGCCGCGATGAGGGCCGAATTTGAGGCCAAGGAGAGAGCTGACGCGGAGCCCCTGGATGATGAAGAGGCGGATGGAGCTACCTCGGAGGCATCAGTACTTGGCGAAGTCTAGACCTGGATCTTTTTTTTTTGTTTATAATTTTACAATACTTTTACGGACGCGTATGCGTCTAAGACAATTTTTGGTGTTTTATCCACTTTATTATTATTTTTTTCTTATTGCTTTCCCGTTTCACCATCATGTATGAATGAGCCGAGTGTTTGGTCCCGGTTCCAACGGCCTGGACTAGACTATTCCTGACTTTAATTTATCAACTCACTCTAACCCTGCTGCTCAGGTTCCAATGGCATGGACTAGACTATTCCTGGCTTTAATTTATCAACTCACTCTAACCCTATTGCTTAGGTTCCAATGGCTTGGACTAGACTATTCCTGGCTTTAATTTATCAACCCACTCTAACCCTACTGCTCAGGTTCCAATGGCCTGGGCCATTGGGGAGTTGATAATTATCACTGAATCTAGTCGTCCAGTCCCAAATGTTGAAAATCTGATGCTTTGGACCATCAGGGTTTAGTCGATTAGCTTATTTCGAAACCTAGACTAGGCTCCCACGGCCTAGGCCGTTTATAATACTAATTTTACACCTAGGACCCGCGCCCTAGCAGTCATGAGCTATTGCAGAAGTGACGTGGACGGGTACTCGGTTGTTTGGGGCCGTGCATGGTCGACTGACAGTTAGGATACGAGCTAGCCCATACGTCCTACTAGATACTTTTACCCCCCGGACAGCGTTCGTCCGGGGCGGGACCATGCCCGAGCCTTGGTCCTTTTTATCGTACCCCCGGACAGCGTTTGTCCGGGGCGGGACTAGGCCTGAGCCTTGGTCCTTTTTATCATACCCCTGGACAACGTTTGTCCGGGGCGGTACCAGGCCTGAGCCTTGGTCCTTTTTATCATACCCCCGGACAACGTTTGTTCGGTTTTAAAAAGAAATTCAGCAGAGTATTCCCAGTGCCAATTTTTTTAGTCCTCTTACAAATGAATTTCTCCAGTCTATTTATAGACTGGTATACAGAATATCTCTCCTCACATTTCAGGAATTTGTTATTCAATTTTCAAATAAATGCAATTAAAAGCGTATAAAATATAAAATATCCCCTGATATTTGGGAATTATTAACAGATTACAACAAATCCCTAGATATATGGATTTTCAAACAGTAACCGCATTCACACTAGATTATCGATCTCGAACATTTAACTTACATATCTTCAGGATCGACAAACTATCACGAGCTCGCTACCTCGGCTTGTCACGGTCTTAACAAGTGACTTTATTGAGATCGTCTTCTCCGAGCTCGCAATGCTCAAGCTCGAACCTTCTCGACGGATACTAATAAAATAGACTAGGAAAATTATACAAGTGTTGAACCCTTGTCATTTTAGATTCGAGCTTAACTTGTAACCTCGAGACATCCTCAGGATCACGTGGTTCCGAGCTCGCCAATTCCGACATCGTCGTTTTAGTATTGAGCGATACTATCAAACTCAATTCACATTAACGCTGATCACATGACCAATTTGCTTATTTCGAGCTTACACTTTACAAGCCTGTCTTTCGAGATCATAATTTCTATTCTCGAAGTTTGGGTATAACATTTTGCCCCCTCAATAGTATTGGTTCGAATCCTATGAGAAGGAAACTTTTGAACTGCTACTTTCAAAAATCGCGCCACCTACCACACTTGAGTGTGGACACGTGTCAGCCAAGTGTTTCCCAATCAAAGTACTTGAGTACTTTTTATCACTACCCACGTCTTTTCGTATCTCCTTTTTGCCGCCATAATCATATTTGCACCCCATCCATTAGATCATACTTTAAATTAAATCAAGGGTCATGATTTGTTTGACCTTTGACCTCCCCTGAGGTTTATATATATCCACTTTATCTTCATCACTCCCATTTTTTTATTCCGACTTTCAGAGAGAAGAAAACGAACCAGAGCCTCTTCCCCCCCTCCCCCCCCCCTTTTTTTTTTCTCTGCATGTTCTCTAAACTGAAGGAACAAAGCAACTCCTGTACCTTCGACTCCGTGAGGTCCTTCTTGCAACCAATATTCCAATAAACGATTTCTCTATATCCGCAAGCTTCTGTGTGTAAGTTTCTATTCTTGGCTCTCACATTTTGTTTTTCATATGTTTTTACGTACTTCTCTGTATCATGAATATGTTTACTAGTTTCGTTTCTAGTTTTTGCAAAGGTGGTTTATTTGATATTAAGCAAATGCTTGGATTTGAAGTTTTGGAATCACGGTTATTTAACCCATATTTTTTTAGTACAAAAAATGCAACAATATGGTTATTCTAGTTAGGAGTAGCGTTTCGTGTAAGCCAAGAAATAAGGGTTTTGGTTTAGAGTTTTAACTGTACAAATCCCAATAATATCACCTTTTTGGGTAACCGTCAGCTCTATCCCTAAAAATTTGGGATTCCTTCAAACTGGTATCCACTTCCCCACTCTCTTGTGTGGGTACACACTTGAAGCCCGAACTTTACAGTAGTTCGGGGCTCACCATCGAATTCATCTTACCCTTTCGAGACTTCAGTCTCGATTAAGGTAATTTTGTGATCTCGAACTTTCGAGGTCAAATCGTCAAAATTATAATTTACGTGATTTCCTATATACTGGGCCCTCACTCTTTTCTTTCTTGTTAGATGTCACGATACTCTGAGACTTGGTGGGGGCATGTGCTCGCTATTCCTTACTACCCGTCAACTCCCAGTCCTGAATCACCCTTCACACGAAACCAGCGTCTGATACGCGAGCATAGAGAAAGGTGCGAACAAGAAGATATCTGAGATCAGTTTCGACGCCAAATAGACGAGGTCGAGGAGAGAAAGAGAAAAATACTCCGAGTCGTAGTTTATCCAGATCCGGACCCCGAAATTAGACCTATTCCACTAGATCCCAAGCTCAAAGTCACTGTTGCCTTTGAGCCTGGTGCGCTTTCATTTAAAATGATGGAAGATCTTTCAAAGAGTCCTTCCACCTCCTAAGTCGCATCAATTCCCACCTAGAAAAAAGAATTCTTCGAGTCTGAGCACTATTGGATCTCAATCACTTCTACCAGCAAGATATCCGAGATATTAGCTTTCCATGGACTCAAACTTTCTGGCACCCTGATGTGCCGGCCTGCGGCTTCGAACGAACAGAGTTGCTTTGCCGCAGGAGATGGAAATCCCAATAGAAAAAATCAAGCTTGCGAGCATATGAGGGCAGGGGCTCTGCTACCTTTGAAACCATATTTCAAGGATTTTCTGTACTTCATTGGGCTTGCCCCATTCAAGCTCTAGACCAATTCCTTTAGGGTTCTATCAACCCTCAGGTCGTTATACCACGAGCTGAAATGGGAAGGGCCTTCGCCTCAAGAGATACTATATCTCTTTTGTCTCAAAAGCAGCCCATCTCGAGCTCATGGCGGGCATGAATTTTATTATCTATCGAGCTACCCGAAGGAGAAAAAGCTCTTTAAAGATATGGCAAATCAGCCCCCGAATTTCAAGCTCGCCTTCTTCTGGATGGACGGTCTCGCCTCTTCCAGATTTTACTCTTTTCAACGTATCCGTAAGTACCTTACCAAACTTATCCCCCTCTTTTTTTTTTTAAATAGTTAGGCTTGGAATGTTGATACATAGTTGTTCCTGCAGCCAATTACCATCATCCCACTCCATGAGAAATGATGGTGGAGCATAGGGCAGCCTTGCTCCAACTGCCCTATGGTCGGAGATCCATGTCCTACCTTCTCCACGAAGACTGGCTCCGAGCCTACGGCCTCTTAGAGGAAGGCCAATCTACGGACAACTCAGCTTACCGTAAGTACTTGAGGTGGGACCACGTGCCACTTCCCAGTGACAGATTCCCCCCAGGCGGAGGTCTTCGAGCTTGCAGGCCCGGTGGCTCGCCGACATGATTGACCTTCCTCGGGAAACTAAGCCCAAGACAAAGCCTCACCAAGTTCGAGTGATGGAGGTAAAGTTGTGCTCGACTCCTCTATGTGGTCTCCTTCTATGCTTAAGCACAAACCCGATGTACTTATCCTCTTTCTAGATCCTAAGGATAATTTTTATGTGTGGTCATGGGTAGATTATAGAGTGCGTAGGTTTGATAGCTGGTTAGGTCAGTATCAAACCATGTATAGTCTGAATGAGGTCTGGGATGGGGTTGCCATTCAATACGAAACCAACATGTATAGAGACCTTTCAAGGCTATCTCCTACATATAGAGATGGCACTCCCCCAGCGTCCTCAAAAGATAGGGGAATTTTCTGGTCGCCGAGCTCAAGCACGATCGAGTGTACCAGTTAGGTTTCTTTTATCCTTGGTCTTATTTCTTTTAATAACCTTAGCTCGATCACTAAAGTGTGACGTGTTTTTTGCAGGTGACATGGACTCTGATCTCGACAACATGCTCAACTGTCCCTTGGTGGCCAAGGCAAGCAAATGCCAAAGGGCGTCTTAAAGAGGGGGGGCGTCCCTCCAAAATTCCCAAGAAATCTGAGGCAATCCCTCTAGCCTTGGCTATTCAGGGCTCACGCTAGGATGCTAACCCTAATCCCGAGATAAGGGTAACTGCTGAAATTGAGTCAATGGCGCCCACAGACCCCTTGCCTCCTCCTTCAGTCCGAGCCACCCAACAAACTCCTGCTGCCCAAAAGAGACAAGCCCCCACACGAAAATGACTTTGGTCGATCTCAACTCACGTCCCAAAGTATGTGCTGGATAAGGCAGCTGGGTTGCACGAAGTCAATCTAGGCTCGGATGTCCTGTCCCGCTTTGGCCAAAGTCTCAACAACCTCGGCGCCCCTCAATGGGAGTTCCTCACCTCCTGTCGCGATGCCAACACCATCTTCGACAAGGGTGGCGAGCTTTTATCTTTGGTAAGTCATTTGTACTGTGACTTTGTCATACTGACTTACATCGCATGCTTAATACCTTGTATTCAATTTTGTGTACAAGCATTCCCTGCATTTGTTCAACACAACTTTAAGTTGAACAACGAGGTGGCTACGAGCAGGGCACATGCTCAAGAAGACAAGAACCTCCAGTTAAAGCTCGCAGACAAGCTCAGAGCAGCGAAGTTGGAGGTGGCAGCAGGGGAGGTAGCCATTCTTAAGGTGTTCGAACTTGACCTGAAGCTGGAGGTTGCCCAGGAGACTGCCCAGAGAGTGTCTCACATTGAGTCAGCAATGGCAGTGACCTTGAAAGAAGTCGAGGCCAAAAATTCTGAGATCAAGGAGAAAGACTCCAAGATTAAGGAACTTCAAGAGTTAAATGCCAAGTTCGAGGAGGAAAAGAAGGAGACCTTTGAGATAATCGAAGGTGAGAAAGCTCACCTTCTTGAGGAGTTCAAGACCAAGAAAGATCATGCCATAGACATGGCGATGTATCAGATCTGGTTGAACAATCCTAACCTCGAAACCAGCTTCTTGGCCAACATAGAGGTCAAATTTTTTGACAAATGGCAAGCTCGTCTTGAGGAAGAGGAGGCTAAGCTCAAGGCTGAGGAGGCGACGAAGGCACCCAGCACTGCGGGTGGGGAGGTGTCTACTTCGTGAAGGAGAGCTCATGGGTTGCGTCCCATTAAACTTTTGTAACTATCTTTCTATATATATATTTTTATATATGCGCCCTTGGGGCGAAGACAATATATAGCTTGATTTAGAGCTGTTTTTATTAAATAGTAACTTTAATCTTTATGCATACAATTTTCTGGCTCGAAAATCTTTTATGCATTTGATTTGATTTTCAGCTTTTTGCCTTAATATTATGCTACATTTCTGGGTCGAAATATTTCGAGCATGTTATATTAAAATCTTGCTTTTATATTTGTTTATTTGTACAAATATATCTATTGGATTTAAGCTTGAATTTCAATGCATTCATGCACAGTTTATTCAAAGTATCCATGTTCGACTTCGTTACTATCAAGGTCAAACTTTACTTTTCACCATGTACTTAAAAGTACTTAATTGCCATGTAATTTAAGTAGTTTAGTTATATCTTGCTTTCCTAGTCCATTTTTCTCTTCATCGAGTATATCCTCGAGGTTACGAGGTCGAGACTTATTTGCAAAACTTTCCAGCCTTGGAATCGACTTAGTTCACAGTTGGTTTATCTTAAATTCCAACTTTTTTACTGTCGATTAGGTTGGTTTGTTCCAAACTAATTTAGCTCAGGTTAAGTCCAGAAATTTTTAGCTCATGTTTACACTTATAAAATTTCATGTCGGGTTAATGATCCAGACATTTTTAGCTTGTGTGTACATTTATACACTTTCATGTATGGTTAATGATCCAGAGATTTTTAGCTCGTGTGTACAATTATGCACTTTCATGCCGGGTTAATGATCCAAAAATTTTATTTTATGTTATTTATTTTTTCAAATCTATGGTATGACTCATATACCACTTATGCCCCCCTTAATATCCTATGAGTGTGATCATAGGTTAATAAAATAAGAGGGTTTGCAAAAAATATAACATTAAAAGATAATACAACTTTTGAACAAAACAGAGAATTGTGATTGATAAAAAGCAGAAAAAATGAACATGCTTGGTTACAATGAAAACATCATTCCTACATTATTGATAATAAGGTCATAGATGTTCTCCATTCCAAGCTCGTGGAACCAACTCTCCATTTAACCTTGCCAGTTTGTACACTTTAGGTCGAATGATAGACTTGATCTGGTAAGGTTCTTCCCAATTAGGTCCAAGTACCCCGGTGGACGGGTCTCGTGTAGCTAAAAATACACGCCTTAACACCAGAACTCCCAATCCGAATTTTCTATCTCGAACCCTCTTGTTGAAGTTCTTAGTAGCTCGTTGCTGGTATGCACCATTTTTCAATTGCACTTCATCTCGTCTTTCTTCAATAAGGTCTAGACTTTCTTCAAGCTGGGATTGGTTCGAGGCCTCATTGTTGCATGGCTCCATATTGTAGGGATTTCAACCTCAATTGGAAACATGGCCTTGCATCCATAAGCTAGGGAGAAGAGAGTATGTCCCATTGAAGTTCGTGCTGTTGTTCTATAAGCCCAACAGACTTGCAGCAACTCTTCGGGCCACTTCCCCTTTGCCTCCTCTAAACTTTTCTTTATGGATCTCGTTAAGGTTTTATTGACCGCTTCGACCTGGCCATTTGATTAGGGATGGGCCACGGAGGAATAACTTTTTATTATCCCATTTTTCTAACAGAAATGGGTAAAAAGATCACAGTCAAACTGGGTTCCATTGTCTGATACTATTTTTTCTGGGCATCCCATATTGACAGACGATATTTTTTACAACAAAGTCTAAGAATTTTTTTGAGGTAATTGTGGCCAATGGTTCAGCTTCGGTCCATTTTGTGAAATAGTCGACTGTGACCACAGCATACCTTACTCCACCTTTTCCAGGTGGCAATGAACCTATGAGGTCAATTCCCCATACTACGAATGGCCATGGGCAGCTCATCATAGTGAGTTTGGTAGGTTGAGCTTGTGGAACTGAGGCAAAATGTTGACATTTATCACATCATTTGACATATTCAAACGAGTCTGCCTTGACTGTGGGCCAGAAATACCCCTGTCGTATCACCTTTTGGGATAGACTATGCCCCCCAGTGTGGTCTCCACAAAATCCTTCATGAATTTCTTCCAAAATTTTCTTTGCCTTGGGTGGAGTTACACATCAGAGTAATGGCATAAAGTACCATCTTCTATACAACCATCCCTCCACAATAGCATATCTTGGGATCTGATACATCAGCTTCTTAGCCTCGTTTCGGTGTGCTGGGAGACTTCCAGTTTTTTAGGCAGTCAACTATTGGGGTCATCCAGGTTGGTTATGAGTCAATCATGCATACGTCTTCTTCGTCAGGCTCGCTAATACTCGAGGTTGGAAGAAACTCCACTGGGACCACATTCAGTGTATCGACCTCGTTAGTTGTGGCTAGCCTGGCCAATGCATTTGCATTTGAATTTTGTTCTCGGGGGACGTACTCTACAGCGTTGAATTCAAACTGTCCGAGTGCAGTTTTTGCTTTCTCTAGGTACATAGCCATTTTTATGCCACGAGCCTGATATTCACCCAAGACTTGGTTAACCACTAGTTGTGAGTCACTATAGCAATGTAGAGCCTTTGCTTTGAGCTCTTTGGCTATTCGAAGTCCTGCTAGAAATGTCTCGTATTCAGCCTCATTGTTTGATGCTTCGAAGCCGAACCTTAAAGTTGAGTGGAATTTATTTACTGCAGGGTAATTAATATGATACCCGCCCCCGATCCATTTTTGTTAGAAGATCCATCGACATAAAGTTTCCACAGCTCTCAGGCTGGAGTTACAACTTCATCGTTTGAGATCCCAGTACACTCGACAATGAAATTTGCCAGGGCCTGTCCTTTGATAGTTGTTCTTGGGTGATATGTGTTTTCAAATTGCCCAAGTTTAATAACCCACTTTAACAATCTTTTGGATGCTTCTGGTCTGGACAAAACTTGGTGCAGCTGCCGGTCAGTCAGCACATGAATAGGATGTGCTTGGAAGTAGGGTCGGAGCTTTCGAGATGCGTGTATCAGGCTCAGAGCCAGTTTTTCCATTAATTGGTATCTCGATTCTGCCCCCAGTAATCTTTTTCTGACGTAATACACATGTTTTTGTACTTTCTTCTCCTCCCGTACTAGTACTGCACTAATTGCGTACTCGGCTGTAGCGAGGTATATATACAAAATCCCTCATGCGATAGGTTTGGACAAGATTGGTGGTTCGACGAGGTGTTTCTTAAGGTTTTGAAACGTGAGCTCGCACTCTTCCGACCACTCGAATTTTTTCCCCTCTTAAAATATTGATGAATGGAAGGCATCGATCCGTAGATTTCGAGATAAACCTACTTAAGGCCGTTATTCGTCTAGTTAAGCTCTGGACATCCTTATGTTTTCGAGGTGATGGCATATCTATTAATGTCTTAATCTTTTCTGGATTAACCTCTATTCCCCGTGCATTTACTATAAATCCAAGGAACTTTCTCGAAGACATTCCAAATGAGCACTTTTGTGGGTTAAGTTTCATGTTGTATTTTTGAAGTACAGTAAAACACTTCGCGAGATCATCCACATGATTATCGTTATGTTTAGATTTGACTAACATATCATCCTCATAAACTTCCATGTTATTTCCTATCTATTTAGCAAACATCCTATTCACAAGCCTTTGGTATGTGGCTCCAGCGTTTTTGAGCCCGAAAGGCATGACGCTGTAGCTGTACAACCCTTTATCAGTTACGAAGCTCATATGTTCTTGGTCAGGCGCATGCATGGAAATATGGTTATATCCAGAATAAGCGTCCATAAATGACATGATGTCGTGACTCGCAGTTGCGTCTACGAGCTGATCTATCTGAGGTAAGGGGAAACAATCTTTAGGGCATGCCTTGTTAAGATCTGAGTAGTCGATACAGGTTCACCATTTGTCATTGGGCTTTGGGACCAACACTGGATTAGCGATCCAATCCAGATAAAAGGCATCTCGTATGAATCGATTTTCTTTTAACTTATCAACTTCTTCTTTGAGGGCCTTCTTTCTGTCATCGTCCAGGAGCCTTCGTTTTTGCTGCTTCGGGGAGAAGCTCTTGTCAATGTTTAGTCCATGTCCGAGTGTGACCATGCGAACACGTCCTGGTTTTCTTTCAAGAAGCAAATTAATTGCTATCTTGACTTTTCAGAAAGATTCTTACCCACTTTTACCACATTTGTGGCACCCATTACCTTGAGCGTCACTTCCTTAAGCTCTTCCAGAGGTTTGAGATCGGCCTTTTCTTCTACACTAGGGTCGATCTCCTCATCTATCTCGAAGACGGGTCCATCCGTCTCCTGAACAATTACAAGTGTTTGCGCAATTGTTTGATTCTTTCCTCTCATGGAAATGTTGTAGCACTCCCTTCCTGCGAACTGGTCTCCCTTCAACATCCTGATGCCACTAGAAGTCAGGAACTTGATGGCCAGGTGCCTGACAGACAATACTGCCACTAGCCCAATTAGGGCGGGTCTTCCGAGCAGTATGTTGTAGGCTGACGGGGTGTCCACTACCACAAACTCCATCATCTTGGTTACCGAGACTGGGCAGTCTCCCAAGGTCACGGGGGGTTCAATGGACCCCGTACATGCAATCCCTTCTCCTGAAAAATCATACAACGTCATTGCACATGCTTTCAAATTACAAAGCTTGAGTCCCATCTTTTCTAGAGTGGCCTTGTAAAGGATATTCACCGAGCTCCCGTTATCAACCAGGACTCGGCGTACCGTCCTTTTCGCGAGCTGGATAGTAATGACCAGGGGGTCCTTGTGAGGAACTTGGACGTGTGATGCATCCTCTTCAGTAAATGTTGTGGGCTAAGTCTTAACCCTCTGATGCTTTGGAGCTCCTGGTTCGAGTTCGTAGGGGGAACTGCCTCCAGTCTTGAGCTCGTTGACATATCTTTTTTGGGCATTCTGCCCGAACCTGGAGTATGAGGTCCCCCGGAGATGGTTACTACATCCTCTCCATCAATCGGAGGGGATCGCTCATCCTCCCAAACTCAGGAGTTATAATGTTGGGCAAGTTGTTCAGCTACTACCCTCTGACTTGTTGAGGCTTGGTTGGAATTTCGGTTTCAAACATATTGTCCGAGATATCCTCTCGAGATCAAGCCTTTGATTTCGTCCTTCAGTTGTCGACATTCATCGGTTGAGTGTCTCATGTCTCTTTGGAATCTACAATATTTACTTGAGTCCCTTTTGGCTTTTGATTCTGCATGGGGTCAGGTCGTCTGAATGGGACCTGATTTTCATTGGCTAGAAATATGTTTTTTCGAGTCTCATTGAGGTCGGAATACACTGTGTAAACGGAGAAGTATTTATCTCACTTCTTCTTTTTCCCTCCATCAGCATCGGGGTTATTCCCTTTGTTCTTCTTTCTTTTATAAGGGTTATCCCCGGAGGGTTTCGAAGTTGATGGGTCCGCCGAGGTCGAGGCAGAGTTAACGTTTATCGTTGTAGTTATGGGCTGAGAGGTCAGGTTTAATGCTAACCTCGCCTCTTCTACATTAACAAACCTCTGGGTTCTCTTTAAATCTTCATGTACGCCCTGTTTTTCCCACAGGCTGATTAGCGAGCTGAGCTGCGGCCTAATCATAATTATCTCGTGGACGTCCCACAGATCGGAGCTTCTGTCATTAGGTCGTACCTACTTAGCTCGAGGAGACTCAAGGGTTCGCCAAGATTGCACAAGACTTGACCCCGGATTCTGAAGGCCTATGGTCGAGTTAGGTACCCAGCTCGCGGTACGAACTGAGTATGAAGGCTATGACCCTTTGTAAAGTCAACACACGCAACGTAAACGTGCTTATATCAGACATCACGTGTCTGATATGCCCCTGACTTCTCGGACACGCAGCAGGAACGTGCGTATTCAGACACCCACGACTGGGTTGGGCCGTGCGGCCCATTATCTCCTTACCTATCGATTTGACCATACTTATGTGTCAGGTTTAGGAATTAATCATAAATGTCACAGAGTTGATGTGATAGATAAGAGGGTCACGGGATGACCTCCTTACCAACTCCCAGGTGCCTTCTCCTATAAATATGGAGACCCTGGGAATTAATAAGGGTTGGATTCTCTATTGTAAAGAAGGCCCTGTAATCAAATATCCAGTATAGAGCAATAATACTGACTAGTGGAGTAGAAGGATTTTAACCTTTGAACCACTCAAAAAAACGTGTCTTGTGTCACCTCTTTCCTTTTTTAAGATCTTATATCTGTTTCGGTTCACATTTAGCACTAATCCCTTTCTCTTCATTTCTTAATTACCTGTTGGCGAAGAACCGCGTCAACAGTTTGGTGCTTTCATTGAGAGTAAGTTCGATTAGTGATGTTGCATACATCCAACTATGGTGACAACTCGATCTAGGCACGGTAACGAGACAGAACAACATGATGGGCAGGAGGCTCATCATATTGCCATCCCTGGTGAACAAGTTCCTGAAGTCCAGTAGCGGCTAGGAGAGCAGCCAGCGGGCCAAGATGATACTGGTAGTTCGGCGCCTCGACTGCCTAATCCGAACCCATGTTATTACATTGCGGTGGAAATGGAGAATGCTCAACTGAGGAGCCAGTTAGCAACAACTAGCCAACAAATTAAGGATATGCTGGCCCGACTACCCCCTCTCACAACTGACGCTAACGTCGGAGAGAGGCAAGGTGAGGCTCCTAAGTCTCACCGGGGTAATCGGTCTAGGCATAGTCGTTCGGACAGACTTCCAGCAGCCAACTCCACCCCTTCATAACACCATCGAGAGGCAGACTTCGGAGGAATTCCTAGAGCCGAACAACCGCAATACAGCCGTTCGGTCAGGACGTCGACTCCTAGCTCCCAACCATCCTCGAGGATGCCCAGAGGAGCTCGAGGAAATTCTCGAAGGAGATCCAGAGTGGGCTCACGACATCAGCCCGTTCCCAACAACCATCCTGCGCCTCGTCCAGATCGCCAGGCGCGGGACCAGTAGGTTGGCAGGGCTGAAAGGCCCCCACCAAACTTGATCCGTCCTGACAGAACTAGGATAGCCTCTCCAGTCAGGCATCCTCCTTCTCCAATCAAATATCCGTCTCCTCCTTGGCCCGTCCGAGACATTCCAGCCTATGGGAGTAGTAGGAGAAATCTGCCATCGGCAGGACCTTCCCGGCGTAGCAGGGCGCCGAGGGAAAGCCTAGATCCTCAGCACTAGAGGCGGACTACAAGCCTATCTAGCAGAAGCCATTGGACCGGCAGTCGCCGGAGTGATCTCTCTGGGGGAGACCTGCGCCAGCGTCTGAGTTCAGCGCAAAGTCATCAAACCACCCAGGAAGGCGACCTGCGAGATCGCCTAAACTTTTAGAGAGGGGAACAAGCAGGAGGAGATGACCATGCTCGCTCAAGGGGAGCTCTGTCCGAAGTACGTAATGGAGGGAATGTCCCAAATAACCTATCTCAAGATAGGAGGGGCAATAACCCACCAAATATGTACAATGGGTCCAGAGCTGTTGAACAGGCCCGGAATAACCAAGGACATCAGGACCAAACCCTCGAGCGCTTGACTCAGATGGAGGGGCTGATGAGGAAGCTCCTATCAGAAAAAGAAAAAGACGAATATGATTCAGGGGACGAGATGGAACTCTTCGCCCCCAGTATAGCAGCAACGGCGTACCCATCTGGTTTCTGTATGCCTCACTTGTCAAATTTCAATGGGGACGGAGACCCATCAGACCATCTAGGGATGTTCAACACCCTGATGATGGCCCACAACATTGGCCCCGAGCTGAGATGTTTAATCTTCCCTTCCACACTGACTGGACCTGCCAGGCAGTGGTTCAAGCAAAGTAAAAAACAATCAATTAGTTCCTGGAAGACCTTCTCAGCTGACTTCAAAAGGGCGTTTCGAGCCTCTCAGGCCGCCCGTGTTCAGGCCGACTCCCTGGCTAACGTGAGGCAGCAGCCCGGTGAGACTCTGAAGGCCTATCTGAGCAGATTCGCGAATGTTGCTGCTCGAGCCAGAGACGCGGATGATAGCTCCAAGCTCATGGCCATGAGAACTGGAATCCTCGTTGGAGGAGACCTTTGGAAGGATATACAAAGGAAGGGAGTCGGCTCGGTTAACGAATTCCTTAACAGGGCCTAAGAATGGATAAACTTGGAGGAAGCTTCAGCTTCAGCTGCGGGAACCAGCCAGGTCCCCGAGCAGCTCGCTGAAGTGGGGACGGAGGTCGTGGCAGCGACCCAGAACGTCACGCAGAACAACCAGCCCGGTGGAGGCAAAAGGAAGGGAAATGGCGAAAACAGTCCACACGGCCAAAAGAAGAACAAATTCATAGACAAGTTTAAGCCCGTCTTAGCGAATTATACCGAGCTAACCCAGTCTAGGCAGAATATCTTCCTAGCCAACTCTACTCGAGTCCCTTGGAGGAGGCCGGAGCCATTAAAGCACCACAAGGGGAAGAGAGACACTTCTAAGTTTTGCCGTTTTCATAACGACGTCGGCCA
The DNA here is from genome assembly GCF_963169125.1 of Humulus lupulus. Taxonomy (NCBI): domain Eukaryota; kingdom Viridiplantae; phylum Streptophyta; class Magnoliopsida; order Rosales; family Cannabaceae; genus Humulus; species Humulus lupulus. The sequence continues at coordinate 191,491,474 of NC_084796.1, read as the reverse complement.
CAATACCGACGATTGCAGACATCTAAAAGACGAGATCGAGACTCTCATCCGAGCCGGCCCCTTGGCTCAATATGCACGAAACAAGGTTCCAACAAACCGACCTGCTCCGGAAGTCCCGGTCAGTCAGCCCGGGTCACGGGTAGACCAGGATGTCCCTCCCCCTGTGGTAGGGGGGGAGATATCCACCATCTCTGGAGGTCCGCACATGGCCGGCACGAGCAGAGGCGCTCAAAAGAGATACGTGAATGAACTAAAGGCTCATAACGGAGTGGAGTTCGTTTCAGAATAGTGTCAGTCAAAGAAACAGCGATTGGAAAGGCAACCAATCATTTTTACGGAGGAAGATGCGGGCCATGTCCAGTTCCCTCACAATGATCTTCTGGTCGTAGCAGTCCAGCTCGCCAACCGGAGAGTGAGGAGGGTACTGATAGACAACGGGAGTTTGGTGAACCTCCTATTCCGATCCAACTTAGCGAAGATGGGTTTGACTATCGCCGAGCTGAAGGCAACCTCCGTGATGTTGTATGGTTTTTCGGGAGAAGGATCAGCAGCGATTGGGACGATCGAGTTAGTGATCACCCTAGGTGAAGGGTCTCGGACAGTCTCCAAACTCCTCGAGTTTGTGGTCATTGACTGCTCCGCTGCCTACAACACCATTTTGGGCCGACCTACGCTCATAGCTTTCGAGGCCGTCACGTCCATTCGCCACCTCGCGATGAAGTTCCCTACTTCAACGGGAATCTGCACTATCCTTGGCGATCAGCTCGCTGTCAGGGAATGCTACAACATTTCCATGAAGGGAAAATCTAAACCCGGGCAGCTGGCGATGGCCATTCAGGGTGAAGAGGAATCTCAAGAACCCTTAGCTGATCTTGAGATTGAAAAACCTCAAAGCGCTAAGGGGGAAAATGTCGTCTCAAGTGAGGACATTGACCCCCGAAAAGGCGAGGACAGATCCGAGCTCCAGGCTATTAAGGAGCTCGAGGAGGTGAGTATCGATCCGCAGAACCCTTGTTGGAAGGTCAAGCTTGGGAAAAACCTCTGTAGCAAGAGGAAGGCAGAGCTGACTACGTTTCTGCAGGATAACTTGGACGTATTCGCATGGTCGCACGAGGACATGGTGGGAATTAGCCCGAGTGTCATCATGCACACACTTCATCTGGATAAAAGCGTTCCTGCCAAGTCCCAAAAGCAAAGGCGTTTAGGAACGACTCGAGCTGAAGCCCTAAACGAAGAGGTAGCCCGGCTCAAGAAATGCGGCTTTATCCGTGAAGCCAAGTTTCCAATATGGGTTGCCAACCCCGTGCTAGTCCCGAAGCCTAACGAGAAATGGCGGACCTGCATCGACTTCTCCGACCTGAATAAAGCCTGCCCCAAGGATTGCTTTCCATTGCCCAGGATCGACCAGTTGGTGGATGCCACGGCGGGGCACGAGCTCATGTCCTTTATGGACGCGTACTTGGGCTACAATCAGATCGCGATGAATCCGGCAGACCAGGAACACACCAGCTTCATGACCCCGACGAACGTCTATTGTTACAAGGTCATGCCGTTCGGTCTGAAGAACGCCGGAGTGTTGCGATATTTTTGCTATGCAAGTGCACACAGTCGTAATTCGTAATAAAATGGTAAAAACCAAGTATCGTCCTCAAGGACTGATTTATCAATTACCAATCAACCAATCTTTTTAATTCTATTTGATTGAACGATTTCAGAGATTTCAAACAAAGAAAAATACTAACGAAGCACAATGAAAATTTAAACAGAAAATAACAGAGAAAATGAAATTAGGACAATTATGATCCTCTATTTTCCACCCTTTTATTTCCTAATGCAAGAATTTATATCCCCTTCTCCCTATTCAAGAATAAGTTGCAAAAACAATTCATAATCTGGTCAAGATTTATGAAATTCTATCTAAATGACAACTTCCTATATTTCTATGGTAAGTTGAATCATGTAGAAGGCATTAACCACGCAACTCAGAAAAATAGGCAAATAATCTAGATACTTTCGTTCTAAATTAAATTTGCATCCAAACAATCAAAGCATATCAAATTTCACTTTTCACATTTCAATTTGATTCATGAAATAACAATTAGAGGTGATCAATCAATAATCGCACAAATAACATAGATTGTAAGGAATTGAAAGAGATGAAGAAGAACATCAATTTTGCATTAAACCATAAAAAGGGTTTCCAAAAGATTCACATAAAAGCCCTAAAAAGAATTTAGCCCATGATATTCATTCTAGCAATAAAATAATTCAATTACAAACATAAAAATTTAAAGAAAAAGATGAAAAACACAGCAATCAATCCTCCAAGATGGTATTCTTACTCCCAGCCGTCGAACCCCCCTTCAGCCCTGTCTCAGTCGCATATATGTTTCCCAAGAATCCCTACTAAAAATTCCCTCTGGAAAAGACTCAATTGCCCATCAAAAGTAATAAGATAGGTCAAAAATCACGAAACCAGCGCTGTAGTGCTACCCTTGTAGCGCTAAAGTCAAGAACGAAATGGGGGAAATCTGGGCACCAGCGCTGTAGCGCTAATGTTGTAGCGCTAAAGTCAGAGCCGAGCTTCTTCAGAACTTCTTCCTAGCGCTACGGCGCTCCCTTAGTGGCGCTGTAGTGCTACTTATAGAACCAAGAAAATTCACAAATCCGTCCCGATTTTGTTCCACTTTCGCTCCTTTTCATCAATTGTATCACTTTAACATTAATCACCCTGAAACAAGAACAAACGAGCATAATTCCGAAATAAAATAATCCTAACTAATGAAAAATAGCCTAAAAACTTGGACCATAAACGAGCCTAAAACTCGTTTATCACGGAGCTACCTACCAGAGGCTAGTAAATAGAATGTTCGCGGACCAGATCGGAAAAAACATGGAAGTGTACGTTGATGACATGCTAGTCAAGTCAAAGACTGCCGATAGTCATGTTTCCGACCTGGAAGAATGTTTTAAGATCCTACGGGAATATGGCATGAGGCTCAATCCACAGAAATGCAATTTTGGAGTCACGTCAGGGAAATTCCTGGGGTTCATAGTCAATAACCGAGGAATCGAGGAAAACCCCGACAAGATCAGATCATTGCTTGAGCTTCCCTCACCCAGGTCGCGAAAAGATGTCCAAGGCCTTACGGGAAGAGTGGCGGCCCTCAACCGATTTATTTCGAAGTCTACCGACAAATGCCTGCCATTCTACAACCTGCTCCGAGGGAACAAGAAGTTCGAGTGGACAGTAGAATGCGAAAGCGCATTCCTCGACCTGAAGGCACATCTGGCTGAGCCGCTCGTGCTATCCAAACCCAAGGCAGGAGAGCCTCTTTTTCTCTACTTGACTGTCACTGAGGACGCAGCTAGTGTCGTACTGGTACGAGAAGAGGACCAAGTTCAAAAACTAGTCTACTACATCAACAAGAGACTTCTCGGGGCTGAATCCCGATACCCGCTGATGGAGAAATTGGCGTTCTGCCTTATCATGGCCTCGCGAAAGCTCAGGCCGTACTTCTAGTCCCACTCGATTCACGTCATGACCGATCAACCTTTAAGGCAGGTTTTGCAAAAACCTGAAGCATCGGGGTGTTTGTTAAAGTGGACCATCGAACTCAGTCAGTACGAGATACTATACACTCTGCAGACTGCTATAAAAAGTCAGGCCCTGGCCGATTTCATGGCAGAGTGCACGGGATTCCAGGAGGATCCCGCAGAAAACTCACCCCAAATCAGCTCGCCCCAGGCTTCGTGGAGGGTCTTTGTAGATGGTTCATCCAACGAGAACGGCTCCGGAGCTGGAATCATTTTAATATCCCCTGAGGGACATAGATTTCACTCGGCACTGAGATTCAGATTCAAAGCCTCCAACAACGAAGCCGAATACGAAGCTTTGCTGGCAGAACTGAGGATAGCCTAGGAGTTGAAGGCGAGCTCCGTCCAGTGCTTCAGTGACTCCCAGCTCGTGGTAAACCAGGTTCTGGGCGAATATCAAGCACGGGGACCCAAGATGGCCGCCTATCTGGCAAAGGTGAAATCTGAGCTGTCCGCGTTTGAATGAGGCTCGATCGAGCCGATACCTCGGGAGCAGAACGCTAATGCAAATGCTCTTGCCAAGCTCACCACTTCTAGGGAAACGGAGACATTGGGGCTAGTACCAGTCGAATTCTTGGAGAAACCAAGCGTAGAAGATGTCAGGACGGAGGTCGAGATGATCGATGCCAGGCCGACCTGGATGATCCCCATCATTGAATATCTCGTCGAAGGCAAGCTGCCTGAAGGACGTAACGATGCACGGCGAGTCCTGTATCAAGCTCCTAGGTATACGATAGTCGATGGGGTGTTGTACCGACGTGGGCACTCCCTACCTCTCCTCCGGTGTGTTCTTCCAAGTGAAGCAAAGGCCATCCTGCAGGAAGTGCACGAAGGATTTTGCGGAGACCACACTGGGGGGCAGAGCTTGGCCTTAAAGGTCCTGAGGCAGGGGTATTACTGGCCAACTCTGTCCAAAGACTCGATCTCATACGTAAAGAAGTGCGACAAGTGACAGTGGTTCGCTGCAGTTGCCCGAGCTCCTCCAGTCGAGCTGAAGATGTTCTCGTCCCCATGGCCGTTTGCCGTTTGGGGGATAGACTTGGTGGGCGCCCTCCCCACTGGAAAAGGCGGGGTCCATTACGCCGTGGTAGCCATCGACTACTTCACTAAGTGGGCTGAGGCAGAACCTTTGGCAACGATAACGTCCAAAAAGGTGCTGGACTTCGTGGTTAAAAGCATCATATATCGGTTCGGCCTGCCTAAAAAGATCGTTTCCGACAACGGCACCTAGTTCGACAGCGACCTGTTCACCGAGTTTTGTGAAAGATACGAAATCATAAAAAGTATCTCCTCCGTGACCTATCCTCAGGCTAATGGCCAGGTCGAAGCTGTCAACAAGACTCTAAAGACGAGCCTCAAGAAGAGATTGGATGAAGCAAAGGGGGTCTGGCCAGAGCAGCTCCCACAGGTCCTGTGGGCATACCGGACCCCGCATCAGACTCCTACGTGTCAACTCCCTTTTCCCTAACCTTTGGGAGTGAGGCAGTCCTCCCCGTGGAAATTAAGGTGCTTTCGCATAGAGTCTAGTCTTATGACCAAGATCGAAACCATGAGCTCCTGTGAAATTCCCTCGATCTAGTTGATGAAAGGCGAGAGGATTCGCAACTCCAGCTCGCCCATTATCAGCAGAAAATCACTCGCTACTTCAACACCAAAGTCAAAAAACGCGCCTTTAGCGTTGGCGACTTGGTCCTGACGAGAGTTTTCCTGGCCGGGAAAGATCCCAAAGATGGAGTTTTAGGACCAAACTAGGAAGGATCATACCAGGTCATCGAAATCATTAAGGATGGAACATATAAGTTAGCTCGACTGGATGGAGGGGCGGTCCTGCGGACTTGGAACGACATCCACTTAAAGAAATATTATCAATGATTCACCTGTAAGGCTTGGAAGGCCACTTTTTATGTATTAATGAGAATCAACTTTTATGTATGTTTGCAAGTGTAATCTAAAGTAACCACGAAAGACCCTTTCCCAGTTACTTGGGGGGCATATGGTACCTGGATATAACCAGGTCTCCTTAATGACTTAGAAGTTTATTCATATCGATTGACTGTTGTTTTCTTAAAAAACGCGAGATATTGATAAGGGTTAACACCAACTAAGTCCTATCCTGGTCATAACCGGGTCATAAAACTTAGAAGTTGATTTAAATCTATTGATCGTTGTTCTTCTTAAAGAGCTCGAGATATGGATAAAAGTTAACATGAACTAAGTTTTCAAATTAAGTTCCTGGTCCTAACCGGGTCATAAAACTTAGAAGTTGATTTAAATCTATTGATCGTTGTTCTTCTTAAAGAGCTCGAGATGTGGATAAAAGTTAACACGAACTAAGTTTTCAAATTAAGTTCCTGGTCCTAACCGGGTCATAAAACTTAGAAGTTGATTTAAATCTATTGATCGTTGTTCTTCTTAAAGAGCTCGAGATATGGATAAAAGTTAACACGAACTAAGTTTTCAAATTAAGTTCCTGGTCCTAACTGGGTCATAAAACTTAGAAGTTGGTTTAAATCTATGGATTGTTGTTCTCCCTAGGGAGCTCGAGATATGGAAAAAGACCAGCATAAACTAAGTTTTTCAAGAAATTGTAGCCGAAATGCGTAAAGGCAAAAAAGAGAAGATCAATTAAAAGCGTTAAAGCAAATTGTCTCGAGGTGAAAGCACCTCATGCAAAGGTTACATAAAAATTATTTAAAATATATAGGGGGGCACAAGAAAAGAAACGCCCTAAGCTCTGCCAGATGGGCCCTTGGAGGTCGCCGTCTCGCCTCGCTCATCTGTGCCAGAACCATCCCCGGTCTCCGAGGGCGCCTCTTTATCAAGGCGAGCTTGGAACTTCACCAGCAAGCGCTCCCAGAGGCTCGCTGACATGAAGGAAAAGTCTGCGTCTGGATTGTAGGCCCAGCAGTGGTAGAACAGATCTTCCATGGACTTTTCCGAAGTTGTCCTCTCGGCCTCTAGGGCAGCCTGGGCGACCTGGACCTCAGTCTTCACGGCGTCTAGGTCCGTCCTCGAGGTAGCAAGGGAGGTCTCGAGCTCTTGGACCTTCGAACGAGTTTTCTCCAGCTCGACCTGCGAGGCCGCCAGGGCATCCTTGGCCGCTTGCAGGGTAGTCTGATGCTCGTCCCTCATGTCTCCGAGCTGAGTTTTGGTCCTGATGATGCTCCGGTGAAGGGCGACAACGCTCTGTGAAGACGGAAAGACAATTGCCTTAGAAAAAAACAGGGCAAAGTATAACAATGTAAAAAACCACAAAAAGGTTAAGGTTAGCTTACCGTCATGGCCATGCCTAGTGAAGACTCCAGCACGCCCACCGGGCTCATTGTCTCGATGGCCCGGAGCTCCTTCTCGGTGAACTTGTATATGTGGCTGACGGAGTAGTTCGCCGACTCATACACCGTTCCCCGAAAGGCCTCGGGGATCTTCTCCAAGTCCTGGGGATTGACTGGGATGCGTACAGCAGAGGGTATGATGGCCGATGTCCCGACCTCCATTCCTATGTCCCGGGCAGTGAGTGGAGCTCGCGGAGCCGGTGGAGGGATATTGCTTCCCCCTGCAGTAGGAAGGACCGCTCCCGCAACTTGTGCAGCTGGGGCTTGATCCTTCTCCTTCGCAGGGGACTTGGTGGGGGTCCCGGCAGCGTTCTTGGACGTCCGGAGCCTCTTCGCTCTTGGCCCCGCGGCGGCGTTCCCTCCGAAGATCGTACCTCGCAGGCTCTCCTCGGGCTGAGACATCTCTTTTGCCAAGGCAAAAACATGGTTAGTACGAGAATTAATGATCATGCAAAAACAAAAGCTTAGGGGTAAAGAAAAATTCAAGTATGGGTACTAAGGGAATCCTACCCCCCGAGCTAGCAGAAGAATCTAAGTCGATTACTTCCCGAGCTGGCACAAGTTCTGGGTCCGGGTCTGACTCAGGGCTAGATTCCTCTACATATTGCCTAATCCCCAGGGCCACGACACCCCTCCGGAGTGATGGCCATGTGCGAAGGTTGGTCCCATACTCCTCGAATAGGATCGATCTAAAGGCTAGGGTATTATCTACTACTACGGTACCCCTAGGCCGGATATCTTGGTAGTCCAACACAAGCCGGTCGACACAATGGAGCAGGGTTGTGTTCAGGTCTGGATCACTTCGTCTCATCCGTTACGAGCGCGCGGTAATCTTTCTCACTGGGGGGCAAGCCCGCCAGTGTCTCATATTGGGCCCCGAGGGTCACAGATTTCTCTGTCCTCGCAAAGATGGCTGCATGATTGGTCTAAGTCAGAAAAGGATGTGGGAGGAGCAAAAATGACACTTAACTTCCGAGCTAAGGATAAAAAAAAATAAAAAAAAAAACACTTACGAGGGCGATTGAAGTAGTGGAGCTCGCAGTTTCTGAACCCCGTCGACATGAAGAACTGGTCCTTGAAGTCGTTGGGGTGGCTGGGCAGCTCGATGACCGCAGCCGTATTGGGAAATCGGGTTATGTAGTAAAACCCGTCGCCTCGCCCCCGCTGATCCGGGCTGGCCTTGAGGCAGAAAAAGTATAAGATGTCCGCAGGAGTGGGGAACTCCCACTCGTGCTTCTAAAACAAGTATTTCAACCCCGCCAGCAAGCGGTAGGAGTTGGGGGGGAGCTGAAATGGGGCCAACCCCACGTAATTAAGGAAATCAGCAAAATACTGATCTAGCGGGAGGAAGGCCCCCGCCTTAAAATGTTCGCCGCTCCAGGCCGCGAACGACTCGTCGAGTGGCGCACAGCTCCGCTCACCCTCTGCGGCAGGTCGGGCCACCACGGATGCTCTCCCCAGGGCGATGTTGTGGGAGAGAAAGATTTTGTTGATCTTCATCTGGTCGGTGACCTTTGAGATGATCCTCTCCGCCTCAAAGAAGGCATCTGGGGCGACCTCGACCTCCTGCTCCACCGCCGGCCCAAAGTTGGGGATTGGGGAGTCCGGCATCACCGCCTTTCCTTTATCCTGCTGTGAGGCTGAGCTGCTAACGGTCTTCTTGGGAGCGTTCCTTTTCGGTGCCATCTGGTCGCCTAACGAACAAAAGAAAACATTTCAGAAAAGGCAACCCAAGTGTGAGGAAAAATCAAATGTTATTTGCACGAGCTGAGGTAAGCCCAGCCCGTGGAGAGTGGGACCACGCGGTTCGATGAACACGCGCCTGTGCTCCCAACAGATCCCCGATTACTCGGAATTCGTGTGTCAGGAGGGTCAGGATAGAATTTGCCTTGGGGGGAAAGTTTCAGTAGGCAAAAATTGCAAAACCGCCTGTGAAGCGTGTTCCCTAAGCTACCCGGTTTTGCACCCAAAAGTTCCAAAACTCTTACCCAGAAATTTTCCCCAGAAAAAGCATCCTGTAAACCATACTCTTAAATGATTTCCTACAGCAAAGATACCCTAGCCTAAAAAGGGGCTTTCACCCTCCATATCCAAAAAACCCAGTAAAACCATGCATGCGGCTACAATAAAATATTTACCTAAGCTACAGTGAAATATATTTTCAAAACACACATGGTCGGGAAACTTACAATGTTTGACTGGGAGGTGGATGAAGGTATTGCCTGGGTGAAAGCTTCGTCGGAGTGTCGGCTTCCAAAGCTTTGAAGAAATCCTGGCGTCTGAGCCTCTTGAACGCTGAGTATAGCAGTCACAAAGAAGAGGGTTTTTTTGTCTGAGATGAAGAGAGAAGAAGAAGAGAAATTCGAAAAAATTTCAAATGAAAGGGTGGCCCGTGCGTAGGGTGGCCACCCCTTTTTATATACGTGAAGGGTCACGTGTAGAGGGCCGTTGGATGGCCCTGATGAGGGATCTGAGGCCCTCCACTCGAAATACGGAACGACGGCTGAGCATAGGCTAGGCCATTAAATGCGGTTCTCGTAAGATGTACCGTCACCAACCACGATGTTCCACGTATGAGGCGCCTGCATAAGAGGTGGAATATGAAGAGTTCATGGGGAAGCCTAAAAGCCCCTACTGTGGGCTTACCCGACGTGGCATACCACGAGCAGGGGCTTGGGGGGCAGATGTACGCCATGTTTTTCCCATGGCCTGATTAGCGAGCCGAGCTGCTGCCTAATCATAATTATCTCGTGGACGTCCCACAGACCGGAGCTTCTGTCATTAGGTCGTACCTACTTAGCTCGAGGAGACTCAAGGGTTTGCCAAGATTGCACAAGACTCGACCCCGGATTCTGAAGGCCTATGGTCGAGTTAGGTACCCAGCTCGCGGTACAAACTGAGTATGAAGGCTATGACCCTTTGTAAAGTCAACACACGCAAGGTAAACGTGCTTATATCAGACATCACGTGTCTGATATGCCCTTGACTTCTCGGACACACAGCATGAACGTGCATATTCAGACACCCACGACTGGGTTGGGCCGTGCGGCCCATTATCTCCTTACCTATCGATTTGACCATACTTATGTGTCAGGTTTAGGAATTAATCATAAATGTCACAGAGTTGATGTGATAGATAAGAGGGTCACGGGATGACCTCCTTACCAACTCCCAGGTGCCTTCTCTTATAAATATGGAGACCCTGGGACTTAATAAGGGTTGGATTCTCTATTGTAAAGAAGGCCCTGTAATCAAATATCCAATATAGAGCAATAATACTGACTAGTGGAGTAGAAGGATTTTAACCTTTGAACCACTCAAAAAAACGTGTCTTGTGTCTCCTCTTTCCTTTTTTTAAGATCTTATATCTGTTTCGATTCACATTTAGCACTAATCCTTTTCTCTTCATTTCTTAATTACCTGTTGGCGAAGAACCGCGTCAACACTTCCCAAATGGGACTCCCTGGTAAAATACCAGCTCTAACAACCATCAATTGGCCACTATCATCGATATTTTGGGCTCGACCCACTTCTATGTTAAACCTCGTAAGGTAACTCTTTAGTGACTCCTCTTGTTGTTGTCTGACATTGGTCATGGCTGAGACTTCGGGCCTAACACCTACCATAGCCTTCAATTGTTTTTTAAATTCTCTTCCTAATTGATCCCAGGATGAGATCAAATGTCTTCGAAACTTTTCAAACCAGTTTTTTGTTGGTCCCGTAAGAGTAGCTGGATGAGTAGCCAATATTGCTGGCTCACATGATGGTATTAAAGGTGCTTAAATGACTATACAGGTCTGAGTTTCCATCAAATGGGGCTACGTGAGGTATTCTGAATCCTTGTGGAAATGGGGTGTTAGAAATGTGCAAGGCAAAAGGCTCAAGCTCCTCATCGGACTCTTCAACCTTATCTCTGCTCCGCTCATCTTGCAGGAGCCTGAATGCCCTTTCCAACTGATCAATCCTTTCCTGGGCCAGTTCCACTGGGGGTCGAGCCTGAGCTTGAGCTTGATGGAGCTGGTTATCGTTAATAACAACCCAGTCCCTTGTCTCGGCATAGGGTTATATGCCGACTATTTACGATCGTTCAGATGGTCTCGCAAATCAGGGTTCAGGGGATTATCTCGTTCCCAGTTATGGTTCAGGTGATCCTGCAAATCAGGATGATTCCCCCAATTTCTTGTATTTCTGGGCTCAATATTATAAATGCTCACGGACCGAGTGTAATCCGAGCTTTTGCTTGTGAAGCTTGCAGCCCTTTCTGGTTGTGAGGCTCGATGATTACAAGGTGGGTCCCCTACTGGTCTCCTTACCCCAGCAGATTGTGACCTTGAAATTTGGCTCCCTGAAGGTTGAGGAGCTCTGTGCTCTCGGGTAGCCTCCCTTTCATTTCCTTGTCCAGGCCTGGCTTGCCGGTTTCCATCCCGATTGCCACTGTTAGACGGTTTCCATGGTTCAGGTCGTGGGGCCTCTCGCACTGGTGAGGGGTGCCTTATTGGTGACGGTGGATGCCTTATGGGCAATGGCGGCTATCTCCTATTTTTGGGCCTAGACGGCCTAGAGCTTTCTCGAACAGGTTCTGGGTTGTTTCTTACAGCCTCGGGATTCGGGTTCCAAGCTACTGGAGGAGCTCGGTTATTACCCGTCCCTGCTGACAACTCTGAGTTGGGTTGCCAGTGGCCTCAGCTAGGGTGTTTCTCCGGGGCCTTGGCTGATCTTGTTGCGTTGCTTGTTCCGCCCTCCTAGCGGTCGTGCTCCCACGGGGACGTCCTCTAGGTCTCCGGGGAGGTGCTTGGGTTACAACAACCTTCTTGGCTAATTCTTCATTGCGCTTTGTCGCCTCTGCCAACTATTTGTGCACTTGGCGATTTTCAAGTTCCACGATAAGAACATATCTTTCAGGATTGTAGTATAAATCCTCATCAGGCCTGGGAGCAGGTGGCCCCTGAGAATCGGATGAATCACTCCTCTCTTCAGGGCATGGGTCAGCCATGGGCTGCTTTCCAGGTCATCGTGGATAGTCTTCAGTACGAGGAGTTTGCTCCTCTGGTATTTGGGGCAATGGTCGCCCACTAGTGTTGAGATTGTTTGCGGCGACCATTGATGACTCAGGAGGTTTTCTAATTAAATAGACTAACGTCTTCTTTAATGACTCTCAATGAAAGCACCAAACTATTGACGTCGTTTTTCGTCAACTTAGAAATGAAGAGCACTAAACACAAAATTAGAAAAATAAATAAGAAACACACGATTTTTATGTGGTTCAGCAGTTTAAATCTGCCTAGTCCACGAGTCGATATTATTCAACAATGAAATTCTCTCAAAGCTTTTAAAAAGCAATTCAGCAGAGTATTCCCAGTGCCAATTTTTTTAGTCCCCTTACAAATGAATTGCTCCAGTCTATTTATAGACTGGTTTACAAAATATCTCTCCTCACATTTCAGGATGTTGTGATTCAAATTTCAAATAAATGCAATTAAAAGCGTATAAATATACAATATCCCCTTATATTCGGGATTTATTACCAGATTACAACAAATCCCTAGATATATGGACTTTCAAATAGTAACTGCATTCACACTAGATTATCGATCTCGAACATTTGACTTACATATCTTCAGGATCGACAAACCATCACGAGCTCATTACCTCCGCTTGTCACAGTCTTAACAAGTGACTTTATCAAGATCGTCTTCTCTGTGCTCGCAATGCTCGGGCTCGAACCTTCTCGACAGATACTAATAAAAATAGACCAAGAAAATTAGACAAGCATTGAACCCTTGTCATTGTAGCTTCGAGCTTAACTTGTAACCTCGAAACATCCTCGGGATCACATGGTTCTGAGCTCGCCAATTCGATGTCGTCGTTTTAGTATTGAGCGATACTGTCAAACTAAATTCTCATTAATGTTAATCACATGACAAATTTTCTTATTTCGAGCTTACACTTTACGAGCCTGTCTTTCAAGACCATAATTTCTAATCTTGAAATTTGGGTGCAACAATAATATTAAAAATTGGTAAACAAATTCTTGCCGATTTTTTTTTAAAGTTGCAATAAAATGAACACGTAAAATCTATCAACTTCAACACTAGATTTAAGAACCGTCACACGTATGCATGTTACATGCAAGTTTACTTTTACCCTCAAATATATTTTATTTAATCAAATCCATGGTTCCTGATTTGAAATCATTGAGAATTACTTAGTAGAATTGACATTATTCTTTTATGATTTTATGTGACGTTGTTGTATGAATAGAGTTATGGTGTAACTTATGCCACGTGTGCATGGCCCATGCACACATGGGGTACGTATGTTGGGCATGTGTAATTATACATGATTTTAAGACAAACACTTAATTGTGATTCTAGGCTTGTTGTGAGGTACCCCGCACTTTATTTTTGCTTAAACTTGAGGTAATGAAGTTAGTTAGAATTTTCTATGAATTATGTTATGAAAGGTATGAACTACTATGTTGCAAAGTTATAATATTATGGAAAGTATCAGTATGGTAGGCTAAAGTGTGAATTGTGGCGAAGAATAGGATTAACCCCGCGGTGCCTTAAACAGGCTCTGGGGAACTTTATCAGCTTACGTGGAACCATAATCACCCTTAATTTATGCCACGTGTCACTCGAAGATAACACGGACACCAAAATTGATTAGAAATTAATTAATATGATTAATTGATTTCATTTAAAAGAAAATCAAATATTTGATTTTATGGCATTTTCATAAAATCCAAATATAGACCATTAACTATTAATTGTTAAAAGCCAAAAATATTTTTATTTACGAAATAAGATTGCAAACATTTCTTTCCTTAATTAATTGGATAGGTTATATGAAAAATACCATTTTCTCCTGTATTTTGGCCAAATACGAGTTTTAACTCTTTGTTTTGCAAAATTACATTTTGATCCCTTATGTTACAAAATAGATCAAAATAGTACTCTTGACCTGATTTTCGGACATAATAATTTCAAATATAATATTACCTTATTTGTTCCTCAGTCATCTTCTCCACTTGTCTAACCCCATCGTATTGTTGAGGACCCTACAATTGATCTTGTATTTAAAATTATATTGGTCGAAATTGGGTCTGGGTACTATTTTGATCTGTTTCACAAATAATATGGTCTGAAATATAATTTAACCAAACATAAGGTTCAAACAAGTAATGACACAAAACACATGAATTAAAATAGTATTTTTCTTAAATAATATAACCATTTATTTTCTTAAAATTAAAACAATAATATAACTATTGTAACATAGATTATATAAAAGAAAAAAATTATATAGTTGTATTTTTGAAAAAAAAAATTAAATCATATATACTTTTAAATATTGTGAAGTCCTATATTTTATTTGAAACAAAGTTGGTATTTTTTTTAAGAAATCCCAATAGAAAATATAAACCAATAAAAGAGAAGAATTAAACACAATGTGAACAAAAGTAATAGCCAAGCCCATTGGACCGCTTTTCCTTGTCCAGGAAGAGTTAGGCAATACATAAAATTTAAATAAATAATTTATTTGCATCTAAACTCTTCAATTACTACAACTATATATAAATTTGAGTTAGTTGAAATATGAGCAACGGTTTATGACTAGATATCTAATATGTTAGATAGAGAATCTTAGTTACATTTTTTATATCTAAAAAGAGAAAACTAATCATATTTTAATTAGGTTAGTTTTGTACTATGGTTTTCAACAAAATATAATGATAACAAAAATATAAAACCTATTTTGGTCATATATTAAAATTGATATGATTAAATTTAACGTTTTTTTTTAACTGTAATAGAATATTTTAAATATTTAACAAAATATATCTTTAAAACTAATTAAAAATATATGTATTAATTATAATAAAATTCAAATATTATAAAATATCATTATTATAATATAATAATACAACACTATATAATTAATAATTATATTAATATAAATCCAAATGTTATAAAATATTATTATGATAATATATAATCCTAATTTTTTACTAATTAAATTACTTTAAATTTAAATATTATAAAATATTATTATGATAATAATATGATAATAATATTTAATAGAAGACTAAATATTTAATGCTTATATTAATATAAATTTAAATATTATAAAATATCATTATAAAAATAATATATAATCTTAATTTTTATTAAAAATATTATCATTTATATTTAAAAAAGCTATCATATTATATATATTTTTAAAAACCATAAATAATTTTTTAGTTTAATTTTTCTTTTAATATGTTTATGTCATTCTTTTAAATATAATATTATTTATTTATTTGAAATTTATATGATTATAATACAATTTAATAAGAAATAATTAATAAATTCTATAAATAAAACTAAGTAAATAATATATATGTTGTTTGTATGTAATTTATATAAATAGGGTATTGATATGGTGCATACCTTTTGTGCATACTTTTTGTGACTTTTTGTGTTTTTTGGCTTGTGAACAGTTTTCGGTGCGGTTTTTTATGACTGTGTTTATTGTAGTTATTTAAAGCATCTTGCAAATTTTCGGGAAATTCTGAATAATTTACAATACTGAAAACTAGGTTCAAACAGGTTGTTGCACGTGTGATTAATTTTTTTTATACGCGTGGAAAATAGTCTTGTTTGAACCTAGTTTTCGGCATTGTAAATTATTCGGAATTTCCTGAAAATTTGCAGGATGCTCTAAATAACTACAATAAACACAGTCATAAAAAAAATCGCGCCGAAAACTGTTCACGAGCCGAGAAACACAAAAAATTACAAAAGATATGCACTATAAAATTACCCTATATAAATATACTTGGAAAGTACATTTTTCACAAATTTTATGTTAATAAAAAAAAAATACAAGCTAAATTTACTTATTACAAAAAGAAAGGATGAAAAAAAGGTTACAAATACTAAGAAAAAACAAAAGGGATTTAGATAAGAAGAGTCTAAAGCTAATTCAATCATGAGACATCGGTCCTTTCAATCCACTTCTCCATATATCACTATCGTAGGCCTCATACTTCCCACTTTAATTATATATAATATGCTAATTTATATTTATATATTCTTTTCTTATATATATTCATCATACTCTACTCATATTAACCATATTTTCTTTAATTCATTCAAAAAAAAAAAATTAATCAATTTTAAGGTCATATATTGTGTTTTTTAAATATATTTTTTAGACTTTTGAAAGTACGAAATGCTTGTTATATTATTTTAAATAATATAATGTTAGATTAAATAATATAACAAAATGTGATTTATCATACAAATTTGATTTGTCACATTTTGTAACATATTATTAAGAGCCACAAAGTTGGATACATGTGTGTGCCCGAATGTGACATATTTTGGAGTTACAAATTTGTAATTTCTAAATATTACTCAATAATGTGTAAATTTGATGTTACACATTTTTATTTTTATTTCACAAAGTCATTATCCCATTAGGTGTATGGAGGTTACAAAATAATGTGGGAAAGGGTTTGGGACGTTATTCAAAAACTAAAAAATTTTGTGCTGGAAATGGCCTGTGGCTGCGCCCACTGTTTATCCCTGGCCGGGGCCTGGGGGACAGAGGCTAGTGGCCGCGACCATTGATACTTCTGGCCCCGGCCAATGAGGCTGATAGCCAAAACTACTTTTCTGTTTTTTCCAATTTGAACGGTTCTACATCCTAAGTAACTCCCATATCTCTATTTTAATTCCATAAACATCCAATTAAACATTGGTAACAGCCATAAGGGTTGGTGGAATTTGAAATTCAAAGGGTATCTCAAGCTCTATAAATAGAATTCTAATGCTCACTTGTAAGACACATCATTTTCTATCCACAAAGCACTAGCTGGAAAATACATCATAGAGGCTTGATAATTCTAGAGAGCTATTTCCTTGAGAGATCCCTTAGTGCTTAGAGAATAGGGGAAATAAGATTTTGGACGAAGGTTTTGAACCTTGTTCAAGTTGGTGGTCCCCACTACTCTACACATTGGTTGTGTGAGAGTTTGTGTTCTCATTATTGTTCTTTTCATTCTTTTGATCTTCTTGTTCTTATTTACTTGTATAAATAATGTTTTAAGTTTGTAATCTTCTTCTTCTTCTACCTCTTTCTATTTATTTGTATTTTGAGCAATAGAGTTATAACACTTGTTTATCTATCATCTTGTCTTTTGTATTATTTTTCTTAGAGTTGTATTTTGGTCTCTCTATTCCCATTGAATATAATATTTATATCTAACAATCAAAAGCTTATATTTACCCCTTGATTTTTCAATGGAAGGAGAGACAATAAAAATCATGAACCAAGACCTAGTGAGGTTTGATAGGTTTGGTTGATCCAACTTCACTAGGTGGCAAGACAAGGTGAAATTCCTTTTGACAACACTCAAGATAGCCTACATCCTTGAGTCATCCTTGGCACCTCTAGACGAACCATCCGACAAAGACACTCCCGAGGTGGTGTTGAAAAGAAAGAAGAGAGAAGATGACAACCTTCTTTGTAGGGGTCATATCCTTAATGCCTTGTCTGATAGGCTATATGACCTCTATACCAATACCAAATCCGCGAATGAGATTTGGGATGCCTTAGAGAGTAAGTACAAGTTCGAGGAAGAAGGTACAAGAAAGTTCTTAATTTCTCAATATTTTAAATTTTCTTTCATTGATGGAAAAACTCTCTTACCTCGAATTCATGAGTTACAAGTGATTGTGAATAAGTTGAAAGTTCTCAAGATTGAGCTTCCCGAGGCCTTTCACGTTGGTGCAATAGTGGAAAAATTACTATCGACTTGGAGGAGCTATAAGAAAAGAATCCTCCATAAGAATGAGGATTGCACTTTGGAAGAGATCCAAAAACACATTAGAATTGAAGAGGAGTCGAGAATTAGAGACAGGGGTGTGAATGAGTATAAGATGAGACTTCCAAGGCCAATTTAGTTTCACACAAGCATCCCAAGGGCAACAACAACAAAAAGGGTAGTGTGAACCCTTTAGGTCCAAAGAAAGATCATGGACAATTTAAAGGCGTGAGAGGTCAATGCTTTGTTTGTGGAAAATCAGGGCACTATGCTAGAGTATGTAGGTACCGAAAGGACCCAAATGAGAATGAGGTAAATGCTATTGAAGAGGAAGAAGAGGCCCTAGCATGATTACCATGTTTGTGTGCCTTGTTGGGAAATGGTTGTTTTTCATGTAATAACCTATAATAAAGCTTGTACTCTTGAAAGCTATCACTAAAATTAAAGTATTATTCTATGATAATTCTTTATTTTGCTATGAGATTGATTATTGTGATATGAGACATTTGTGTGAAATATTAACAAAGTTTCAAAATGAACTTGTTCAAATAATAGGTAAGAGTGTAGACCTATTATTCCATAATGTGATTATTTATTTGAGAAATTCTCACATTACATTTGTGTTCACATTTTTTATTTTGTGAAATATATAAAAGAAAGAAACTAAGTCAAGGTTACTTTCAAAGAAGTGTGTCTTGATTTAGCAAGTAAATAAATTAAGATAAATATTGAGGTTTTTATCTTGATTTATTGAGAGTTTATCATGTGGCTTAGAGGACTCATGATGAACTTTGGGAATTATAAGTCTAGATTTATCTGGGAGGATAAATTACTTAATAGAAATGAATAGATTTGTATTTTAAAGTGATATTTTATTATCACGGAGAAATGTGTGGGTGATGCTCCAAAGTTAATTAATTTATTTTGCTGATAATAATTGATTAATTTGGTCATCCTATCAAATTGGTGATTTGGAATTCCACATTCTAAATCACTTTGGCTATATGTGTATATAATGGATAAATCTAGACATGCTTGGTGTCTAAAGTTATTGTTTGTAATATTATGATTCAAGAATGAATCAATTTAAAACATAAAGGAGAATTTTAGAAACAAAGAGGCTTCTATAATTAATATTCAAGAAAAATGTTTATCTTGGATATTGAAGTATAAAATAGTTGTGGTGTTGACTATGGTCAAATTCACTATTTTAAAGAGGTAACTATTTTAATCAAATTATAGCTAGCAACAAAGTTTGAATAAAATAATGAGAGAGTTTAAGTATGCATACATGAGAAAAGAAATGACTCAAATTGAATCATTTCTACATCTCAATGGGTGGGACTTAGAATCTCTAAAGAGATTCAAGGTTGATGGTAATCTATCTTAATACTAGTAACTAAACTAGTATTAGGTTCAATAGGTAATAACAAGTCAATCAAATGAATAGTAATAGTACTCAAATTTTGTCCTATCTGAGATATGAGCACTAGTGTATTACGAATATGAGAGTTAAAACCGAAAGGCTTTTAATAGAAATCGGTCCTGGAAAGACAAGTATTTTAGGGTACAAAATACTATAAGAGTTCTACCTATATAGACCTAGGGGTGGTGCGGCCCCTCATGAGAATTGAGAGTCATTCTCAAAAAAATTCTA
The DNA here is from genome assembly GCF_963169125.1 of Humulus lupulus. Classification (NCBI taxonomy): domain Eukaryota; kingdom Viridiplantae; phylum Streptophyta; class Magnoliopsida; order Rosales; family Cannabaceae; genus Humulus; species Humulus lupulus. Next base: position 191,472,072 of record NC_084796.1, on the reverse strand, counting down.
TGAATGGAATGTGCGCATGACCATTAACGGTGCAAAAGTGAGACATTGAGGTCTCATGTGAACATAGCAAATGTGTATGTGTTATCACCGGTTTGTTATTAAGGAATAGTAGTTCGATGCTTCAACAACCAAAATTTCAACAAACTTTCTCATAATTACACTAAGATAAAATTCAAGTCGAAAGACATTTTACTTTATGCACCAATGCAAATGTTTCTATAAAGAGTAATTATTTAATCAAGTGGGAGAATATTATATTTTAATATAATGTTTGATTGATTAAATATGTAACGCCCTGGATAGCCAAGACCGTTACACTGTGTGTTTATAAAGTGCCAGACTTGCTAACCAAGTCAATTAAACAAAATTGTGTTACTAAGACTATAAAGGAACTAGGGTTTAAAATGTTTTGGTCTCAAAAGCTCCATTTTCATTAAGAAACATTACTCGTTTACACGGGATCCCAAAAATACAAGTTTAAAGATTGTTTACAAGAGTTACAAGATTCAGATACATTAACCAGCCATACTAAGGCAAAACAAGTGGTTAGGTAATCCCTGTCCTGATCCACTCCTCGATCATGATGATCGAACGGCTGGCTATGTACATTTCACCTCGGGGTTCTCCATCTCAGGCTTGGTCCAGTTTTCCTTTGCCTTTACTTGCACCACGTAGCACCCGTGAGCCAAGGCCCAACAAGAAAACACAGCAACAGAGCATAAGCAATCAATAGACGAGTCCATAACTCACATTGCATCATAAGTTCTCAAACATGTAATCATGCAGTACGACCAAGTATTCAACATACTAAGCATATCAATTCACACCATATATCACTGTACAAATAATAACTAGGGCTAACGCTCTCAGGCTGCTCCCTCCGTTATCCCACTGACTCCGGCTTGATTAAGCCGAGCTCAGTGAATATTCTCGGCTACCAGTGGCCAAGCCGCACCCTGTGCGCAGATACTATGTACGACACTCTTAGGCCGTTTTACATGTCCCATGGCATAATACCGTCATTGACACGATACAATTCTCGGGAGCACTTAGTCCCATCACAAACATGTAATCGGGTGCAGTTTTCTTACCTTTCAATCTATTAGCTTTGATCCCTCGACTCCATGAGCACGATTGTAACGCCCTACTTCCTTAGAGCCATTACTAAGTGAGTTTTTAAGACAAAACAGTGCAATGAACTCGCTAACCGAGGTTTTGAAGCAAAAGTGTGACTAATAAAAGTTAAGGCTGTAATCTTTGAAAATGCGTTGACTCAATAAAAACTTCTAGTATTAGACAATTGGGATCCCAAAATAAGGTTTGAAAACTATTTACATCTTGAAATAAGTTTACAGTTGATCAGTTACAAAATCATAGATTATTACAGCCATTTTCAAATAAACCCCCAACCAAAGCAGTCGGGCAGGCCAAACATGTACGCGTCGCTTCACGCTCTCCGTACTCATGGTTGGTTGACTCAGTCTTTGCCCTACCTGCAACACGGAGCACCCGTGAGCCGAAGCCCAGCAAGAAAACCCATGCAGAACATAACATATGCAATGTATACAGTTTTATCATAACAGATAATCCACAGATAAAAAAGTCAACCATTAGACTAAGCAAACACGTGTATCCACCGGGCCCCGCCCTGATTATAGCATAACACATGAATCCACCGGGCCCCGCCCTGATTATAGCATCCCATGTGCTAGGTGTTACTTTCGGCCCACGGCCGCCCCGGCCTAAGCCGTACTCGGCCCACGGCCGCCTCGGCCTACGCCGTACTCGGCCCTTGCCGTTCATTTCATCATAATCACACATATAGTACATTTGAAATAATCATTCACACACATCATGATTCATTTAAGGTTAAACGTTTGCACATAATACAATCTGGGGCCATGCCCTACAATCACACAGTGGGGCCATGCCCTATTCTCGGGTGTTACGGTTTTCTTACCTTAATTCCAAATGCTTTAAATAGAAAAATGACGGCCCCCGAGCACGATCCACTTCCCGAGCACTAGCTTAACACCTAGTCACAACCAAGATAATGGATACCAATAAGATTAATCTCCAATGAGTTTCCAAACATGTACGCGTCGCTTCACGCTCTCCGTACTCATGGTTGGTTGACTCAGTCTTTGCCCTACCTGCAACACGGAGCACCCGTGAGCCGAAGCCCAGCAAGAAAACCCATGCAGAACATAACATATGCAATGTATACAGTTTTATCATAACAGATAATCCACAGATAAAAAAGTCAACCATTAGACTAAGCAAACACGTGTATCCACCGGGCCCCGCCCTGATTATAGCATAACACATGAATCCACCGGGCCCCGCCCTGATTATAGCATCCCATGTGCTAGGTGTTACTTTCGGCCCACGGCCGCCCCGGCCTACGCCGTACTCGGCCCACGGCCGCCTCGGCCTACGCCGTACTCGGCCCACGGCCGCCTCGGCCTACGCCGTACTCGGCCCTTGCCGTTCATTTCATCATAATCACACATATAGTACATTTGAAATAATCATTCACACACATCATGATTCATTTAAGGTTAAACGTTTGCACATAATACAATCTGGGGCCATGCCCTACAATCACACAGTGGGGCCATGCCCTATTCTCGGGTGTTACGGTTTTCTTACCTTAATTCCAAATGCTTTAAATAGAAAAATGACGGCCCCCGAGCACGATCCACTTCCCGAGCACTAGCTTAACACCTAGTCACAACCAAGATAATGGATACCAATAAGATTAATCTCCAATGAGTTTCTAAACCAAGTTCTAGTACTCGGAACGTTGAAATTCACCAAACATTGTAAAAGAATCAACCCCGAACACCCTAGGTTAAATTCCCAAGCCCAAATTCTCAAAATCCCAAAATTCCTTAAGCGCCCCGGCATGGCCCAACCATGCCGCGGCATGGCCCAACCATGCCGCGGCATGGCCCCCAAACAGGGCCACAAAAACGCCCAGAAACAGGTAAGGGCCACGGCCCTACAAGGACCATGCCGCGGCCCGCCCTCCATCCTCAGCACAACTTAGCCTTCAAGGGCCGCGGCCCTCCAAGAACTATGCCGCGGCCCGACCCTTCGAACCCAGAAAAACCCACCATTTTCAAGCTTAAAACCTCACCTAAAGCCATCCCAAAGCTCCCAATTCAAAACCAATTAATAATCACAACATTAGGATGGATTAAACAACACAATTCCACCAAAAATCCAACCTAACACTCACCAAGATCCAAATTCCAAATTTCTGAAATTTCAAACCTAAAACTCAAAAGCAACCATAGAAATTCTCAATTTCAACCATCAAACTTTAATTTAAACCTTACCTCAGTTGTAGAATCGTTCCCCAAAGGATCCCATGACCTATCTTCAAAGTTTCAAGCCTCAAACTCCACCTTGAATATCAAAAACCCATAAACATTCACAACCCAACAAAATCTCAGAAATTTAACTTGAGAAAAAGAATTAATTGCTTACCTTTACCCTGATTTGTTCTTGGTTAACTCTTGAGCTAAACCTCCAAATCCCACCATCAATTTTCAGAAATTCAAGCTTGATTTCTCCTAAGATTTCTGTGGATTTCATGAAAGAAAGAGGAAAGAAAGAAGAAGAGGAGAGGGTGGAGGCTGGGTCGGTTTCTCTAAGTCTCCAAATGGTTTATTTGTTTTGTTTTTATAACTTAAGTTGGTTACCTCAAGGTTCGGGGTACCAAAATATCCCCGAGGCAAAAATGGTAAAATCCCCCAGTATTCCCGCCTAGACATCCTAACCTCAAATATATCTCCAATTATTTATTTTCATAACCTAATATCAAAAATACTCCTTGACTTGCCCAAAGTAAATTATAATGCCCCGCTGTGACTTCCCCCGCTATTCAGCTCTAGGATCGCCTCGTGCCGAAAGTTACCAATCACGGAAATACCCACATACCACTGTGGTCTCAACAATCATCACATATTAATACAGTTATGCCCAACATGGCCAAAATTACAATTATGCCCTTCAAACACAATCCGGGCCTACATGCATACTAATATACATAGTCATGCATCTCAAATAATCAAATAATCGAATAGTCACATAACATGCTTTAAATCATAATCATGCATTTAATTCATAAAACCACACATAAATCCCAATCTGCCCTCCTGGCACACTAATCAAGGCCCTTAAGCCTTATTAGCGAATTTGGGTCGTTACAACGATCCCCCTCGAGCCTTAGCACTCACCTAATCACAATCATGGCCAAAATCATTATCAATCCCCAAGTTCAAAACCTAGCCTCGGGGCCAATCCCGAGCCCCCGGGAAGTCCTAGTTCCACCAAACAAGGTGGTGGAATCAAACCCCAAACCCTAGGTCAAAAACCCTTGCAAACAACCCAAAAATCCCCTTCAGAAAGCAGGGTAGCGCTACAGCGCTCTTGGGAGGGCGCTACAGCGCTACAAACAGAAGCCAAACTCCCTTTAGCATCATGGCCTAGCGCTACAGCGCCCAAAGGCTAGCGCTGTAGCGCTAGTCAAAGACAGCCCAGCACCATTTTTCTCTTCTGTGATTTTCTCAAACCAACCTCAACCAAAACTCTTCCAACTCTTTCCCAAACTCAAAAACAACCTCATGACCACACTCCACTCATCTCAAGCACCCCAAATACCTAGAACCCAAGCACATGCATCCACAAACTCAGAATTTACCATAGCCACTCCTAAGCTCTAAAACTCAGTAAAAACCAGCTGAACAACAAAGTTTGAGTTTAGGCTTTATACCTTTGATAGGATTTCGACCACAAGCTGTCTCTAAAACTTCTTGGCTTGCTTCTCCTCAGACTTAAGCCTGAATTCCCTAAGGTTCCATCCAATTCAACTTAAGCACCATAGCTCAAAAACCAGAAATAAAAACCAAACCAGCAACTGAAGAGATTACAGAACCTTACCTCAAGTGATGGCCTAATCTTGCTAAACCCTTGCCAAATCCTCAATCTTAGCTCAGTAACCTTGTGGCTTAATTGGACTAGCTCTCCTCTGAATTTTACTCCAGAAATCCTCAAGAAATTGGTGAAGAAAACATAAACCGACCTAGAGAACTCTCTCTGTTTTCCCTCCTTTCTTTTCCCTCCCTTTTCTTTCTTTTTTCAGACTTCTCCAATATTCTACAAATCCCACTAACATAAAGCCTCAGCATATCTATTCCTTACATGCCAAATGACCCTAATGCCCTCCCCTTTATTTCTAAACCTCTAATCTACTTAAGGGCATTTTAGTCATTTGACCCAATTCCCGCTAATTCCTCGAGTGTCTCTAATATCTCCCGCCTAATTCTCGATACCTAATTAATCACCAATAGTATTCCTCAATATCAAAATAGACTCCAGTTTATCCACCAAATTCCCATTTATACCCCTAAGCTCACCCCGAGCCGGGTATAAATCCCCGCCATGACTTTTTCGCTACTTTGCTCACTAGGATCGTCTCGAGTCACAGATCACTGATATATCCACATAATAATGTGGTCTCAACAGTTATCACATACATCAAAGCAGTTATGCCCATAATGGCCAAAATTACGATTATGCCCTTCTAACCTAGTCAGGGCCTACATGCATACTAATACACATAGTCATGCATCTAAAATATTCAAATAGTCATATAACATGATTTAACTCATAATCATGCATCTTAATAGTTAAAACCACACATAATTCCCATTATGCCCTCCAGGCACACTAATCAAGGCCCTTAAGCCCTATTAGCGAATTCGGGTCGTTACAAAATAAGTGTTACAAAAAGTGATTATTTAATCTAAGTGGGAGAATGTTATATTATTTTAAATAATATAATGTTAGATTAAATAATGTGATAAAATGTGATTTGTCACACCTTGTAACATATTATTGAGAGCCACCAAATTGGACACATGTGTGCGCCCAATTGTGACATATTTTGGAGTTTCAAAATCAGTTACAAATTTTTAACTCCCAAATATTACCCAATAATGTGTAGATTTGATGTTACACATTTTGATTTGGATTTCACAAAGCCATTATGAAATATGGATTTCAGAAAGACATGTTTTTAACTCCCATTAGGTGTATGGAGGTTACAAAACCATGTGGGAAAAAGTTTGGGACGTTTTGGAAAAACTGAAAATTTTGTGTTGAAAATGGCCTATGGCCGCAATCACTATTTATCCCTAGCCGTGGCCTGGGGCACAGAGGCTAGTGGCTGCGACCACTTATACTCCTGGCTGCGGCCAGTGAGGCTGACAGCAAAATCTACTTTTCAGTTTTTTCCAATTTGAACGGTTCTGACATCTTAAGTAACTCCCAAATATCAATTTTAATTCCATAAACATCCAATTAAACATTGGTAACAATCATGGGAGTTGGTGAAATTTGAAATGCAAAGGGTATCTCAACTCTACAAATAGGAGTCTAATGCTCACTTGTAAGACACATTATTTTCTATCCACAAAGCACTTGACTGGAAAATACACCATAAAGGCTTGATAATTACAGAGAGTTATTTCTTTGAGAGATCCCTTAGTGCTTAAAGAATAGGGGGAAATAAACTTTTGGACAAATGTTTTGAACCTTGTTCAAGTTGGTGATCCCCACTACTCTACACTTTGGTTGTGTGAGAGTTTGTGTTCTTGTTATTGTTCTTTTAATTCTTTTGTTCTTATTTACTTGTATTTTTTTTTTTTTGAGTTTGTGATCTTCTTCTTTTACATCTTTCTATTTACATGTATTTTGAGCAATAGAGTTATAATTCTTGTTTATCTATCATCTTGTATTTTGTATTATTTTGCATAGAGTAATATTTTAATTTCTCTATTCTCATTTAATTTAGTATTTTTTTTCTAACAATGCTCATCATATATCAAATATATACTAAAAATTATAATAAAAAGCATAAATCTCCTATATAAATCCTGTTTACCGAGTTTTTCGGAAACGAATACGAACGGAATAATAAAAAGATAAGAACTGTAGAAGTGCAGAAATGTAAATAAACAAACAGTGTTTTTACGTGGTTCAGGCGTTAACGAGCCCTAGTCCACGAGTCGATGTTATTATACTTGTAGAAAATAACAGTTAAACAGCTGGTGTACAAGAAACTCACAACCTCACAGTGTTTCTCTCGGGTTCTCTTGGAGAAGATGAAGCTAGAGAGATTTTAGTAGAGTTCTTGCTATGTGATTTTTTAGCCGTCCCCACTATCGTAAAATGAGGGGGTCTTTATAGCTAGGGTTTTGGATTAGGGTTTTTCTCTACTCACATGAGTCTTAATTACACCAGCCATAAATAGGGGATACAATTACCGTAGTCGCCTGGCTACCAGGCTCTATGTGGGTATATTTACGTGAAAGTATGGGGAATACACAAAGGCAGCCGTCTTTTCCAAGTTGTCAGCGGAACAGTAGGTGAAATGGTACTTTTAGGCGTGCTGGGATGTGTGCGGCCTTGACCTGTCGGGCGTGTCAGGCGGGATCCTGTGTCAGGCGGATATCATTCCAACTATGCCTCCTCCATGACTCGACCGCTTGGTCTTGTTCCGTGCGAGGCACGGAACTGTTTCCGCGAAGGCAACCTGAAGAGCTTCTCCTGGAAGGAGCTTCCCCGAAGAATATCCCTTCGGGAGTCCGGGAGAGTTGACGAGCTTCCGTGTCGCGTTTGCTTGAAAGAGTAAGCCGGACACTAAACGAGAGAGGCGAAGCCTTTCTGTCCATCCGCGAGCTCTGGTCACCTACCGTGAAAGACTTTGATAATTCTGCTTCCCCGAGGATATCCATCTAAACGCTATCCGGAAATCTGGATAACATTTACCCCCCAAGGTCACGGAGCTTTGAGAGATTCGGGAGCTTGTACAGTCCTCCGGGTATTCTGGTTTCTAGATTAGGCGAGGGGTCACCTCCTATGTTCCTGGAAGGGTTCCTTTTTCCCGCCTGAGTGTTAGTATGAAAAAGAAAGGAAATTTCTTCTGTTTGAACTCAAGTACTCAAGTGTGGCAAGGGCCACGCGTCATGCCGGGAATGGCTCTGTGACCAAGACGTGTGCGTGAGGCGACTGGCTGAGTATGCGTGCGTCAGGCATCTGAGTAATGATTTGACGGTTTTTAATGGTACACCGGGCCCGAGGTGGTATAATGATGGGAAATAAATACTTTATTCCCATCCGAGGAGTCATAAATAGGATCGGCGCTTCATCTCCAGCCGTCGGATCTGATGCATGCGGTATGGGAAGATCAGGACCGTCCATTTGTAGGATTCGAAAGGACTTCACTCCTGCTATAAAAACTAGGGAACAGACCTTTCTTCCTCTTTACGCTCTCAAATTCTCTATCTTTCGGATTTTCAGATTCCCAAACCTTCGAACTCTCAGGCTTCCAAGCTTCCATTCCTTCGAACTTGCCACTTCTTTTGGTAAGGAATCTAGAAACTTTTCTTTTGATTTGGCAGTGGGTTTGTTCGCCGAAGTTCAGGGTTTGAATCGCCGTTTGTCTTTGCAGCTTTTACTTCTCGCGATCGTGCTGTGCAGTGATCCGGTTACTCCTTCAATCTTCAACTACCCGAATACCAGTAAGTATTTCTACTTTGCTCTTTCCTCCCAAACCTTAGGTTGTTGGTAGTTGTTAGAGTTGAGTTTTCTGCCAGTATCGCCTATGTGCATGCGTGAATAGGGCTTTGATAGGCATGCGATTGATGTGAGTCGATAAGTAATCTCTTTGCATGCTTTGACGATTTGCGTTTGGAAAGTCGTTCCTTGTCTTGCTTGTGCTGTTTTGGTTTGCTGTTTTAGGGCATAAGCGTGAGCGCCTTTAGGGTGTCTTCCGCTGGGAAAACACTTCTCTTGGCGGGCTTAGGCTCGGAGTTTGAGTTTGGCTCCTTGCTGTCCTTCGGGTGGCATGGTGTCAACCCCTCGGCAAGCTCGGTGGGAGCCTCTCCAAGCAGTTTTCGGGGAGGGTCTCCCCGACGCCTTTGATACCGTTAGGGTATGACAAGGGTGCTGACTGCTTAGAGTGTTTTCTTCTTTGTTTCTCTTGTTCAATGACGAACACCTCAAAGGAACAAATACTTGCCGCGGTAGAGGCTGAATCTGCCCAGGAGCAAGGTTCCCCTGTCGCTGGCGCAATGGGGAAAGGAAAGACTAAAGTGGTCGCGGCTAGCCTCCCGACTATCAACAGTTCAATCTGGGAGATGGACCAGAAGCCGAACCTGCTCAGGAACTACGGCATGCTGGAGCTGTACTCCTCAGAAGTAGGCCTGAAGAACATCCCAGGCCTGATGTGGCACCGTCTGTCGGTGCTGGGTGAGTCTGCTAGTCAGAGTCATGAGGGCTTTGGTGCCTGGAGCTGGGCACACATAGTGTGTGGGGCGCACTTGCCCCTAAGAAGCTATTTTGCCAATTTTTGTGTGAAGGCGGGGATTGCCCCCTTCCAGTTGATTCCCCCCAGCTACAAGCTCCTAGCGGGGTGGTACATCTTTTGCAAGTCCCGGGACCTGGAGGCCCCTACCCCGGAGGAGGTGCTATACTTCTATGGGCTGAAGTCTCAACCCATGAGAGGTCATCCAGACAAGGTGGGGTTTTACAGGCTGGAGAGGTACCCGGACGTGATGTGTCCTACCTGCCATACCGCAAGGGTTCCAGACCTCCGGGAGTACTGGTTCCTGACGACCGGCTTCCCATTGAAGAGGGTGCCAGCCCTATCTTTGGACTTCAAAGTCCCTGGTAAGTGCTCCTTCCTCTCCTTTTTAACTTTGTTTCTTTACGTTTGATTTTCCTTTCGGGAGGATCTCTAATGCTCGTATTTGGATTTTGCAGAAGTCGTCCCGCGGACACCTCGCTGTGCGGAGATGATAAGGAGGTCAAAATTCTACGAAGGGCTCTCGGAGGAAGAGCTGAAAGTGGAAGGACTTGTGACCTCCGAATCTTTGAGGGAGTATGGGCTACTCGCCTCTTTCCAAAACATTGAGCCAGTGAGTGGCAGGGGGCAAAGCCAGGTGTCAGCTGACATCCGGGAGCAGATTGCCCTGGAGCTGTCCAAGGTGATCTGCCAAGCGGCCCGGGACGAGAATACTTTATCCCCTAGTTGGGCGGAGAGGTTCCCCGACCCCCAGCCGGAGGAAGAGGAGATCGAGGCTCGCCACGCCGCAGCTTACCCCAACGAAGGGACTCCGGGGGCTGGTACCTCCGGGAGAGGTAAGACTAGTTTTCGATTGATCCACACCCCCAGCCTATCTGAGGTTTCCCGGACCTCTCAGATGGGGTTCGATCCCCGCTTCCTTAGGCTAGATCCGCGCAGGATACCCTTTGACAGATATTGCGATAGGGTAGATGAGCTCCTCGGATGTTTGGATGACGGTAGACTGCAAGAAGGTGTCACCATGGTTGACCCTTCTTCCCTCAGCATGTCATTCCCGGACTTCAAGGAGTACGGGAGCTTCCTGGAGTAGGAAGCGGTGTCTTGTTTCGCTTGGGGAAGGCCATCCACGTTTCTCGTGCATGGTCGTCCCTCTCAAACGTCTCTCTTTTTTGTTCCTTGTCCCTGCTGGCGGACTTGCTTGTGCTTTTATGTTGTTGATTGTCTTGTCTTCTGCTTATCTTCTTTCACATTGCTTGCTGGTTCGTTAACCTTGCTTCGTACGTTTCTTGCAGAATATCCCGAAGCCAAGATGTTGGGGAGAGTTACCTTACTCATCAAGAAAGCCGCCACCAGCCAAGATCCGTCCAAGGGGAAAGGACGAAAAGCCAGAGCCGGTAGGGGAGGTAAAGTTGCCACATCCAAGAAGACAGGTGGCGAGGCGCAAGTATCTCTGGCGGTGGAGAGATCTCCTGCCAAGGGGCCTTCCGAGACCATGGCGACCTCAAGTAGTAGCAGCGACGGGGAAGGGCTTGTGTTCCCCGTGAAGACGACTGGGGTGAGCAAGCGTCCCGGAGGAGATGCTGAGGGCGCCAAGAAGAAACGCCTTAGACACTCTTCTCCCGGTCGAAGGCAACAACAACAACAACAACAACAGCAACCACAACAACAACAACAGCAACAACAAGAACAACAGAGACAATCACCACCGCCACAGCAGCAGCAACAACAACAGCCAAACCAGCAGCAACAACAACAGCCAAACCAGCAGCAACAACAAAGGCAATTACTTCCGCCGCCGCCGCAGCAAAAGCAACAGCAACAACAAAGGCAGTCACCTCCGCCACCGCAGCAACAAAAACAACAGCAACACCAGCAACAACAACAGACCGGGGCGGTAGTGTCTTCCCTACCGTCCTTAATGCCCCGTCTGCCTCCTCCTCCAGCCCAAAGGGAGTCCACCCTATCGGGGTCTCCTTCTTCTCAGCAAACAAACCTTCCTCTGCCTGGCCTGAAGTTCCACTTCCCTTAGAAACCAACCCGTTTCCCCGCTGTCCTCCTGGAGGGTGTAAGACGGGCCGATAATTTTTTGAAGAGGCGGTTGGAGGCTGAGAAGGCTGTTACTCAGGGAAGGGCAGACAACTTGTCTGCCGTGAAGAGAGCTGAGCTGGCCGAGGGGGTGAGATCCCTTCACCCGGCTGGAGCGGTTTTGGATGGCCCAGCCTTGGAGAAGAGGCTGGTGCCTAGGCTCGGACGTGCATTGGCGCCGTTCGGAGCGGAGATGATGGAGGACATGGCCCTGAGCTTGTGCGAGCTCAATTCTGAGAAATGGGCCATCAGTAGCAGTAAGGATCCGCTGTTGCTGACACATGCCGTGAAGCAGCAATTGTCCGGGGTAAGCCGTCAGTTGTTGTGTTTTGGGATCATCTGTCTTAGCACATTTTGTTCTGCTTAACTCATTCTGTTGTCTTTCCTTGCAGGCCTCCCTGATCGCGGAACGCTCGTTCCGGGAGGTGGGTGCAGTTCTGGTTCAGCTGGAGGAGAGCCAGGCCTTGGAGGCGGAGAAGCAGAAACTGACCCAACAGGTCGAGAGCATAAGGGGGGAGGCTTCGGAGAAGATTGACCAGGCCCGGCGCACGGCTGAGGAAGAGGCGGACAAGAAATATCTTGCCAAATATCGAGAGTACCGGGCCAGCGCAGAGAATGAGTTCAAACAGCGGTCGGATGACTTGAAGGCCAAAAACTCCAAGCTTCGGGAAGAGCTATCCCAAGCCAGGGTGGAGAAGGATACCTTGGAAGCCCGCTTGCAATCGAAAAATGATCTCCTCCTTAAGCGGCAAGAGGAATATGCCACTCTTCAGAATAAGCTGCACGAGGAGGAGCAATTTCATAAGAGGAGCAAGGATCTCGTGTCTATGCTGGAGTTGGGGCTCGCCGAGAAGGATAAAGAGATCGGAGCCTTGCAATTCATCGCCAAGGGGCATGTAACCGAGAAGCAATCCGTGCTGAACCAAAATAAGGTGCAGCGCAAGGAGATTGATTCTCTTAAGGGAGAGCGGGATGCATCCAAGGCCGAGACGGAAAAACTGAAAGCTCAATTAGCTGTCGCGGAGGCAAAGCTGGCAACCTCCGAGGCGGAGCGCTTGAAGGAGAAGGAGGATGCCGAGGTGGTACTGAACAGGACGATTAATATATCGCATGTGGTCCTCATGCATCAACTCTGGAAAATGAACCCGGAGGTACTAGGCTATCTGGGAGAGGATGCCGACGCCATGAGGGAGAAGCTACAGGTGTGGGATCAAGGCCCAGAGGTGTACGTCCAAACTTTCAACATTGACAAACCTGCTGGAGCCCCTGAGGCAGGAGATCCCGGAGAGGCGGGGACCTCTGAACCTGCCCGTGATGAAGTTCCGCCTTCCAATGAGCCGACTCCGCCAGCCCCAGTTGAAACCGCTGACCTCGAGGCCTTGGACGTGGATACCGCTGCCACCCCCAATGCTTGAAGGGGCCTTATCTTTAATTATTTTTCATTTGTGTTTTTCTTTGGGGAAAAGCTCCCTGTACTCTTTTCTCATTGCAGACATATTTGCCATAATTATAGCATTCTCCTTTCTTTTCTGCCGAGTTCTTTGTTTAACTTTGCGTTTAGGGTAGACTTTTACACGGTAGAAACTGCTGTAGGGGCGCATGAGGTTTTGGTTCCAACGGCCAGAACCTATGCACTTCCAACTTGAAGCTCTAGCGGCTGATGTCTTTTCCCACGTAGTTTCTAGGTTACAAAGGTTTCCTGGTTCCAACGGCCAGGCTCCTTTCACCGTATTTCAGCTTTCCTAAGGCAAATAGCCAATCCCGGGACTTGTAGTTATACTGTTTGCTGGGATTGCTAAGGTGAGCCGTTCCATGGTGCCGGAACGGGTGTTCTTTTGGTGAGCATCGCTAGACTTAAGGTTAGATCTTTGCGAAGCAAAACTAACTGTCGTTGTGAACCTCATGGTGGCTGACTTCAGGGACCTGGCATGGAGCCCTGCGAGGCAAGGCTCGTTGCGGTCGGGGAAATTGCCACGCCCACCATGAGCGATCCCGGAGCAGGGGCTTTGCGAAGCAAGGCCTGCTGTGAGTGGGGGATCGACCATATCTGCTCCTGGAGCTGAAGCTTGCAGTGGTCAAGGAGCTCGCCATGCATTATTTTGTGAGATCCGGAGCTGAAGCCTGCGAAGCAAGGCTTACAACGGTCGCGGATCTTGCCATCTTTCGCCTTGCGGGACCCGGAGCTGGAGCTTGCGAAGCAAAGCTCTACAGCGGTCGCGGAGTATTCTGCAAAGGACTTGTCAGGGAGTTGGGGGTGTTTCGGCGTAGCTCTCTGAATGTGCCCCAACCCCCAGTCCTGTTCATCGCTGGGCTACACAGGAGATAATTTTCATGATGCATAATGGCAGACATTTCAATGGCAATTTTCACATAAACACATAATGCGCACATGACACGTAATGCAAGTATGTTTATGGCAACAAATTAACCTAAGCTTAACAATTTAAAAAATGCTAGCACATAAGTGGTGTTCTGTGTATGTTTTGTTCAAGGGGAGTATGGCTATGCCTTAGCCATGTATAACCCCCCAAGTGAGCGTGGGGTCCGGATGTCTCCGGACCGTGTGGTCACTTGTTAAAACGCAGCTTTGAACATAGGGATAAAAAATGCAGTAAAAGCAGAGTGAATCTCTCCGTGTTTCATTAAATTAGCCTGTTAGGCATGTGTTTTACAGCAGGGAGGATTATCTCCACATTTTACACTTTTGCTACGTCCACCAAGGACTTTCGACTAGATAGTCCGGGGCCTACTGATAGTAACGGCGGAGGTGCTCCGCGTTCCAGGCGCGCGGGACTTTAGATCCGTCGAGTCTCTTTAAGTGATACGTCCCATGGCCCACTTTTTCTTGTACTTCATAGGGGCCTTCCCAGTTGGGTCCGAGGACTCCCACTCCCGGATCCTGCGTAGCAGGAAATACTCTCCGTAGGACAAGGTCCCCAACTTCGAATGTACGGCTCTTGACTCTTGTGTTGAAGTGTCGGGCTATCTTGCCTTGGTACATTTTTAGTTGGACCTGCGACTGCTCCCGGAGCTCTTCGATCATGTCCAGGGACTCCTGGAGAAGGGCGTGGTTCGGAGTAGGGTCGTAGGTGTCCTGCCTGTGAGATGGGATCATAGTTTCTACTGGGATGACGGCCTCGCAACCGAAGGTCATGGAATAAGGTGTGTGCCCCGTCGAAGTTCTCTCTGTTGTGCGATAGGCCCAAAGTACTCGCGGAAGCTCTTCCGGCCAGTGAGCCTTGCAGGCTTGGAGTTTTTTCTTCAACGTGGTCTTTAAGATTTTGTTTACTGCTTCCACTTGCCCATTAGCTTGAGGTCTGGCAACTGCGGAAAAGCTTTTGATGATTCCATGCGAAGCACAGAAGTCCGTGAAATGTTCACTATCAAATTGCTTCCTGTTATCGGACACAATTTTTTGTGGAAGCCCAAAACGACACACTATATTCCTGATGACAAAGTCCAGTGCTTTCTTAGATGTGACCGTGTTCATAGGTTCAGCTTCAGCCCATTTGGTGAAGTAGTCTACCGCAACTATGGCATACTTCACTCCGCCCCTTCCAGTTGGAAGGGAACCTACTAGGTCAATGCCCCAGACGGCGAACGGCCAGGGGCTGGTCATTAAGGTAATTTCTGTAGGCAGCGCTCGCGGAACCTTGGCGTACCTCTAGCACTGCTCACATTTTCTGACATAATCCACACAATCCTTCTTCATGGTGGGCCAGAAGTATCCTTGTCGAAGGATCTTTTTGGAGAGGCTCAGCCCAGAGGTATGGTCGCCACATAAGCCTCCGTGAACCTCATGGATGATGGCGCTGATTTCGGTTCCGGCAACACACCTAAGGAAAGGTATGGACAACCCCCTGCGGTAAAGCTTTCCATCCATAACCACGTATCGGGGAGCTTGATACTGGAGCTTTCTTGCGTCAGCTTTATCAGTGGGGAGCTCTCCGGTGGTGAGAAATCTGAGGATGGGTCCTATCCAGGAATGGGAATGGTCGACGATGGCATTTACCCTCTGTGTCTCGGTACTAGGTGCTTCTAAGTGCCCGATGGGCACTAGGCCATATTGTTCAATTTCCGGGTCTGTTGCAAGCTTGGCCAGCGTGTCCGCGAGTGAGTTCTTGTCCCGGGGGACCTGGCGGATTTGGTAGCCTTTGAAATGCTGCAGGAGGCTGCGGGAGAGAGACACGTAAGCAGCCATTTTTTCGCCTTTCGTCTGGTATTCTCCGGATATTTGGTTTACCACAAGTAGGGAGTCGCTGTATACTTCGATTTTTTGGGCTCCGACTTCTCTGGCCAGTTGTAATCCAGCTAGCATGGCTTCGTGTTCTGCCTCGTTGTTGGATGCTGGGAACGCGAAACGGATGGCGCTCTGGAGTTGATGTCCTTGGGGAGAAATTAGGATAACACCTGCCCCAGCTCCTTTTTCATTTGAGGCTCCGTCTACATAGACCTTCCATGTGGGAAGTTCTGGGACAGGATCTTCCGGGAGGTCATTCATTCCTGAGCATTCCACAATAAAGTCCGCGAGAGCTTGTCCTTTTATGGAAACACGTGGCTGGTAGTGGATGTCAAACTGGCTCAGTTCCATGGCCCATTTAAGCAATCTGCCAGAAGACTCGGGCTTCTGCAAGACTTGTCGGAGAGGGTGGTTGGTGAGTACTCTGATGGTGTGCGCCTGGAAATAGGGCCTTAGCTTCCGCGAAGCGATTAGCAAGCAGAGGGAGAGTTTTTCGATCATTGAATATATGGACTCGGCGTCCAGTAACCTCTTGCTTACGTAATACACAGGGAGCTGGATACGGCCGTCTTCCCGAACGAGAGCGGCACTCACGGCGTGCTCTGTCACAGCTAAGTATAAGAACAACACCTCTCCTTCGACAGGTTTGGACAGAATGGGAGCTCGGGTTAAATGTTCCTTGAGGTGTTGGAAGGCTACTTCGCATTCGGGGGTCCACTCGAACCTCTTGTTTCCTCGCAACACATTGAAGAAGGGGACACATTTGTCAGTGGCCTTAGATACGAAGTGGCTGAGCGCAGCTATCCTTCTGGTAACGCTTTGGACATCCTTATGCTTCCGGGGGGAAGGCATATCTATGAACGCCTTAATTTTCTCAGGGTTGGCCTCCACTCCGCGGGAGCTGACAATGAAACCGAGGAACTTCCCAGACGAGACCCCGAAAGTACATTTCTTCGGATTCAGTTTCATTCCATACTTTCGGATCACGGCAAAAGCTTCCTCAAGGTCGTCACTGTGGTCCCCGGAGGTCTTGGATTTTACCAACATGTCATCTACGTACACCTCCATGTTCCTCCACAGCTGGTCCTTGAACATCTTGTTTACTAGACGCTGGTACGTCGCCCCAGCATTCTTCAAACCGAAAGGCATGACCGCGTAACAGTAGACACCCTTTTCCGTGAGGAAGCTGGTGTGTTCCTGGTCCGCGACATGCATCTTGATCTGGTTGTATCCGGAGTACGCATCCATGAAGGATAAGAGTTCATACCCGGAAGTAGCGTCTACCATCTGATCGATTCGCGGAAGAGGGAAACAATCTTTCGGGTAGGCTTTGTTTAGGTCCGTGAAGTCAATGCACATTCTCCAGGACCCATTGGGTTTCGGGACCAGAACTGGGTTGGCCAACCACACGGGATAGTGTGACTCCTGGAGAAAGCCTATGGACATCAACTTGTCCACTTCAGCTTTGACTGCTTCGGCCCTCACTGGGTCTAACGACCTCCTCTTTTGGCGAACTGGAGTTGTAGACGGGTCTATGTTGAGTGCGTGGCACGCAACATTAGGATTAATCCCCGTCATATCAGCGTGGGACCATGCCAGGATATCTTGATTATTCTTCACAGTAGCCACGATCTTTTCTCGAATGGCCGATGGAAGGTTTTTCCCTACCTGAATGACTTTGGTGGGATCTCCTGGGTTGAGGATCACCTCTTCGACTTCCTCCATCGGCTCTATCGCTCTCTCGACCCCCACTCTAGGGTCGAGTTCATCAACGCACGCCCCTTGGGCACCCCCAGTTTCTGGTAAATCTCCTGCTAAAGGAGCGGCAACAACCGCCTCCTGGACCGTGTAGACGGATCGGACGGAGACATTATAACAGCTTCGTGCACTTCGTTGGTCTCCCCGGAGGGTGCCGATACGCCCGTCGTTGCATGGAAACTTCAAGAATAAGTGGCATATCGAGGTTATGGCCCCGCAATCGATTAGGACCGGTCGGCCTAGGATAGCATTATACGCCGTGGGGCAGTCGACCACTACAAATGCGCAGTGCTTGAAGGCGCAAGCGTCGCTTTCTCCTCTGAGGGTGACTGGAAGTTGAATTTTGCCTAATGGCATGAGTGCATCCCCATTGAACCCTTGAAGCTGGATGGGGCATGGGGTCAGGTCTGTCTCGGTTAATCCGATAGCGTGGAAGGCAGCTTTGAAGAGGATATTTACGGAGCTTCCATTATCGACAAGGATCCGTGATACCTTCTTATTGGCAATTTGAGCTTCCACCACGAGGGGATCGTTGTGGGGGAAGTGCACATGTCGGGCGTCATCTTCCGTGAAGGTGATGGGAAGATCCATCATTCGGGGACGCTGAGCAGGTGACTGAACCAAGGCGCACATCTCTTCGGTGTGTTCTAACTCCCTCAAGTACCTTTTCTGGGAGTTGTGGGTGCTTCCGGCAAGGTGCGGTCCTCCGGAAATGGTGGCTATGTGTCCGTCAACGGGTGGCGGAGCAAGGCCGGGCGGATATGGGTTTCCGGGTCCCGGAGCCAATAAGGCAATGGGTGCCGGAGAGGTTGGAGCAGGGAGCGCTGGGAACTGAGACCCAGGAGCTTGGGGGTGACCGGCTCCAGGAGCGCTAGCGGTCCCCCTCTGTCCCGGAGAATATGCAGCTCCGTGAACTACTCCCTGTCCGGGATAGATTATGGGTATCCTCACCCATTGACCGAGGTGTCCCGCTCTTGCCAGGGACTCGATCTCATCCTTCAGCTGAAGACATTCGTTTGTGGTGTGCCCCACGTCTCTGTGGAACTCACACCTCTTATTGGAGTCTCGTGGACGCCTTCCTCCGTGAGACACTTTTGGGGGCTTCCTGTAGTTCACCATATTACAGGTCGCCCGATAGACATTCTCTCGTGAATCTATTAAACTGGTGTACTCCGTGAACTTGGGCTCATAGTCCTTCCGGGGTTTCTTTGAATGGTCTCCCCGGTTGGAGTTTCTTCCGCCTCGTTTATTCCGCGATTGGCTCAGATTTCGTTCTGGGCCTTTTGCTTGCGGTTGCGACGGTCCGGGAACGATACTACATCCTGTTTGTACAGCTCCGTACCCAGAGAAATGGGTTTGACTCGGCGTCTGAGCAGACGTGGAAGGCCCATACATGCTTGGAGTGAACTGGGCTCCTGGAAGTGTGAGGGCTGGTGCGGGAGCTTGCGAAGCAAAGCTCGGCGCGGTCACGGAAGGTGTCGGAGCTGGGGGAACTCCAAAGGCCTGCTGGTAGGCATCCTCAAGGTTGATGATTCCCTGAGCTTTTGACATGAATTCGGACAGCGTTTCTGCCCGTCTCCTTTGCATTTCCCCCCATAGCAGGGAGCCGACAGTAAGGCCCGATTGAAGGGCGATCAGCTTCATGTCGTCGCTGACCTTGGTCTTAGCAGCAGCTTCCATCATTCTCTGAATGAAAGCTTTGAGGTTCTCATTGGGTAGCTGCTTGATGTTGGTTAAGGAACCAACCTCCATGTCGTGGTCTCGGGCAGCAATGAACTGCCTTCTGAATGCGGACTGTAGCTCCTTCCAACTGTGGATGGATCCGGGAGCTAATCTCTTCCACCAGTCCTCCGCGGACTTGGTAAGGGTGAGTGAGAAGCACATGCATTTGGCATCCTCACTGACGCGCGCCACTTGCATCATTTTGTTGTATTTAGCTAGATGGGTGCGCGGGTCTGTCCTCCCCTCATATAATTCTATGTAAGGCATTTTGAAGTTATCCGGGAGGGACGTTTCCGCGATCCTCCGAATACATGGTTCCGGGTCCTCCTCCTCGGAGTCTGACAGGGCCCCACTTTGCTTCCGGACCAGCTTGGTTAAGGCAGCGATCTGTTCCTCGAGCCTCTTTGTATCACTCTCCGGGAGGTCACGTCCCCGGAGTTTGTCATTAAGATGATTTCGCAGGTCATCTCCGCGAGGCCGGGCCTTTTCTCCTTTGGCCTTTTCATACTTGGCCTCCAACCTTCTTCTTAGGTCCATCGTGGACCAGCTATCTTCGGAGTGCGTGTCCGCAGCCCGACCGTCCTGGTTGACGGAATCACTGGGGCGGTTGTTCCTTCCCCTAGGCCTGGGTGCCTTAGCACCGGGCCCTTTAGGCACAGAGTGCCCCCTTGGGGCTGAAGGACGTCTGGGCTTAGGAGCGCCATAGACCTTTTGCGCGCGGGGGGGGGGGGGGGCAGTCGGCCTGGTGATTCACGCCTTTAGGGGGTGCAGGGGCGTTAGTGCGCACAGGCTCCCCAACCTTTTCTTTGCCCTTGTTAGGGGCGGCTTTGGATGGTCCAGCAGCGGCTGGATCCCGCATGGTGGCATCAGCACCACCTAGAACAGAGGCATCCTCGTCCGAGTCGCCTAGATCTCCGAACTTGCTTTGGAGGCGCTCAATTATGCGCTGCATTTTTTCGGAGACGCGCTCCTGCTCAGCAAGCTTGGCCTTAGTGACCACCAGTTCTTCGGCTACTTGGACCAGTTCTGGATCCTTCTCGTAGTAGTAGCCATCTTTGTAGTAACCGTCTCGGACATACTCTTCTTCGCTTTCTAAGTATGTCGTATCTTCAGTACTGACCCGATCCTGGCGGGATGTCGGGTCTTCACCTTGGTGGTCCGAGGGTTCGTTTTGTACCACATCTTCCATCATAGTATCGGGGTTGACCCTAGCATTTTTTTCAACCGCAGATTTTCTCGTAGTCACCATCTTTTCAGTATGCAGAAAAAGAGCTGACTAACAACTTCCTACAGCTCTCAATGAAAGCACCAAAATGTTTACCGAGTTTTTCGGAAACGAATACGAACGGAATAATAAAAAGATAAGAACTGTAGAAGTGCAGAAATGTAAATAAACAAACAGTGTTTTTACGTGGTTCAGGCGTTAACGAGCCCTAGTCCACGAGTCGATGTTATTATACTTGTAGAAAATAACAGTTAAACAGCTGGTGTACAAGAAACTCACAACCTCACAGTGTTTCTCTCGGGTTCTCTTGGAGAAGATGAAGCTAGAGAGATTTTAGTAGAGTTCTTGCTATGTGATTTTTTAGCCGTCCCCACTATCGTAAAATGAGGGGGTCTTTATAGCTAGGGTTTTGGATTAGGGTTTTTCTCTACTCACATGAGTCTTAATTACACCAGCCATAAATAGGGGATACAATTACCGTAGTCGCCTGGCTACCAGGCTCTATGTGGGTATATTTACGTGAAAGTATGGGGAATACACAAAGGCAGCCGTTTTTTCCAAGTTGTCAGCGGAACAGTAGGCGAAATGGTACTTTTAGGCGTGCTGGGATGTGTGCAGCCTTGACCTGTCGGGCGTGTCAGGCGGGATCCTGTGTCAGGTGGATATCATTCCAACTATGCCTCCTCCATGACTCGACCGCTTGGTCTTGTTCCGTGCGAGGCACGGAACTGTTTCCGCGAAGGCAACCTGAAGAGCTTCTCCTGGAAGGAGCTTCCCCGAAGGATATCCCTTCGGGAGTCCGGGAGAGTTGACGAGCTTCCGTGTCGCGTTTGCTTGAAAGAGTAAGCCGGACACTAAACGGGAGAGGCGAAGCCTTTCTGTCCATCCGCGAGCTCTGGTCACCTACCGTGAAAGACTTTGATAATTCTGCTTCCTCGAGGATATCCATCTAAACGCTATCCGAAAATCTGGATAACATTCAAGCAAACGCGACACGGAAGCTCGTCAACTCTCCCGGACTCCCGAAGGGATATCCTTCGGGGAAGCTCCTTCCAGGAGAAGCTCTTCAGGTTGCCTTCGCGGAAACAGTTCCGTGCCTCGCACAGAACAAGACCAAGCGGTCGAGTCATGGAGGAGGCATAGTTGGAATGATATCCGCCTGACACAGGATCCCGCCTGACACGCCCGACAGGTCAAGGCCGCACACATCCCAGCACGCCTAAAAGTACCATTTCGCCTACTGTTCCGCTGACAACTTGGAAAAGACGGCTGCCTTTGTGTATTCCCCATACTTTCACGTAAATATACCCACATAGAGCCTGGTAGCCAGGCGACTACGGTAATTGTATCCCCTATTTATGGCTGGTGTAATTAAGACTCATGTGAGTAGAGAAAAACCCTAATCCAAAACCCTAGCTATAAAGACCCCCTCATTTTACGATAGTGGGGACGGCTAAAATATCACATAGCAAGAACTCTACTAAAATCTCTCTAGCTTCATCTTCTCCAAGAGAACCCGAGAGAAACATTGTGAGGTTGTGAGTTTCTTGTACACCAGCTGTTTAACTGTTATTTTCTACAAGTATAATAACATCGACTCGTGGACTAGGGCTCGTTAACGCCTGAACCACGTAAAAACAGTGTTTGTTTATTTACATTTCTGCACTTCTACAGTTCTTATCTTTTTATTATTCCGTTCGTATTCGTTTCCGAAAAACTCGGTAAACAAATCCATTTAGATGATACTTATTGTTTACTTTTGTACAGTAAATTTATGTAAAATTTAAAATATGTTTTGAATCAAAAGAAAAACACATATATATTCTAACATTAAAGGATTTATAAAATAATTAATAAATGCTGCAAAATATTAATTAATAATTTTGACGTACAATTTCATCCTTTTTGTTTTTGTTTTTACTTGAAGTAAAATGACATTAAAAATTTTGTCCAAAAAATGACATTAAATTTAGCAAAAATAAGTATAGTATTGTAATGCCTTAATTTTTCATAATATTACTGAAAACACAACGTTGAATCATAAACATAAGTGTTGCTATTTTATTTATGAAAATACTATAAAGCAAATGAATCTCATGTTTTACAAAATAAATAAGATCTTTAACAAAATTAACTAAGCAACATTCGAAATAAAAAAAAATACTAAAAATGCTTCATAATAAAAATCATAGGCTCTTGATCATTCCAGGAGCTACATGGCCCTCACGAATACACCACTACAACTGTTTAGGTCTCACTCACCACCCGCCATTCTATCCTCAATTATCTACACAATATCACCATAAGGAGTGAGCTTCTAAGCCCAGTAAGGAAAATGCAAACAAGCAATCATAAAATCATATATTCATAACAAACATATCATAAGTGCATACAAGAGTTCGTAACAAAACATATTTACACTAATCATATATGATAATAATATATTCTAGGTCGTACTCAAACTCTAGGTCATAAACATATTCTATTAGTCATGCATAGTTCATAATAACAAAGCAGGCAAGAGAAAGAATAAGTGCTTATAAAGTTTGGAATTCATGCCTCGGACATCACTTAGGTCCGTCATAAAATTTTGAACACTTACAAGGTCCAACCACACTTATCTCCTTGTACTTGAAATGTTAGGGTCATACAAGTCACTTAAATTTCATATCTAAAACTATCTAATTTTCCTTACCTTTATTGTGGAATAATAGAAGAAAAGAGAGATTGCTTTGCTAGTGAAAATCTTCCAAACCTTTGCCCTAGAACAAAAGATCAATAATTCCAAAATCTCGAGCCTCCACAAAAATGTCTATCTCCAACAAAAATACTAATACCTTGACACTTGTGATTTTTCGACTATAACAAGGATTTTAAAGGCTTAGTGTTTTTGCTATGTATGGTTTATAATGGCTATGGTGTTTGAGGCATTATAGAGAAAAGAAGAGGAATGAATTTCCAAGCACTATAAAGGCTATAGTGGTTCGACTATATGGTGTGTTTATGGGACAAAATGATGAGAACTTTGGGAGATGTAGATTTCCAAAATTTGAGAGGCTTTGCTTGCTTTTTGAGTATAAAAAGTTAGAAGTGAACAACTCTATTTATAGGCTCCAACCCCAACTCCCTTCCTTGTTCTTCTCCACACCAATTCAACTAGTTTTCAAAATTTAAACTCTCCCTCCACTATATGGTTTCGGCCAGCCTCTATATTGCTCATTCAAAGGTGCTACAAACACTCCCTATATGACACACACACTCACATGTAACCAAAGTAGTCAAAAGTCTTCACTTGCTTCTCCAAACTCTCTCCCATGCCTACACCTAGCACATTCAAATTCAAAACACTTCAAATGGTTCAACCTAACTTCAACATAATCACTTAGTTCAAGCTTCGTGTGACACCTATCATGTAAAGTAAAAAATGAGTCAAAACCTAGCCTATTTCTGTGCCACACTATGAATAGTTTGGTCTTCAACCAAGTAAGACTTGGTTCTTTAATAAACTATGCCACTGATTATTTAGTCATGAAAAAATTCACCTATTTACTCTATAGGGAAATTTGGCCATTATAGTATAATTCAAACAATTTGTGACTTATTTTTATAAGTTTCCAAGTAACATGTGTACGTGTTTTTATAAATTCTTATTTCTTTAAAGAAACTATATACTAACTTAATTATATGCTAAAATCTTTATAAATACTAACCATAATGATCTAAATTATAATTATTTTCTAAGTCATAAGAAATCATATCTTAAAATAAATAAACTTAAAGAAATATTTCTAATTCCACCACTCAAGTTATAAACTATATAAAAAAATAACCTTAGGTCATAATTAAGGAGTTTATAAGAGAATAATAACCTTGGTTATTACAGGTATTTATCAAAATTTAGGAGCATTGGAAAAAATAGAAAAGTAAGGATTAGGGATAGTGGAGTATACACATTAATATAAAATTAATAAAATCAATTTTGGAAGGGAAATTTGTGTATTTATGCATTATAAGGGGTCCTAAATAAAAAATATCATACACTATATTCACATGTCAAATTGGTCCTATTGTTTCCCTTAGTTCCAAAAATACCCTTGGCATTTTTTCTCACTCTCACTCTCTCTCTGTCTATTCTCGGTCTCTCTCTATTCTCTCCCTCACACACTCTCTCTCTTAATCTCTAATTAAAAGGAATCCCCAAAAAAACGCTCAAATCTATGTGGTAATCGATCAGACTAGTGGAAATTCATGTGGGCTTTGTCTTCCACGACCATGATTGCACATTATTGGCTTGGATCTCGTCGAAGGGGACGACCGGAGAAGGAAATCTCGAGAACAACCATCATGTTGAAGAAACAATCCCAAAGAAGGAGAAGGTGAGGGATTTAATGGTTTAATCTGCAAATTTTTTTTGTGCCTAGTTTATTTGTTAAGTTTGTTCATAGGATAAATAAGGGCGGGGAAATGTGAAATCTGGGTTTTTTTTCTTCAATTTTTTTGACCCACCTAGATAGAAATCAACAAGCCTCAAATCCTATTAAGGTACATCATTTCTTATTGAGGTGGTATATCCAAGTCAAGGCGTGAGAACCAATCAAGGTCCATCGAGGCATATCGAGGACCATCGAGATAGTCTTTCAAGCCCAGAGGGATGTCACCTCGACATGTCTCTATATACCTCGACAAGTCTCACTAGGGGTTAGATAGTTGTAGAGTATGAATGTGCCTCGACAGACCTTGATAGGTTTTGATGTAGCTCGATTGAACGTAAATATAAATGTTACCTCGATTGGTCTCAATGGGCCTTGATGATTACCAGTATACTTTGTTTTTTTAAAATAGCTGAACTTAATGGTGCCTCGATATGCCTCGACAAGGCTCGATTAAAATAGTTATGCTTATAAATTGTGATACCTCGATGGGCCTCGATAAAAATTGATAAATAGAGATTGGGATTGAAACTGTGTTGCTTTGACATGTCTCAAAGGGCCTCGATGGTTACCCGATTACTTTAAAAAACCAAATTTTAACATTTTTTTTAGATGCCTCACCTTATTGTACCGTTGGAGAAGCACTTTCCAACCCATGTTACTTTTAAGGGGAGTGCTCACATGGAGGGCCTTATAGAGGAGTTTCAAAAGCATGGGTTGATTGAACGGGCAAAGTCATATCCATTGGGACAATTCTTCAAGGCAAAGGCCTTCAATTTTATTGGGGGTTCTATTTCACCAGTTGATGCTGCATAAGGTTAAAAGCATGAAGCTTGAAGAGGGTTAGTGTAACGCCCTGGTTACCCCAGAACAGTTACGGTGAACCGAAAATTTGACCCGCTACCCAAGTCCTTTGGTTAAAAACGTGTTCTAGGTGTCATTAACAGGCTAAGGTGAAAAATCCATAAAAAGGAAAGGATATATTTTATTAAATACGTAAGACTGTTCATGGGCCCATAAGAAACATTTACAAGTTATTTACAACTCAAAAAGGTCGTTACTGTTTCAAAATTACAAACCCGCTGACCTAAGCGACAAAAATAGGGTAAACCCCCTAGTTCCTCTGAGAACTCCGTGGTCGTGGTGGTCAAGCGGCCGCACATGTACACATCACCACCTAAGCTTTCCACTCAAGGTTGGGTGAGCTTTTCTTTCCCTTTACCTACACCACATAGCACCCATGAGCCAAGGCCCAGTAAGAAAACACAATAAAGCATGATATAATATCAACAATGATCATAATAATCATTCAGGATTATCAGTCCAAGTAAATAGGTGACAGTCGCAAAAGTCACTAAGTTGGGTCCAGCTCCCTTTAGCCTTGTGACGATAGGGTCACCGGGGCTTAATAAATAGGTGAACTTTTATTAGTTCAAACATAATAGGTGCATGGTGACTAGTCACCAACATAACCTTCCTCATGACCTTAGAGTCATAACCCTAGAACAACGTTCCCTAACCATGTGACAACCAGTCACCTGGGCCTTTGGCCCTGGCTCTAGTAACTAGTCTTAAACTAGACAAGCGCTTATAAGTTCATCGAACTTAGGGTCGGTCCAGCGTTAATGCCTTAGAGCCATTCAACACTGATATCAATTTGATCTAATCTTCATTTGGCTCGGCGTTCATGACGCTATGCCATTTCTGACTCTTAGGTCAGTGTCCCTGACTAGTCAGTACATATACAAGTAAACAACATTCGCTAGCATTTTAATAGGCAATCCATATCCACATTTACCAATCAACATGCCTTAATAACAATCACGCATGTCATACATACACAGGGTGCAGTTTTCTTACCTTCTGTTCGAGCGAGAGATAATAATAAGAACGACCCTTGAGAACGATCAACCTTTTGGTCCCTTAGCAGTTACCTGGTCATAACTAATTATGGGATTCCATCAATAAAATGAATAACAAAGGGTTCCCAACCAAAACCTAGCCTCCGAGACATTGAACACTACTAAACCCGGTAGTAGGATCGACCCCGAGGCCTAAGGCTAGCATCCCCAAGCCAAAAACCCATTTCTGGCCAAAAATCCACTAAGGGCTGCGACCCTCCTTGGCCATGTCGCGACCCGCCCCTCAAACAGAGGCAGCCTCCTTCAGCATCCTTCAAGGGCCGTGGCTCTCCTTGGCCATGTCGCGGCCCAACCTCCAGTTCAGCCCACACTCTGATTTTTCTCCCCCTGCGATTTTCCTTGGAACCAACCCTTCAAACCAAGATCAAACACCACTCAAACATCAAATACAACCCCTAAACTTGATCTATAACACTCCCTCATCAAAACCCAAGTTAAACCCCAACCAAAACTTCCATCAATTCCAACTATCCACAAAGAAATCACAAGCTGAAAACTAACACCAAAACAGAGTATACCAGAAAACTAATGGCTGTAAACTTACCTCAAACTCAGGTTGTGATGCTCTTCAATGGTGGAACACTCTCCCAAACTCCCAAGGTCTACTTCCCAAGCTTGAATCCTCAACAAGATCACCAAAAATCACAAAGAAGATGAAGGAGGAGGAAGGTACGGGTAAGCTTCAAGACTTGCTCTATTTTTCCCTCTGTTTCACAGCCTAAAGGTTTATATCTATCCTAGGGGTAAAAAGACCATTATACCCCTAGGTCAATTAAGGGTTTCTAAAGGCTCCTAAGGCCAAATTTGTCCTTTCCAACCTATCTCGTTAATCATAATTAACGCTCTCCAATTCCCGCTATTCTCGATAATCCCAAACACCAATAATTCATATCCCGTTATCCTTTACTTCCCGGTAACGCTCTAATCATTATAATCACCTCGAGACTCATCCCGAGCCCCAAACTTAAACCTGTTATGACTAAACTGCTAATCAATATTCCAAGATTGTCTCATGCCGAATAGCTCGAACAAACCCACATTATAATGTGGTCTCAACAACATATCACCGACATGCATACAATTATACAAGTATACCCTCAACGGGCCAAATTATCATTACACCCCTGTAATTAAAAAAAATGTGGACCCACATGCATGCATTTAACATCATATTATAATATAATTCACATATACATGCATTCTATCAATTAATGGCATAATTAAACAAGTATGGCCCTCCCGGCCTACTAATCTCGCCATTAAACCATATCGGAGAATTCGGGGCATTACAGTTAGCTCTACGTGGGCAATAGTCTATGTAGATTCGACATTGTGGAGTTTCCCTGGTTAGTGGCCTGGATTTTTGTAAGACATCGTCCACAAATGAGTTGAACGAGAATCTTACCAGTGATCGGATCATCAAGGAATATTTTAATGGTGAGGCAAATGTTAGCTTCGATCAGTTGGAAGATGCTCTGAAGGATTGTACAAACACCGAAAATGCATTTAAGCTGGGTTTATGCTACTTGATTGAGGGGGTACTGCATGTCCCTAAGAAGAAAACTAGCATATGGGGTGATTCATTGAAGGTGGTTGAGGATCTTGATTACTTATTCAGGTATCCATGGGGGAAATTTTCCTTCAAAAATTTGATGAGAGGGGTTTAGAGAGACATGAAGAAACAATTGAGGTTGTATAAGGAAATAAAGAAGGAGAGTTCAGGGAAACAACAAAAGGAGTCCAAGTACCGCTTCTATGGTTGTGCCCCTGCACTTCAACATTGGACTTTTGAGGCCATACCAAATATTGGGAGGAAATATGGTGAGAAGAGTGGGAATCAGATTCCTAAGATGCTTAGTTGGTCTACCAAGACCGATATCTTTCCTTTTACAACACAGTTGGTTCTGTTGTTTGGCAAGACTCGAGTAAGTTCCATTTTATCTTTTTAAATGGGACATACTAATTTATTTAGGTTTTACTTTATTAAAGTATTTCTCACATATGTTATTTGTAGTTGGTTGTATTTTCCATGTTGAAGCCACGTCCTGGTGAGGTAGAATACTATTAGGATTAATGCCCTAAAAGCATTTAAATACATTTGATTGATTTAAATAAAAGTACAATTTTATTATTTGAATTAAATATATAATAACATCAAGAAAATTCATTAGTCATTCATGAGAATATGATCTTGTGTTAGTACGAAAGAATTAAGATCATATATAATGAATAAAATAGCCAGTAACATATTAAAGTAAGTAAGGAATCTTTAATGAATGGTTAATAATGCAGTTTACTAAGCATACGAGATGCAAGTGATCTAGATTCAGATTACTGATGTCAATAGACATCTTAGTAAAGGTATTGTATATAATAAAGATTATATTTGCAGATTGATGAGAATAAATTTTCTTTATAAACTTACGATTTGACATAAAAATTTAATTCTTATCATAATAGATGATCATTTGTAGATCATTCTAAATCCTGAGTATTCATGAAATCCTGTTTGTGTTTATTAGATTTTTTTATTCACTCGTTAAGGTTTCTTAGTATAATGAGGCTAATGAATTTTGTTTTGGAGATTCAATATCGTGAATGGCTTGGAACATGAATTACAATAATGTAATACATACTTTCCTAACATATTGAATATTGGTTCCTATTGACACTGTTTTTCGCCAACAGTGTATTATCGAAATTTGCTGGAATGAACTAGTGCTTAAGGGTAAACCGTAATGAGAATAATCACTCTTTAAAGTACTTGGAATGATATAGTAAGAATACTCGTTCCTTTTTACGTGGTTTGGAGGTTAAAATCCCTTAATCCACGAGTCAATATTATTGTTGTATATCTCTTTTTATTTTTACAGAGTATTTGCATTACAGAAAGAATCCAACCCCTTGCACTACCCAGGGTCTTGGTATTTATAGGAGAATGTTCTATGGGTAGGTGTTGGGGTCATCCTGTGATCTCTTGATCCTTCACATCATCTCTGTGACATTAATGATTAACATCTAAAATTTATATTGAAGTGTGGTCTAATCAATAGGTAAAATGGATAATGGGCCACATGGCCTAAATCAGGTGTGTGATGTCTGATCATGCACGTTTATATTGCGTATCCAGGAATTCAGGAATAAAATAGACACGTGATGTCTGTTTTATGCACGTTTATATTGCGTGGTCAACTTTATAAAGATCTTGATGTCAGCTCGTGCCTTTTGATGCCATAATACACAAATGGTTCCATGTGGTAAGTTGCTAAATGACTCATCAGCTCGAGCTATTCGTCTAGGGAATCATGCTAAATTCCCCTGGATGAAAAGTAAACACGTGGAACATCGATTATAGTCTTTTGCTAGCCAGCTGTACCTGAGCTGCCTAAAAAGATACGTGCTGATTTTCAGGGCGTACATTTGCCCCCTAAGTCCCTGCTCATGTTCTATGATGTCATTTCTGACATTCACGGCAGGGACTTTTAAACTTCCTTTGTGATTATCCAGACCCTACCCACCATTTGAGTATTGGACAAGTGGAACGCCGTCATTGGTGTCTGTTCGGGTTTCAAGGATTGTATTAAATGGTCTGGCCACCTTTTAGTCGTCGTTTCATCTTTCGAATCATGATCCTCTTATATCACATTATCCTGATTGGACGGTCATTGTTTCCTTATGCCTTTTACGTATAAATAGGGCTGGCAATTTTCAGTACTCATCACCTTTCATTCAGAATTTTTCTTCATTTTCTCTCTTCCGAGTTTCAAAAAATCTTCTTCTTCTTTTGATTAAAATCCTAGAAATCCCCATATTCCTGCCACAAAAACCCCTCGAAAGCCTAGTCTTAAGGATTTCTCCTGGACTCCTACATCTACGCTGCTTGCAACTTCGCGTGGAGAACGTATTGTAAGTTTCTTGTTTTTCGTGTGTTTGGATTTTCTTCCTTTTTCTTTGTCATGTGAATCTACATTTCATTGTCACCCATAGTAGGTTGTTCTTGAATAACTTTGGTGCATAGGTTTCGATTTTAGGCGTATTGAGAAGATCCTAAAACATGTTTAGGATTGTGATGTTCGTAACTAGGTAATTTCTGGGTGATCTCTGGGTAAATTTCTTGGTAAATTTAGGAAATACCCATTCGGGATATGGAAGATGAGAGGTTTTTAGGGTATAAAACTGGGTAGCTTAGGGGTCACGTTTCTTGGGCGGTTTTTCTTTAAAACCCTTTTCCCAAGGCAAGTAGTGGCCTGACTCGGCTGGCACACGGATCCCTGAATATTAGGGGTCTGTTGGAAAACTTAAGCGCGTGGCACAGGCAACGCGTGGCATCACACAGGTTGATATTCCATTAGCTCACATGTTAGGACCTCTCGCCTTTGTTATTTCTCCTGTTCAAAAATTCTACGTCGCCCACTAAAAAATCCTTCGTTTTTATTCGATAGGCTAGCTGATGGCACCCAAAAAAGGCGCATCCAAGAAGAACATAGCTGGCTCGTCGTCCCAGCAATCTCACAAGTGAAAGGAGGTCGTCCCTGATTCCCCCTGCCCGAGTTCAGGCCCGTGGTGGAGAAGGAGGTCGCGGTCGCTCCTGATGCCTTTTTCGAGGCTGAAAGGATTGTCTCAAAGATAACGACCCAAGGAAGGGTCAACAAGATCCTGCTGTCCCATAACATTGAGGCTGGGACAGGGGCTCTCATCGCCTGACCTCCCTACGAGAGGGAGTGGAGTTGCGCACCACTCCAGGACGATTTCGTGGCCTGGAGTGATGAACACTTAAAGGCTGGGGCCTTCCTCCCCCTTGACCAATACTTCGCGGACTTCCTCAACTATGTGAGGTTGGCGCCATTTCAACTTCCACTGAACTCCTGTCGTCTACTGGCCAAGCTGAGATATCTCTTCTTGAAGCAGATGTGGGAGGTCCCCACTCCGGCAGATATCCTTTACTTCTTCTACCTCAAAGCCAGCCCGGACCAAAGGGGGTGAGGTGACGGGTTCTACGACTTGAACCGGTTCTCGAACTCACCTTTGGTCATCAAGCTGCCCAGTCATCCCAACGACTTCAAAGACCAATTTTTCATGTCGAATGAGTTTCTCAATTGCGAATACCATTACTTCAACCGTCCTCGTAAGTTTCCTTCCTATTCTCAGCTCGCGAAATTATTATTATTTTTTATTCTTAAATTTTTTGCGTGTATACTGATTAGAGCATCATCGTGCAGCCATTTTTGTGAGGACAGCCAAATCAGTGACCCTTGGTGGTCAATATGATACCCTGGTGGGGCTTCCGCCTAGTGAGAAGGACTACCGCTAGCTCGTGTCTGATGACACGATGTTGGTGTGCAAATTAATTTCCGAAGGCCAGACTTTGGCCTTGAGGAGGACACGGGCTACTTACACAGTAGCTCGCAAGCTGGCACCCATCCCCGAGGGAGGCGCTGCGGTCGTCGACGGTGACAAGCAGGAAGAGGAGCCTGACGTGCCACTTGTGTGAAAGAGGCGAGCTCCTGAGATCGCTCGGGAACCTGATGTGGACCGAGCTCAATCGGGGGTAGCAGCTGACCCCTCTAGTCAAGGTAACCCATACCCTTTTTGGGACCTAGATAGGGCAGCCGCAGACCTTAGGCTAGTCAGGTTTAACCCAAACCAGCTCGTGCATCATCACAAAAATGACCCTGATCGTAATATAACCTTACTCTAGTGCATCGATCAATTGGTATTACGTTACGACATGGGCCGCCCTAGGGGCACCGTAGTAGTAGATAACACCTTGTCTTTTAGGTCGGCCTTCTTTGAGGAGTATGGAACCAATCTTAGGTCATGGCCCTCCCTTCTCCAGGGTGTTGTAGCCCCTAGACTTAGGCAATATGTAGAGGAGTCCAGTCTTGAGGTAGAGCCTGATCCGGAACCTCCTCTAATCCAAGAAGTGGTTGACTTAGACTATCCTTCCCTCATAGCAGTTCCGAGGATGGAGGTCGTGGAAATAGACTCCTCTAGCTTGGAGGGTAGGATTTTTGTTACTTTATACGCATTTTCTTGGTAAACTGATGAACGTATATGATTGATTAGCACATTTCCCATTCTTTTTCAGGTAAGGAGATGGCACACCGAGTGGAACCTGACATCCACTCGATGTTCCAGGAGGGGAGATCCAGCGAAGGTCCCTTAGTCAAGAAACTTCGGCCCACGTCGAAGAAAACACCCCCCTCAGCCGTGACTGTGTCCAAATCCTTGGCTAAGGGGAAAGGCTCGGGCTCGGGAGCTCAGTCCGATGCATCCCAGGAGAAGAGAGGTCCAGCTGCACCCCCTCCTCGCTTTCCCCCACCTCCTGCTTGGGATCCGATAGCACTGGTTGGTCCACGGTGAACTACTCGGTGGAGCATTTCTATAAGGACAAGCCCAACGACCTGAGGGCGATCGAGGAGAGGAGCCCAGATAATGTCATGGAGTTTGCCTTGGGGATGAACCTCACAGTAAGCATTTTCCCTGACCTGAATTTTATTATTTTTCCCTGGTATGTGCCTAACTGTTTCTTTGCTTTTTGCAGGCTGTCTTGGCTCAACATCACAGCATATCTCGAGACAGGGCCAGGAATGAGGAACTCAAAGCTGAGCTGACTGTGGCCCAAGCTGCTCTCGTTGCCTCTCAATAGAGCGAACAGGGCGCCAAGGATGCTTCGGCGATGGCCCAAACGAGTGAACAGGCGGCGAAGGCTGCCTCAGTAGCCCTTCAGGTCGAGCTCGAGGGGGCCAAGGCCAAGTAGCTAGAGGTCGAGGCAGCCATCCAGGAGGAAATGAAAGCATCGACATCCTCCATGGTGAGCATGTTGTACCACTACTAGGCCTTCAATTAGGACGACAACTTCTCCTTCATGGCTTCCGACGTGTGGGGGCACTACCTCGAGAATTTCAAGGCTCGGCTACAACACGAGCTGCAGTCTGAGATCGGGGAGGCCTTTGTCGCTGGTGAGCAGAAGATCGAGGAGGTGACGTCCTCAGAGCGGCCTGGGGGGTCTTAGATTTTTTGTTTTTGTTTTTACTTATGTATTTTTCCTTTGTAAATGCTAAACACGAGGTAATTCACCTCGAGACAAATCTTTTTTGATATCTAAGTTTTAATTATTCTCCGATCTCTTTCTCATGCTTTATGGTGTGCTCGGTAGAAACTTAGTTCGCGTTAGTTTGATTGATACCTCGCGTTTTGTTAGAAAAATGCTTTTTAATCAATTTAACCAACTTCCAAGTTTCGGAACCTGGTCGTGTCCAGGATATTTAATTAAAAACTTAGTTCGCGTTAGTTTTATTGACACCTCGCATTTTTTAGAAAAACATTGTTAATCAATTTAACCAACTTCTAAGTTTTAGAACCTAGTCGTGTCCAGGATATTTAAATAAATACTTAGTTCGCGTTAGTTTTATTTACACCTCGCATTTTTTAGAAAAACGCTTAATCAATTTAACCAACTTCTAAGTTTCGGAACTTGGTCATGTCCAGGCTATTTAAATAAAAACTTAGTTCGCGTTAGTTTTATTGTTACCTCGCGTTTTTAGAAAAACACTTAAGCAATTCAACCAACTTCTAAGTTTCGGAACCTGGTCGTGTCCAAGATATTTAATTAAAATCTTAGTTCGCATTAGTTTTATTAACACCTTGCATTTTTTAGAAAAACAATGTTAATCAATTTAACCAACTTCTAAGTTTCGAAACCTCGTCGTGTCTAGGATATTTATATAAAAACTTAGTTCGCGTTAGTTTTATTGACACCTTGCGTTTTTTAGAAAAATACTTAATCAATTTAACAAACTTCTAAATTTCGGAACCTAGTCGTGTCCAGGATATTTAATTAAA
The DNA here is from genome assembly GCF_963169125.1 of Humulus lupulus. Lineage (NCBI taxonomy): Eukaryota > Viridiplantae > Streptophyta > Magnoliopsida > Rosales > Cannabaceae > Humulus > Humulus lupulus. The sequence goes on along the minus strand of NC_084796.1, from coordinate 191,437,466 downwards.
AACTTAGTTTGGGTTAGTTTTATTGACACCTCGCGTTTTTTAGAAAAACATTGTTAATCAATTTAACCAACTTCTAAGTTTCGGAACCTAGTCATGTCCAGGATATTTAATTAAAAACTTAGTTTGTGTTAGTTTTATTGACACCTCACATTTTTAGAAAAACAGTGTTAATCAATTTAACCAACTTCTAAGTTTCGGAACCTGGTCGCGTTCAGGATATTTAAATATAAACTTAGTTCGCGTTAGTTTTATTGACACCTCGCGTTTTTTTAGAAAAACACTGGTTAATCAATTTAACCAACTTCTAAGTTTCGGAACCTGGTCGTCGGGTTGTCTGCCCCCCAAGTAATCAGGAAGTGGACTTTCTGGGTTACTTTGAACTAACATGCATATGAAATCGTACGAAGATACACATATACCATAAACCCCTTTTTTTTTTATATATATTTCTAAAATTAAATGGCTTTTATATTCAAGCCTTACATAGATAGGTGGTTTGATCACTGATAATACTTTTTCAAATGTACATTATTCTAGGTCTGTGGTACCGTTTCTCCACTAAGTCGGGCCAATTTAAAAGTACCTTCCTGTACGATTTCGACTATCTGATAGGGCCCTTTCCAGCTCGGGCCTAAGGCACCATCTTTGGGGTCCTTGCCTGCTAAGAATACCCTTCGGAGTACCAGGTCTCCTAAACCAAAGACACGCTTTTTGACCTTTGAATTAAAATAACGCATGATTTTTTGCTGATAATGCGCGAGTCGTAGCTGTGAATCTTCCTGTTTCTCATTAAATAGGTCGAGGGACACGCTGAGTAGTTCGTCGTTCCGCTCTGGGCTAAAGTTCTGGAGCCTATGTGTGGTTACCTTTGCTTCGACAGGGAGGAAAGCCTCACTTCCGAAAGTTAAGGAGAAAGGGGTATGCCCCGTGGAAGTTCGGTGGGAGGTCTGGTATTACGAAAGTTAAGGACACGGTTTTTCACCAACAGTGTATTATGAAAATTAGTTGGAATGAACTATTGCTTAAGGGTAAACCGTAATGAGAATAATCACTCTTTAAGGTACTTGGAATGATATAATAAGAATACTCGTTCCTTTTTACATGCTTCAGAGGTTAAAATCCCCCTAGTCCACGAGTCAATATTATTGCTGTATATTTCTTTCTATTTTTACAGAGTATTTGCATTACAGAAAGAATCCAGCCCCTTGCACTACCCAGGGTCTTGGTATTTATAGGAGAATGATCTCTGGGTAGGTGTTGGGGTCATCCCGTGATCTCTTGATCCTTCACATCATCTCTGTGATATTAATGATTAATATCTAAATTTTATATTGAAGTGTGGTCTAATCAATATGTAAAATGGATAATGGGCCGCATGGCCTAAATTAGGCGTGTGATGTCTGATCACACACGTTTATATTGTTGATATAGGAATTCGAGGATAAAACAGACACGTGATGTTTGTTTAATGCACGTTTATATTGCGTAGTCAACTTTATAAAGATCATGGGGTGTGTCAGACCTTTGGCGAACCACGAGCTTAACGTAATGTCAACTCGTGCCTTTTGATGCCATATTACACAAATTGTTCCAAGTGGTAAGTTGCTAAATGACTCATCAGCTTGAGCTATTCGTCTAGGGAATCATACTAAATTCCCCCGGATGAAAAGCGAACACGTGGAACATCAATTATAGCCTTTTGCTAGCCAGCTGTACCCGAGCTGCCTAAAAAGATACGTGTTGATTTTCAGGGCATATAGTTCCCTTAAGGGTTAATTCTGGAACTGAATAGTTATTGAGCTCAAATCTATAATTTGATTATAGATTATTTATTTGCTAGTGAATTAATGGTACTTAAGGATCAAGAGGTAATTAGAAGGGTAAAACGATAATATTGACCAGCTCTAATTAACGAACCAATAAATGGATTACACAACTACGTTTATTGATTATATTAATGGACTCATAATATTATCAAGAACACACCGTTGAATCCTAAACATAAATGTTGCTTTTTTTATTTAAGAAGATACCATAAAGTAAAGGGATCCCATGTTTTTACAAAATAAATAAGGTATTTAACAAATTTAATTAAGCAACATTCAAATTTAAAGAAATAAAAAAATACTTAAAAGAAAATGCATAATAATCAAAATCATAGGCCCTTGATCATTCCAGCGACTACTTGTGTAACGACCCAAATTTACTGTTAAGGCTAACTGCCTGGATTACAATGACTGGAGGGTATAATGGGATGTGCATGTTAAATTAATTGAATAAATGTGTGACTACGTGGCATGCATGTTTATAAGTATTAAAAATGCATGTTGGCCCGTTTTTGTTTATAAGGGCATAAATGCGATTATGTGTGTTAAATGATTGAGACCACATTATTATGTGGATATATTTGCAGTATTCGGCTCAAGGCGATCATAGTGAGCGGATTAGCGGAATAGTCACAACGGGATCTAATACTCGGCTTGGGGTAAGCCTAGGGGTACTTCAGGAAACTTAATGTATAGTTGGGATTTATTGGTTAATAGACAATTACTTGGTGATAAATAGGGTATGTTTGGATTAATTGGGAATTTATAAGACAATTCAAGGACTAGCGGGGAAGGTGCCTATTGACGTTTTTGCCCTCGGAGGCATTAGAAGATAGGAGTATACTTAGGGGCATTATAGTCTTTTTAGTAAAAGATAGACTTGCCTTACGATGACTTAGGCATTAGAAGCTTGTAGACACAAGGAAACGAGGTAGAATCCCTCTCTCTCTCTCCCTGGTCGGTTTTCTCCTCCCCCCCCCCCCCCCCCCCCCTTGGTGTGCATTGAAGCTAGTGGAGTTCTTGGAGGATTGGTGCCAAAGGTTGAAGATGGGAAGCTTGGGGATTGAGGAATTGGAGCTAGGATCACTGAAGAATTAATTAAGGGGCATAGTCTGCAGTAGGGGTAAGTGGATTTCTTTGTTCTTAATTGAATTATGAGCTTGGTTTTGGTGTTCTTAAGTTCTAACTCTAGGTTTGGATTTTGGGTTATGATGGAGTTTTGGCTTAGCTATTAGTGTAGTTATATTGTTTATGATGTTTGGGAATGTTTGATAGGCTTAATTATGGTTTTAGGTTAGGTCTAGGTTGAATTTTGGAGGGTTTAACTAGAAGATAACGCAGGAAGAAGCTGGGTTTTCCAGGTTTGTGGGGGCACGTCGCGATCATGTTCATGTGCGCTGCGGCTTGCGTGGCCCCAGGAGCCTGGGGGTTTTCTGTCTCATAGGCGTGACGCGACCCTCAGGGCCAGGTCGCGGCCCACATGCCTGTAGGGGTTGAGGTAGATGCCTCTGACCAAGGTGTGCGCCGCGACCCTCAGGGCCAGGCCGCGGCCCGCCCAGGCAACCATAACCAAGTTTGGTCTTTAGGCTTGAGGAGGCTTGAGGACTTAAACCTAAGCGCTCGGGACGATTTCTACTACCTGGTTTAGTAGAAATCGAGGTCCTGGAGGCTTGTATTTTATTCAAAAGTTTTTTAATTGGTTTAGGATTTTAATGGTTATCCATTATCGTATTGTGATTAGGTTATACCGCTTGGGCTCAGGATTAGGGATCGTGCTCGGGACTGCCGTACGCTGTTTCTCGAGACTTGAGGTAAGTAAAATGCACATGGGTTGTGAACGGGGTTTAAGCCCCTGTTAATGAATATTTTATGAATGTGAATATATCTATATCTGAGAATATCTGAATGGCTCTGCTTGTATACGCTGCCATTGATTACTTGCTATGCATTGTGTATTTGTGATTATATATGTTTGAAGGTCGGCTTAAGGGTGCCAGGGGCCATTAGCAAGCGTGCAGAATGCAGCCTGGCTTAAGGGTGCTAGGGTCGGCTAAGAGACCAGAGAACTTGACCTAAGGGCGCCGAGCCTCGGTGTTATACCATAAATAGAAGTATGGTTCACACTTAATCATTTCTACTGATTGATGAGTTTGGTTTACATATTTGACTGAGTTGAACATTACTGTTTGTTGGTTATTTATATTCTACTGTTAACTGAATCTAATGATTTATGCTTACTGCTTTCATATTGTTACCTAGTTGTGCATGTTTGTTTAAGTTTCCTTGCTGAGCCTTGGCTCACGGGTGCTACGTGGTGCAGGTAAAAGAAATGGATAGCGAGACCGGCCATGAGTTGGCGAGCTTCAGGGGCAATGTGTACATATGCAGCCTGCTCGATCGCCATGGTCGGGATAGCTTTGGAGGAACTAGTGTTAAACCCGGAGTTACTGCTTAGGACAGCTAAGTTGTATTCTATTTGTCTTTTACAAGTCTGTAAACAGATTTTGGGATTCTGTGTATAAAATTAATATTTTGATGAAAAATAACCATTTTGTTGACCAAATCTTTTAATAATTGACCTTGACTTAGTCTTTAATTACACATTTAAGTTCAAATGACTTGCTTAGCAAGTTAAGCACTATTTTTAAGACAATGTAACGGTCTTGGTTATCCAGGACGTTATAACTTGGTATTAGAGCAGTCTAGGTTTAAGGGTTCTTGAAGACTGTTTGGGCATGTACACTCGCTCCTAAAGATAACCTCGAGTCATGGTTATGTATATAATGACATAATTATGTGGTTACTTGTTTAAATTGAACATATGCGCCTTATCTGTATGCTAGTATAGAGAGCATGATGTGTATGAGTGTATTTAGTTTTAATGGGATTTGATAATTGATGCATGAACAACGTAGATTTGTGTTTTGATATGTATATTGTGTGTTTGGTTATTGTGATTGTTTGGTCCTGCCCATGGGATAATTCTGGATATGAATATCGGGGCTGAGGGGTTAAGTCATTGACTGCGAACTGAGTCAGAAATTATGTATTCAAGATAGTCAACTTGACATGGCATTGTTAGTATCGGGGTTGCAAATGATAGTTAGGGTCGGAACCCTCCACCTGCCCCTGGAATTTGCAACAGATGTTTGGTGGTATGCAAGAAAGATTGCTAAATCAAAGTGAGGATATTAGATGGTCGGGACAGTGGGTGCTGTCAAGGAACACTGCTTCCTATATCCTGATAGTAATGGCACCAGTGTTGGTTCAACCTGAGGGTGGAAATAGATAAGAGTTATCGTATGGAAGATTCTAAAAGTATTATCCTCCAGTTTTCAAGGGAGGTTTGGGTCTGTTCAGAACTGATCAGTAGATGGGTGTGATTAGCTCCGTCCTTGATGATATGAGAGTGGTAGGCCATGAAAGAGTGGTTGTGCCACGCGTATGCAGCAGGAGCATGCTCGGACGTGGTGGGAAGTAGTACCCCAGACTCGGAATGTTGTTATGATTGGTTGGGAGAAATTCAGACAGTGGTTCAACGGATGAGCTACTATGACGCAATCTGAACTACAAGAACCAATGAGTTTACGAACTTGGTTCAGGATGGTAAGACAGTGACTGAGTATATCAATGAATATGATGGGTTGGCCAAATCCATTTTTGATTTAGTACTAGTGGTTATGTCCCGAAAAGAATGATTCATTTGAGAACTGAACTCTGGGATGGCCCAGAGTGCTAGGATCGCTCCAGTGCATGAGACTTCTATCTATGCTCAGGTAGTAGGGAGGGCCCAGTTACAGAGGACGCAAGAGATGAGATATGGTTTGAGAATTTCATAGGGCAGGAAGCTCAAGCAATGGTAGCCCCATTTGTCGGATCAAGTAGGGGCAGATTCCCCGTAACCAAAAAAGAAGGACCCCTGATAGTTCTACTACTCGTAGTCCTGACAGGAGGGGTTATAGTTTACAGGATGACCGCCAGGTTAGCAATGAGGCCTGATGAAGTTATCTAGTATGCGCCAGGTGCATGAGACGCCATCTGGGAGAACGCCAAGTGAAGGAATGTCTTCCATGTGGAACGATTGGGCATTTCAATAAGGATTTCTCGGAATTAGAGTTGGAAGAACCAAGGAGTATAGATTACTCGACCCCAGTTCGAGGTTTCACCTTGATATAGTCAGAGCCTGAGGCTAGTCCCTTAGAGGTGACCGATTGGCTCTCTAGTTCTTATTCCATGTTATATATGGTGCTGAGTGAGTTCGGTGCTAAGAATCTACTAGGAGAGACATAGATATGGGGCACATGCTTCATGGTTGCTATGCCATGGGGCTTGGAATTTTAGTGCTTGCTGGAAAATTGGTAACTTCTCAGAGAAGGGTTATAGTACAATTGGTAAAAGGTTTACAGTGGAGTTGTTTGAGCGCGTCATATGAGTATTATGATATGATCTTAAGTATAGATTAGTTTATCAAATAAGGGACAACCATGGATTGCAAGAGATGGTGGTAACATCTGGATTTGAAGGGGTAGGAACCCGGTTGCGTCTACGGGATGCCTAGATATTATGATAGGTACCACTTGGAATATATTAGTCAAGCCGAATGGAAACTAGAGTGGCCAGTAAGATTTCAGATGGGTGCACAAAGAATCGTTAAGTATGCTATGGGCTTAAGGTAAGGATATAATTGGTATCAGGGACATCATGTAGAATGACATTAGCTTAGCAGAAAGAATTAATGGTTCATTTGAAGAGGTATTTGATTTAAGGATTGATCAGACGAAGCATCTCATTATGGGACACGTCGTCACCGCTTGTTAAGAATGAAGGGTTCAATTTCTTGGTTGCAAGATTGGACAATGTTCTCAGGAATTGACCTTCGATCTGGTTATTACCAGCTGAGGATCAAGGAAAGAGACATGTTAGGAATTACTTCTTGCACTAAGTAGGATGTGATGGATTATCAGTGAAGGTTCTTAACTGACTAATTCCCCAACGACAAAGGTAAGTTCGACAAGCCGAGAGAGTACCGGAATGATATGGACAAACCATATCCAGATTGATTAGAGATGTGTTGGTCTAATCCAAGTTAGAAGCAGAACGCGATTAACCACTTCGATGATAGTACCAAGATTAAGGAACGCGTAAGGTTCCAAAAAGAGTAGACTTCATTTTCTTCAAGGGTATCCAAGGTAACATTATGGGAAGTGATGCGATCATGTATGAAGGAATTCAGTCAGAAGCAATAAAAAATTACCGAAGAACGCCTAAGGGGTGATAAGTACTGTGACATCGGTAAGACACACTAGCTACTACTTGAAGCATCTTCAAAGACAGCCACACCCAAGATTAAGGTAACATAGGAACCTAAAGTTCGTCTGAATGGATAGTTTCGTACAGGATTTTTTGAAGATAGAATAAGGATTGGTTAGTACACTATGGTATTAGAATATGTATGCAGTGGACGGATATAGGAGGACGACATGATGGATATTATCCTTGCTTAAGACATGAAACTATAGGGTGGTGCATCGATGACTAGGGTGCATCGGTGTACAGACTAAAAAGAATTGTTGCTCGTGGTTCACGGTAGATGAAGGGAAAAGAACACAAATCTACACGGGGCGTTAGGTTGATGGTAATGCTAGATAGCCACGATTAGGGTGCGGTGACGACACCTATGGAATAGTAGTGTGTGAACTAATATAAAGAATTAAAGTGTTTGATCACTCGTACAAGAATAACCATGAGACTAAGACCCTCATGGGAATTCATGGCTGATTCATATTGGAAATCTTTGATTGCATAGAGAAGATTTACATGGAAGTTGACATTCTGAGTTGGAAAGATCTGTGCTAGTGGATACGACACCATGGTTATCAATAAAGTCAGACAAAGTAGCAACCAAGATTGGTATAGAACTTGTAGTAGATAGTTGGCAGATATGCCTCTATGAACAATGAAATACAGAGAGAAGAATTTGTGGGAATGGTTAAGAATCTTACTATTTTAGTATGAATGGGTTAAGATATGAAGATCAGATGAATAATCTGATGGAACCTGGATTTGAGGTAGAGATTCTAGATGAGTCTTATGCTATCTCCTTATAATTGTTGTATCCAGGAAGTTTAAATGGATGTTAAGATCTAAAATTTGTGTATTGGAAGGTAAAAGGGTATAATGGTGGACTGTATGGGTGGACTACATTAGACGGCAAGTAAGATGATTGGATATGAAAAGTTGTGGTTCAATAGATTGAGTTAACACACCTCGGTTCGTGTCAACAGGTATCACAATAATTCGTATGGGCGACGGGAGACCATATGTCTTCGTGGGACACCGAAGTTTATGGTGTCAGACGAAGACCCTTTTATTTCCCAAGTTCTGGAAAAAAATGTTGTACAGGGCAGTGAGTATAAGATTGAGACTTAGGAATTATTAGTTACCTTCAGATAGACTGACAATCTGAAGGAATGATTTGGAATTTAAGAATTGTACAATGAATGTTTAACTGTTTGGGGCATTGAGATAAATATGATTCCTTGATTGAATAGTCACAGTGATAAATGTCTGTTAACGGCTAGGGTGACTTTGAATAAGATACAGTGAGATAAGGAGCGAGAAGTACTTGTTCCAAGTAAGGAAATGAAAGACAGAGAATATTGTGGTTTAGAATTGGTTTGGGGAAACCAATGAAGTTATTAGGATTGTTAGGCCAGAGTGTCTGCCTATTTAAAAAGACATAAGAATTCACAAATTTCAAGAATGAGAACACGGAGTTCTAGGATGGGTGTCTTTGCATTTCTCCGAATATTGTGGACTAGAAGGGATAAGATATCTTGGGAAAGAAAGAGGAGTTTTGACTCTCGACTTAATAAGACTTCCAATGTCTTATCAAGGACTAGGCCAGGGGCCTATAGATTAGCCCTATCCTGGTATGGGTGGTGGCTCATAAAATGCCACTGGTGCCAATGTCAAGGAAAGAAGTGTTAATTATTACTGCTGATGGGTGAGGAGACCCTAGGATTTCAATGGGAATTATTGAGTAAGGAAAAGCTAATGGAATTTGTGATAAATGAGATAAAGTCTTATGGAATAAGACTGTCACTCTAGTGAGAGTGTTGATAAGGGATAAATAGGTAAAGGACTAGACTCTGTGGTTATAGTCAGATTTGTGGGATTGGTATCCCAAGATGATTAAATAAATTTCAACGACGAAATTCCAATAGGGAGGGGATAGTTGTCACGACCTAAATTTATTGTCAAGGCTAAGTTCCTGGATTACAGTGCCTGGAAGGCATAATGGGATATACATGTTAAATTAATTGAGTAAATGTGTGACTACATGGCATGCATGATTTATATGATAATATGAATATATTTATATGCATGTTTATAAGTATTAAATATGAATGTGAGCCTGTTCTTGTTTATAAGGGCATACTAGTTTGTTGGCCTGTTGAGGGCATAAATGCAATTATACGTGTTATGATTGAGAGAACATTATTATGTGGATATATTTGCAATATTCGACTCCAAACAATCCTAGTGAGCGGATTAGCATAATAGTTACAACGGGATCTAATACTCAGCTCGAGTTGAGCCTAGGGGTATGTTGGGAAACTTAACGTATAGTTGGGATTTATTGGTTAACGGACAATTATTTGGTGATTGATGGGGTATGTTTGGATTAATAGGGAATTTATAAGACAATTTGAGGATTAGCGGGGAAGGCGCCTATTGACGTTTCTGGTCTCAGAGGCATTAGAAGATAGGAGTATACTTAGGGGGCATTATAGTCTTTTTAGTAGAAGATAGACTTGCCTTACGATGACTTAGGCATTAGAAGCCTGTAGACACAAGGAAACAAAGAATCCCTCTCTCTCACTCTCTCTCCCTAGTCGGTTTGCTTCCCCCCCCCCCCCCCCCCCTTGGTGTGCGTTGAAGCTAGTTGAGTTCTTGGAGGATTGGTGCCAAAGGTTGAAGATGGGAAGCTTAGGGACTGAGGAACTGAAGCTAGTATCACTGAAGAATTAATTCAGCTGCACAATTTGCAGTAGGGGTAAGTGGATTTCTCTTTTCTTAATTGAATTCTGAGCTTGGTTTTGGTGTTTTTAAGTTCTAACTCTAGGTATGGATTTTGGGCTTTGATGGAGTTTTGGCTTAGCTATTAGTGTAGTTATATTGTTTATGATGTTTGGGAATGTTTGAGAGGCTTAATTCTGGTTTTAGGTTAGGTCTAGGTTGAATTTTGGAGGGTTTAGCTTAGAGGAAACACAGGAAGAATATGATTTTTCTGGGTTCGTGGGGGAGCGCACGACCCTATTCATGGGCATCGTGGCCAGCGTGGCCCAGGAGCCTGGGGGATTTCTGTCTCATAGGCGCGCCACGACCCTCAGGGCCAAGTTGCAGCTTGCATGCCTTTGGGGGGTTGGGGTAGGCGCCTCTGACCAAGGGGCGTGTCGTGACCCTCAGGGCTAGGTCGCGACTCGCCTAGGCAGCCATAACCAAATTTTGTCTTTAGGCTCTGGGAGGCTCGAGGACTTAAACCTAAGCGCTCGGGATGATTTCTACTACCCAGTTTAGTAGAAATCGAGGTCCCAAAGGCTCATATTTTCTTCCAAAGTTTTTTATTGGTTTAGGATTTTAATGGTTATCCACTATCATATTGTTATTAGGTTATACTGCAAGGGCTCAAGATTAGGGATCGTACTCATGACTGTCGTACACTTGCTACTCGGGACTTGAGGTAAGAAAACTGCACCCGGGTTCTAAACATTGTTTAAACCCCAGTTAATGAATATGTTATGAATGTGAATATGTCTATATCTAAGAGTATCTGGATGTTCATGCTTGTATACGTTGCCATTGATTACTTGCTATGCATTGTGTATTTGTAATTATATATGTTTGAAGGCCGGTCTAAGAGTGTCAGGGGCCGATAGCAAGCGTGTGGAACGCAGCCTGGCCTAAGGGTGTCGGGGTCGGCTAAGAAACTAGAGAACTCGGCCTAAGGGCGTCGGACTTGGGTGTTATACCATAAACAGAAGTGTGGTTCACACTTAATCATTTCTATTGATTGATGAGTTTGGTTTACATATTTGACTAAGTTGAATATTACTGTTTGTTGGCTATTTATGTTCTATTGTTATCTGAATCTAATGAGTTATGCTTACTACTTTCATACTGTTACCTAGTTGTGCATGCTGGTTTAAGTTTTCTTGCTGAGCCTTGGCTCACGGTTGCTACTTGGTGCAGGTAAGGGAAAGGGATAGTAGGACCAGCCATGAGTTGGAGAGCTTTAGGGGCGATGTGTACATATGCAGCTTGCTCGATCACCATGGTCGGTATAGCTTGGGAGGAACTAGGGTTAAACCCTGATTCGTTGCTTAGGATGGCTAAGTTGTATTCTATTTGTCTTTTACAAATCTATAAACTGATTTTGGATCCCATGTATAAACTTAATATTTTAATGAAAAATAACAATTTTGTTGACCAAATCTTTTAATGCTTGACCTTGACATAGTCTTTAATTACACATTTAAGTTCAAAAGACTTGCTTAGCAAGTTAAGCACTATTTTAAACACACAGTGTAACGGTCTTCGTTATCCAGGGCGTTACAACTTGGTCCTCATGAATAATCCACTACAATTCTTTAGGTCCCACTCGCCACTGGCCATTCTATCCTAAATTATCTACGCAATAACATCATAAGGAGTGAGCTTGTAATCCTAGTAAGGGAAATGCACACTACAAGAAAAAATGCTTTTAATAACACCGAAAATGTGTTATCAAAACATACCATAACACTTTTTGATGTGTTAAGACCGACTATGTTATCGTAGGTCAGGGTACTTTACATAACACTTTATCATTGTTATGCAGATGTGTTATTATACTGCCAACGATAACACACTTTTTGTGTTATTTTAATAAATAGATAAGTGTTTAATTATGTTATTTATAGTCGATTATATAACACATTTCAATACATATAAATTTGTGTTATACTACACTTTAGTATAACATATTTTTTGTGTTATACTATACTTTAGTATAACACATTTATTGTGTTATACTGCACTTTAGTATAACACATTACTTGTATTATATAATGAAGTTTGCATAACACAATTCTTTGCATAAAAAGTGTTATTGTAATAGATATTATAACACAATTTTCGTATTATTGTTATATTTAGATATGTTTAAATTCTCATTATATATTTTATTTATATAATACTAATTTATTCTATTATATTTTAAATTTTTTTATATAATTAAAATTAGCTTTCTAATATATACTAGCACCATCAAATGAACTTGATTTTCAAATAACAAAAAGTAAGAACATTCAACATTGTAGTAACAATCCACAAATTAGTTTAAAATATTCAACACTGTCATCAACAAAAAAATATTCTTAAAGTATTCAAGGAGTCTTAAATATTCAACATAGTTAAAAGTTACTACTTTCAACACAAAGAAATAAACAAAGTTACTACTTTCAAGGAGTCTTAAGTATCCTTTTCTACTTCGCTTGTCACATCTGCAAACTAAACAAAGAAATATTTTATTGTTATTATCTAGCATCACAAATTACTTCAAGAAAAATGCTATGGAAATTATATCCAAGAAAGGACACCACATACAAAATAATGAATTCACAACTACACCAAAGCAAAGAAACCAAACACTAAATTATAAGACATTGGTTATTTTTTGAGTATGAAAATATACCTCTTGGAATAACTTTTTTAGAAGGTCATGCAACTGTGGAACCAACTGCTTCTTGTATTGTAAGCATCGCATGATTAGGATGAAATAAGTAAGATTCTGGTACAATATCAACATCAACCCATACTCGCATAAAGTCTGGTCCAAGAGGCTTTCCATGTACAGTTATCTTTGGATCACTAGAATCCCAACGACCTTCAGCAACAATTACATCTGCCCAGTCAAGCAAGTAGCAAGCATTCTTCCCTTCTATAAAGTTATGTCTTTTTTCTAGTGCAATACTCTACCAAGTTTATTTTAAAGACAATATATTAGTTTTTGTATTTGTTCTTCTAATTGAAAATTTAAAACAATAACAACTTTTATAATTTACTTTAGGGGACTGAATATTGTTTGACTGCAGTACATTATGAGACTGTCCTTCGCTTGGTGTCACTTTACCACCAACCTAAATATAAAACCAAGATAAGTTTCATTGGAAGAAAAGAAAACTAAGGTTTATAAGTGAAAGATAGAAATACCACCAAGTGTTCTTTAAGTAGATTCATCATTTCAGTCATTTTGAGCTTCATATTATGTTGCTCTTCTTCTAACTTGGAGATCTTGCTATTACACATATTAACAACAGTTAGCTTTGACCTTGTTATGCCTCTTCAATGTCCGATTAAATGACCAGATTTTGGGTTACCAAACAATTTTGTCAAGGCATCCTCATCAGCGTTGTCTGTAGTTCCAGATTTTGGGTCTTCAAGGAGAATCTCATTCAATGAACCCTGCATATAAATTAGTATAACGAATGTATGCATTATTGAAAATAAGTAAAAATTCACAAAAATTAAATGACTAATACTCACAAAAATATCAGATGCCGTTGGGTTTACAGATTCACCATTCTTCTTGGTATGGGCTCTTCGAAAAGCATCAATTCTAGATATTTTAACATCCTCATTTTCTTTCTTCTACACAATACATCAATAGAGATTATAAAATAGAGACTACAATAATGGAAGCAAAAATACAAACAGTGTAAAACTTAATTATTACCATATCATCGATTGTTCGAGGATATCCTCTTCGACTTAAGGTGTGTGGAACAACTTTCTTTCTTCTCTCTTGGTATTTGGCCCTTATATCCTATTTAATAAATAAGTAAAAGAGGCATAACTATATTTAATTTAACACTAACAGAGATAAAAGAGGCAGCAACATCGCTTCTTACATCATATTTCTTACCAAATGTTCTTTACTAATTTTTTTGGCAACAAATGCTCTCCATTCTACATCACTTTTTATGCAATCCGACTTTAAGGCTAGTCGTTCACTCTCATTTTTTGCATTGATAATATCCCTTACAAGTCTAGATTTCCTAGCTCTCCATAGTTCTGCCATCATTTCAAAGCACATCTTTTTTTGCCAATCATCATGTAAGTCATATTGTGCCTGCAATAGAATATAGAATAACATATTATATGTTTAAGTGTAGAGCTGAATATATATAAAAAAATACACTCATACAACTAGTAATTCTACTTGAATAGATGCCCAAAGAACATCTCTCATAATTGGTGAAACTTTCCTCCAATCTGAAATAGTGTAAGGAACAACCTCTCGCACAAGAACGCCCACAAAAGAAGAAAATTGCATTGAATTAGTACCAACTGGTTGCCCTTTTTCATTCCAATTTATTATCCTTAAGTCATTGTTCCTCTTGGTAAGATTTTCCAATAGATTTTTTCCCTTTGTCTTCTTGGCTAAGTTCATTACATTCGCATCTACATCTTGAGGTATTTCTTCAATGTTAGTTTGATTTGCTTCATCAGTTATTTTTTGTAATCTAACAGATTTCTAAGAGGTTGTTCAAGTTCTATCTCAGGCACTTCTTCACATTCTGCAGCAGCCACTTCTTCACATTGTGCAACAGCCTCTTCTTCAAATTCTACACCAACCCTTTCCTCATCAGCTATCTCTTCATGTTCCTCCCTTACTCCCTTTTCACAAGCACTATCAACTACCTTATCTACTTCATAATTAAGAGATCGTCTAGTTTTTGAACTTCCAAGTGACATCTCCATGTCTTCCACATCATCATTTGGATCTGGCTCTGTATTATAGACCATATGACGAGTTGCTGCTCTAGTACTAAGAGCAGGTGGTGAGTCAATTACAACTCTAACTGGTGCAGAAAACCTATGAAGAGCACTCTTTTTCTTTAAAACAGGGCTTCCAAGCAACATATCGTCACAATCAGCTTCAGTCTTCAATGATGCTTTTCGCTTTTTGGCCACAAAATTGCATAAAGCACCTGGACGAAGGTGTTTTTTTTGGAGATCTTTGTAATGTACTCATTTTTCAAGTTGAAATTGCTGCAATATAAATTGAAAGATAACATAAGAATATAAATCAAAAATGTGAATCACCAAAGAGTAATAAACATACACCAAAACCATAAAACAAGAATTATTTCATTCATATTAAAATAAAATCATAAAGTACACCATAGAGAGTAATAAAACCAGATTTGTTTCATTCAACAAAAGAGTAATAATACACCAAAATTACATACAAAAAGTGTAAGAAAATTTGTTTCATTCAAAGTACATAAGAAACAACAGGAAACTCAATTTTCTTCATTGGATTCAAGTCCAAAACACCCTCTATTTGAATCCTTTAAAGCTATATACCAATAACTTGACTCATTCACCCTTGCATAAAAAGCTTTTTTCACTTGTGAAGCTAATACAAATGGATCCCTAATGGATTGAGCTTGTCCTATATTAAAATTTACAAGTGTATAGAACTCCAACTTCTTAACACCCATTCGAATATTCGCCCAATCGCACCAAAACAATGGCACCTTAAAAGTACGATAATCAAGCATAGTTATATCCTTGATAACACCAAAATACTCTTCTTTATCATTCAATTGCCCACTATCATGTGCTTCCAAGTATACACTGCTGTTTTGAGTTGTTTTTTCAGCTCCTTTTTTATGGAATCGAATTCCATTAATCATGTACCCTTTGTAGGAAGTGACACCGCGACTTGGACCTTCAGCCAATTAAGCTAACATGTCATCTACTTTGTTCATGTTAGAAATCTAAAAATAAAAATATACTTGTAAGAAATTTGTACACTAAAACAAAACGTAAAATTTTATCTTGGCAATAGAATACAACCTTTTCATAAAACCATAACAGGAACCCTTCAGAATGTCGATTCCACAACAAAGTTTGATTGTTATTCAGATTTGAGTGTCTTTCTTTCATCTCATCCATATGGACATTGAGAAATGGTTCTACAATATTTGAGTTAAACAACACATACCGATGCGCTATTGCCAAGTTCAATCGGTCAAGCTCAAAGCACTCTACTGCTGATAGTGGATTTTCTTCTAGTAATGTACTATCTTGATTATCATTTTGCTTTAAAAATGTTTCACAAAAGTGTATACATTCAACAACAAGATAGCGATTTGCAATACATCCTTCTGGTCGTGCATAATTTGCTACAAATCCTTTCAATACTTTCATATATCTCTCAAAATGGTACATCCATCGAAATTGCACCGGACCACAAAGTCTAACTTCTCGTGGTAAATGAACAACCAAGTGAATCATTGGATCAAAGAAAGAAGGAGGGAAATATTCTTCTAGTTGACAAAGAATTTCAAAGGCTTCTAGTTCCAATTTCATAATTTCCTCCTTATCAACCACACGCTGACACAATCCATGGAAAAACATAGAGAGCCGAAGAATTGTCTCTCTACAACCTTCTTCCATTAAACCCCTTATAGCAATAGGCAATAGTTGTTGCATAATCACATGACAATCATGAGACTTAAGTCCTGTCAGCTTCTGTTTCTCCACATCTACACAGTTTCTAATGTTAGAGCTATATCCATAAGGCAATTTCAAGCCAAATAGCCTCTCACAAAGAAACTTCTTATCAGATTTTGATAGAGTGTAAGCTACAGCAGGAAGACGAGTAACACCATTTTCTTCATACGGATGGAGATGAGGCATAATGCCTATCTCTGTCAAATCTAATCTCGAGTTGTAGTGATCTTTAGATTTTCCTTTGCAATTGAGCAATGTGTTAAGTATGTTTTCACAAACATTCTTTTCAACATGCATAACATCAAGGTTATGACGAACAACTAATATTTCCCAATAAGGCAGCCTAAAAAAAAAATAGAATGCTTCTTCCAGATTTGTTCTGTGTCTATACCACGACTCCTCTTTTTTCCCTTTCCAAAGTCATTAGTCACTTTGCTTAACTGCTCAGCTACTTCAACACCTGTCAATATAATTGGACATTGTGGTGATCTTTCCCTTGCCCTAGCTGTTGTATATTTCTTCTTTCTATACCGGTGTTCTTGTGGTAGAAATCGAATATGATTGCAAAAGGACATCATTTTACTATGCTTCAACCAAACAACATTTGAGTGCTCGCCACAAATAGGACAACCATACATCCCTTTAGTCGCACATCTAGCTAAGTTTCCATAAGCTGGAAAATCATTTATGGTCCATAGCAACATGGCCCTTAAATTAAAAAACTTCTTTGTAGAAATATCATATGTATAAACACCATTCCATAATTCAAGTAACTCATCTATTAAGGGCTCTAAGTAAACATCTATGTCATTCCCGGGTTGTTTAGGTCCAGGAATCAACATAGATAGAAAGGTAAATTCATCCTTCATGCACAACGCAGGTGGAAGATTATATACAACGAGCATTATAGGCCAACAACTATACGCATAACTCATATTTTTATAAGGATTGATCCCATCAGCAGCAAGTCCTAATCGAAGGTTGTTAGGTTCAAGTTGAAAATCTGGCCATCTCTCGTAAACTGCATCCCAAGCCTCTGAATCTACCGGGTGCCGCATTTTCCCGTCTGTTCTTTTATTGGTTGAATGCCATTTTAAGCTTAAAGTCGTCTCTTCTTTTCTAAGCATCCTTTGAAACCTTGGTATAATAGGAAAATATCTCAACAATTTTGCAGGCTGCCCTTGTAGAATCTCTTTTGTCTGTTCATTTTGCTTCCATCTTGGATATTGACAAGTGGGACATACTTGGGCATCCGCATTCTCTTTTGTATACAAAGAACAATGGTTGACACAAGCATGGATATGCTTACAGCTCAGATCAAACATCTTTAAAAACTTTTTAACTGCATACATTGATGTCAGTAGGAGATTGTCTTTCGGCAACATTTCTTTGATCATCTCCAACATCTCACTAAAGCCAACATCTGAGATTCCATGCTTTGCTTTTAGATTATACGGCCCAACGATAGAAGAAATTTTTGTATACTTTGAACAACCTTCATACAATGGAAATTCATCATCTGCTAATAGACTCTGAAAATCAGCATCATTGTTATCGTCACCAAAATCATTGGCGTTACTTGACAATACTCCTGCTGCCCGAAATAAATCATATTCAAAACTTGTGTTTGTCGTGCTGCTTTGGACTAGATCTTCCCCATGATGAAACCATGTTTTGTAAGATTGGTCCATGCCCCACAAAACTAAGTGTTCGAAAACTTCGTCTGAAAGTTGATGTCTTAGATTGTGACATTTTTTGCATGGACAAAGAATCTTGGCTGGAAATCCAAGATTCGTCATGGCTGTCTTAACAAAATCCCTAGCTTTTTGCTCATATTCCACCGTTACTCTACAATTTTAGAGCATACGTCAATAATCAAGCACTGACACTTAAACTTATACCCAAAATAAACTATATGATTTTGGTTACTAACCTGTTAAGATGGGTCCAACTTTTATCCATCTCCAATGAATTTGAATTTGATGTTGTTCTCTTAATAAAATCTTGTTTTTTGTCTGGGTTTAACAACTGTTAGACAAGACAATCACATTATTTACGGTTGTAATTTCAGGGTCATGACAAGGTCATTAACACACATGCTTTTAAAAGAAAACATGCCTTGGTTGAATTTCAGGTCATCTTAAAAGAGAATTTCAAGTCATACCAGTTAAAAAGATCCTTTTCTTCAGTTAAATATCCTATTTTTGCTATTTATCCTATGAATGATTAAAAATGGAAGAATTCCTTTATTTTTGCTGAGTTTAAGAAATTTTTAATATTTTTTCATTTCATTTCCTCTGATAGACATTGCAATAGGTAGTAGGATCATCAGAGTTTAAGGGGGTCTTCTTAGTATCTTTTGAAAATAGCAAGCAGCTAATGTTTTAGATCATTTGTATTGTTTTGGGGTTAGTTGCAGAAGAAGAAGAAGAAAAGAAAGGTCATTAAGTCAATGTTGTTTAATATAGAAGTTAACCATATTGTTATTTTCGACCTCAATTGTTTTGTGGGTTGTAAATATATCAATGAAAAGGCCTAGTGGGCATTGGCCCTTTTAATTTGATTAAGAAAAAAAGAGATATTATGTCTAGTGGGCAGCAGACTCTACATCATGTGCTCTTAAGAACTTGTTCCTTGAGAGTATAATATGATTAATTCAGTCTTTTAAATCTTTAAAAACAATTGGTTATATGATCCAAATGGTGGTAACCAACCAAAAGGAAAGAAAAGGAAAAGACATTGATCTCTTTTGTTTTTTTTTTATTATTTTTTTGCTCAAGATTATTATTATTATTATTATTATTATATTTCTTAGTATTTAGAGTGGTCCCCTCCAAAATTCCATTGCCAAGTTAGTGTTAAAGTGTAACTTTTGAAAAATTTGCTTATTATGGTCCCCAATATACTTTAAAAAGTTAGTTTCATATTAGTTTTGGAGACCCTGGATTTACAAAATTGTTTTGGTTTTAATTGATTAATTAATTAATTGATTATTATTAGGATATGGTTTTGGTTTAAAAAAATGAATAAAATTAAAAAAAAAAGGAGATTATACAACTAATAAATATTTTTTACAACTAATAAATTAATTTAATAGTATTATAGATATTATTATTATAATACTGTTATCTTTTCAGAGTTCTATCAGAAAATTACCATTATTCACTGTAGCCATATAGTTATTCTGAAGATTGTGTAACAACTCAAGGAAGTCATATGACCCAGATGGCTTCTCTTATCTTTCATTTTTATCTTTTCTTGGTTTATTTACTTTTCTGTTTTTCTTTTCGCACGGCTTTCTTGAGTGAATTTATCAAAATGATCAATATGACATGAAATGGTAGATAGAAAACAGAGGGATAAGCGGTTGTTTTTGGTAGTGAATTACCAGCATTCCTTATCAAAAGAGAATTGTTTTTCAGCAACACACAATTCACGTAGTTTCCTGCTTATAGTTTTGAATATGAGACTATGTGAATGGTAGCAACATGATATAAGGATGGATACAAAGCTATAAGTTTCTTGAGAAATATACACACTTTAATCACCGAAATCATTGGATCAATGAGTGTCATGTTCTTTAAAGTTATTATCTGGACACTTCTAAAATTTTGTTAGCATACACTTTGCTAACTAAACATGAAATTTCTCTGTTTAAACAGAGAAGGACAATGGTCCAAGGACAGTAAAAGATGTCAAGCTAATAAGCGGAGAGCAAATATTGAACAAGAAAAGGTAAACATTTATGTATTGATCTCAAAATGAATCCCGCTCTAAGTCTTAGTTCTGTATTCAGTTTCTTTTAGCTACAAACTATACAAATAGTTTAGTTAATGCTCTCCTTCAGCTGCACTAAAGAATTAGAGAAGGATTCATTTTGAGATCAATGTCAAAATGAATAGTTTATTTACAAATAGTTTATTTATTCCAGATTGATTCATGTCATGATTTCTCTCTGCTGCTTTCATTTATAGCTCATATATTTTGCAATGTTCTTGTTTTTTTTTGGAACAACTCCCCTTCTTTTGTAGCGATAGAGAGTACTTGATAGGTCGTCGCATTTGGGAATCAAGACAGGCGTATTACTGTGTCACTAAGGTATGAGAAGAAATTTGTTACCAGATTAGCATCCTTCTTGCATTTTAGATTTTGATCAATAAAATTATCTAGTTCAGTAGAGAACTTATTTTCACTTTGTGAGTAGAGGATATTATTGAGCATTGTCACTCCTTACTCTTGGAGCGTACATTCAGATATAGTTTCTTGCATGATTACTTTGATCAATGAAAGTTCCTAGTTCAGTAGTTAGCTTATTTTCTTGTTTTATTTTTCTTAGGGAGTACAGGAGAAAGGTAAACATTTAAGTATTGATCTCAGAATGAATCCTGCTCTAAGTCTTAGTTCTGTATTTAGTTTCTTTTAACTAAAAACTATACAAATAGTTTAGTTAATGCACTCCTTCAGCTGCACTGAAGAATTAGAGAATGATTCATTTTGAGATCAATATTAAAGATAAAATAGTAAAATATTGTGTACAATTTCTGAATGTGTAAATTACTTTTGTTTTTGTGGCTTGAAAAGCTTGTTTGCATTTTATTATGGAGATTTCTGTTGAAATCAGTAAGGCAGAGTGAGTTTCACTTATTTTAGATAGATTTTCCTTTGATTGAAAACCTTATAGTAATTTTTGAGGAACCAAAAACTAGAGAGAACTACTGAAATTCCTCATTATTAATTAATAGACAGTGCTTGTATAGACCAAAACCCTAAACATTACAAGGTTGAGTTAGATTGAGAGGCTCCCCTTTCCCAAAAATTGCCAAATTCTTCTCTAAGTAAATCTCACTCTCTATCTACAATATCTTCCCAACCTAACAGCCCAGACAACTTCTAACACAAGTCTACAATATCTACTCAAGAGATTCTAGTGTTGTTTCTAATTTAAAAATCAGATTCTAAAATGGTAGCCACTAACTAATTGGGTTTGGATCAAAGACAAGATTTTAGCTTGGGTTATGGCAATTTTGTTATGGCAATTAAATCTAATATATACATATGGAAATAATGAAAACAATATGACTAAATGAAAAATCTAATCTATACATATAAAAGCTTACCTAACCATTTATCAATACCAAGTCAAAAAATTCAAACAACACACAATAAGTTTTCTTCCTTATATCACCGCAGCACACAAACAAATTTTCCAGAACCTACTTCTCTAATACACACAAGTTTTCAACCTTCCGTTATCACCGCAGCACACAATTTTAATCTCAGAACCTACTTCTCTATGGATGAATATTTAAGATATTCAAACTCCTCTAACATTTTTAAGATATTAATAATAAGAGTTAAAAGAACAAACTCCGTACCTCTTGCAAATTAAATTTGCAATGCTCCTTGCCAATTCGATCCACAACCTAAAGAATATCATCAATACCTAAAAGATTAATACAAAATTAAAATTTGTCAATAGATATTAAAACAGCCTTTTAAATCCAAAAATTATCTAATTCGATCTTAAAATTTGGGGATAAAATATATACACACATTAATGCATGTCCCTCTACAACGTTATATTAATGCATGCATGCCTTGTAGAAATTGAGTATCTCTATGAAATTGTTGAATTTGAAGCTGAAATTTGCCAAGATTGTGGCATTATTAATTCAAATTGTCTTGTCTTAGCTAGTTTTGTTAATGTGGATTTCAAATTGTTATAATGATGATGTTAGTAGTGACATTAGTCTGGACCACTACTACTGAATATATTTGGTCCACCTTTTCGGTATGAGATAAGTTTAAATTAGCATATTAAATATATCAAAACGTTAACTTTTACTTTCTTTTCTTTAGCAAACAGTTAACTAGACCTAAAGTTCTTCCAACAAAAAAAAGCAATGAAATGGGTCGACAATGACCGAAGATAAGGCTCAACATTGACTGAAAATAAGGTTCTACTCTTGAGCTCATAAAACAAGACACTAAGAATGATTACCGTGGGCCTTGAGAACATGCAAGATCTTGCTTCCAGTAACACTCTTCACCTGAGCAATACCGTGAGAGTCATGAAGAATCACACTGATCTGAGATAGAGTAAGACCCTTCTTTGCAAACTTGCAAATGCTCTCCTCAACCTAACAGCATCATACGGAAAATAAGCTTGTTAATAGAAATTTTCATATCCTAACCTAGAGAAGGTCACGAGAGATTTAGGGAGATACAATGAGATGAGGGAGAGTAGTGAAGGAAATGTCAAAGATTATATTTTTATATATATATCATCTGAAAGGCTCATGAATATAGTGATTCTCAAGAAAAATATAGTCAAAATTTCAAATAAAAAATTATAGAGAAGCATACCATATATCTTGAGATTTACTTTGGCTCTGCTTTTTTTTCTTCGTCAAGGCTCTAGTAGGAGGTTGCGTCCGAGAGAGGAGGTGGTGATAAAAGTTTGAGTCTTTACCAATTATTTTCCAGCTAGGGGATGGGAAAATAGAGATGGGTATAGTAGGAAGAGAAAGGAGAGAAGGAAAATATGATGGAAAATGAGACAGAGAGAGAAAGAGATGGAAAAGGGGAGTCTACTGCACATAATAGGGAAAAGAATTCATTTGACGCTTTTTTTTTTCAGTTGCCGCGTGTTTACTTTACTCATTTACTTTATATATACTATAATACTTTTTTAATAGTATTATAATGATGTGTTATTGAAAGGGGGTTTTGTTGTATGCACATACAAGCAATCATATAATCACATAGTCATAGCCAATCATATCATAAGTTCATACAAGATTTCATAAAAACACTAATTTGCACTAATCATATATGAATATAATATATTCTAGGTCATAAATAATCTCTAAATCATAAACATATTCTATTGGTCATTGTTTATCCAAAAAACAGCTATTGATGACGTGGCAAGGATTTTCAACATGTGGCTGACACGTGGCTGAGATATTGCTCGCTTATCGACCAGCATTATTTCCACATGAAAAGATCAAGTTTTATATACGACCAGACTGGTCGTATATTCCGTTCATTTATGTAAAGATCTGTACAGTTATGATGATATCCGAGAATATCTCTTCATTATGACCTGCAGATCTGTTTATTAAGGATAGATATTATTTCCTAATTCATGTAACCCTTCTTGAGCCTATAAATACACAAGAAATAGCTCAAGGAAGGGGATCGATCTATTTTCTCTTTTCAGAATTGTATTACTATTATCCATCGTTTGTATTGTTTTCTTCTTCTAAGGTCTGTGAAACTCAGGAACCCTAGTTCTTTGATCACACCTTTGGAGCTCAATACTAATAATAGTATCAAGTGGACGTAGGTTATTACCAATCACTGGGGCCGAACCACTATAATTCTCTGTGTCCTTTATTTTCCATTAGATCATTTTCTCAAGATCTATATTATTTTATGTCGTTTTCTAGACTCTGTGTCGTTGACCAAAACTAGGGTCAACATTCTGGTGCTTTCATTGAGGGTTGAACTTAGAAGATCTAATGGAAAAAACTACCAAGAAGATTGGACAGGCCGTCGCTACACCATCCTAGCCTCCTCCCCCAAATGTGGCTGAAGATGAACCTCATTTGGAGTTTGATGAGGAAGAGGTGGACTTTGAGACCCTGAAGACAACACTGGGGGTGTTGCAGGATGAATTGGCCACTCTGAGGGCCAATCAGGAGAGTGTCACCGAGATAATGGCGTCACAGCAGAGGGAGATAGAGCACCAGCGCCAAGAGCTGAGTGAGCGACAGGCGAAGATGGACCGTCGGCAGAGGGATGCCATGGCAGCCCTTGAAGCAGTTCTCTAGTTGGCTAGGAATCATGCTGCGCCAGCCTCGCAGCCTGATCTACCTCAAGCAGGCCACCTCAAAGGGGTCCAATCCTAGCCCTCCGCTCCAGCCAACAAGCCTTCAGAGGCTGGAGCAGCCACCTATGCCTCAGGAGGATATCCTACCTAGGGATCCTGAGACGCAGCCTCCGTCCTAGGCTGGTCGAGGCAATCCCCCACGCCCGAGGCAGAATAGGGCCAGGCAATAGCCCCGCAGCCCTAGATGCCCAGGGGGTGAAAAGCCGAATCCCCCAAGCAGGGGGTAGCATCCTTCTGCCACCAGAAGGAACTCAGAGACAGGCTCTGCGGTCAGGGGCCCCCCACAAGATAACAATGCACGGGGACCCACCGACCAATACAGGCCTCCCCCTAACGCTCGGGAAATGCCAGCCCAAGGAGGCAACAGAGGAAATAGTCAGTCTCATCATAGCCAATCGCGGTTCAGAGATGGCCATGGTTACAATGAGGCCAACTCAGGCAGAGGAAATGCTGGTCGGGGGAACGAAGAAAGAGGTGGAGGCAGAGCCCCCCACCTAGAGAAGACCGACAAGCAGGACATAACGCTGGGGGGCAGCCCAGACAAAATAACGTCTTTAACCGACTCGGAGCCAGTGAGCAGCGGCGAAGAGACGACGACTTGAGGGATGTACTCAACGACCGCCAAGAAAGGCACGATGAGTACATTCCCCCAGCACCAGAGGCCCCAGCAATTCCAGAAGTCGTTCAGACTTAAATCGATGCCCTAAACCAGGCTGTGCAGCAGCTGGTCGGGGGCGAACATCGCATATCAAGTACGATCGGAGGAGAGGCACCCCTTTCGTAGAAAAGATTACTGTGACAGAAACCCCCAGCAAGTTCAAGATGCCGACTCTGCCAAATTTTGATGGGTATGGAGACCCAGTATCTCACATTAATAAGTTTGAGATACAGATGGACATTCAGAAAGTCTCTGAAGATGCTCGCTGCAGGATCTTCCCAGCGACCCTTTCTGATGCCGCTCAGAAGTGGTTCTTTAAGTTCCCTCCTGCAAGTATAGTATCCTGGGAGAAGTTCGTAAAGGAGTTTTACGGACAGTTCTATGCGGGTCACGTGCACCCCCCCGAGGCGAACCAACTGGTCGAGATACGCCAGAAAGAGGGGGAGCCTTTGAAGGATTACATTCAGTGCTTCATGTGAGCTGCAGTAGGAGCCAAGATTGTGGGCGATGAAGGCAAGATGATGGCCCTAACTGCTGGGGTTGGGCGCCATTCTCCGCTCTGGAGTAGCCTCAAGAAACATGGGGTTAAAAGTACCCAGGAGTTTTTAGATCGGGTTGATCGGTACATCAAGTTCGAGGACGCGATTGCCAATGAAGGGAAATCGCCAGCAAAGGACAAAGGGCCTAAAGAAGAACTTGCCAAAGCCGCCAACGGGTCTAAGCCCAATGGCAACATCAAAGGCAACGGGAATGGCAATGGTAAGAATGGTGGAAAGCGAGCGAGTGGCAAACCCTCGACCTCCGAGAGTAAACGCCCCAAAAATAATCGGTATGAACCGAAATTCACCAATTACACCGCCCTTGTTGAAAGCTGAGCCGAGGTTTACCAGGCGACCAGCTCGAGCGTTCCCTACAAGCGACCCGCACCAATAAGAAAAGATATCTCCAAGAGAGATTCAACAAAGTTCTGTCGTTATCATAATGACTATGGGCACGACACCAACGAGTGTAACCAGTTGAAGGACAAAATTGAGTTCCTGATAAGACAGGGACATTTAAGAAGATATGTACGAGCCGCGGGAGGTTCTCAGCGAGAGGCTCAAGGTACGAGTTGGCGCCTACACACCAACGCTTGCCACCTTTACAGCCAGCTCCCATGGCACGTACCCTACTCACCATCTGCGGAGGCCCACATCTTGCAGGAGATAGTGGAAAAGCGAGGGAACGATATGCTCGAACCCTACGCCACAACCAGGACATTAAGATGATGAGTGTCGAGGATCGTGCACCAAAAAAGGCTCGAAAAGTGGAGGAATTGATTACCTTCTCTGATGACGACGCCCAGCATGTGCGATTCCCACACTCTGATCCGCTGGTCGTGGATGTACAAATCACGAATATGATGGTGAAAAGGGTGTTGGTTGATACAGGAAGTTTGGTCAACATCCTATATAAGTCCTCACTGGAAAGGATGAAATTGTCCGTAAAGGAACTAGAGCCATGCAACCAAACCATTTATGGTTTTTCCAGAGAAGGGCTCGCCCAGTAGGGTCAATTAGATTCCCAGTCACAGCAGGCACTGCACCAGCTAACAGGACATTACTCACTACTTTCATAGTAGTTGATTGTCCTTCAGCGTACAATGCTATGATATGGAGACAAATTCTAGTCGACCTTCGAGCCGTCACTTCTATATGGCACCTCGCCATGAAATTCCCAACGGACGCAGGGATAGGATGCGTGTTGGGAAACCAAAGGGAAGTGAGGGAGTGCTACAATGCCTCGATCACCAAGGCAAATAAGGGTATATCGAGAGATGCCACCGGGAAAGAGTTGCAAATGGCAACTGATGTTCAAGCCCACTCAGGTGATAATCTCACCAAATAGGGCGTTGCCCAAAGTGAGGATAGAGACTTAGATCCTCGCTTTGGGGATTTTGAAGAAGAAGTGGGCCCCATCGAGGACCTTGAAGAGGTCCAACTCGATGAGGAAAATCCGACCAGAGTTGTGAAAGTCGGTATGAACTTAGAGACAACAACAAAACACGCACTGGTGGAGTTCTTAAGGAAGAACCAGGATGTCTTTGCCTGGTCACATAAAGACATGCTCGGGATAGATCCTGCAATCATCAGCCATGTCCTGAACATTGACAAAAGCTTTCCACCTGTGCAACAAAAAAGAAGGCTGCTCGACATAGATAGATCAAAGGCTTTGAAAGAGGAAGTCGAGAAGCTGAAGGAGAATAGGTTCATCAGGGTGGCATTTTATCCATCATGGGTCTCCAATCCCATACTCGTGCCCAAGCCAAATGGTAAGTGGCGTACGTGCGTGGATTTTACAGACCTAAATAAAGCCTGCCCCAAAGACTATTTCCCACTCCCAAGGATCGACCAGCTGGTCGATGCCACGGCAGGACACGAGATCCTCTCATTCATGGACGCATACTCTGGGTATAATCAAATCAGTATGCATCCCCCTGATGAGGATCACACTAGCTTTCAAACCGATACAGGGCTCTACTGTTACAAAGTGATGCCCTTTGGTTTGAAAAATGCTGGTGCGACTTACCAGAGACTCATCAACCACATGTTTAAGGAGCTGATCGGTGCAAACATGGAGGTTTACGTCGACGACATGCTGGTTAAGTCGAAGAAAGCAGAAAGGCATGTACGGGATTTGCATGAATGCTTCAACGTCCTGAATAAATATAGGATGGAGCTAAATCCCCTTAAATGCTCCTTCGGGGTAGTATCAGGGAAGTTCTTGGGATTTATAGTTAACTCAAGAGGAGTTGAAGCTAATCCTGAGAAAATAAAAGCCCTGATCGAGATGAAGTCACCAGTAAAGATTAAGGATGTCCATAGCCTGACCGGAAGGATTGCTGCTCTAAGTAGATTTATTTCAAAATCAATAGACAAGTGCATCCCATTTTTCAATCTACTCAGAGGCAATAAGAAATTTGAATGGAAAAATGAGTGTGAATAGGCCTTTCAAGCACTAAAAACGCATATGGCGCAACCACCCATCCTATCAAAGCCAGTCGATAAAGAGACTTTGTTCATCTACCTGGCAATCACTGATTACACTGCTAGTGTTGTTCTTGTAAGAGAAGAAGAAGGTGTGCAGAAGGCTGTCTATTACGTAAGCAAAAGGATAATCAGAGGAGAATTGAGGTATCCCCCCATCGGAAGGTTAGCCTACTGCTTAGTTTTGGCCTCAAGGAAGCTGCGACCTTACTTCCAAGCTCATCCAATTACAGTATTGATCGATTAGCCTCTTCGGCAAGTTCTACAGAAGCCAGAGGCTACCAGAAGATTACTAAAGTGGGCAGTCGAAATCGGGCAGTTCGACATATCTTACTTGCTACGAGCAGCGATAAAAGGACAGGCCTTAGTGGACTTCATTGCCGAGTTCACAGAGCCCGCAGGTGGCGAGAAAATTGAGAAGCCCAGTGAGTCTGAATGTCAAATCCAAGCACCCTCGTGGAAATTATTCACAAATGGATCATCTAATGAATCCCACGCAGGAGCAAGAGTGATATTGATAATGCCGAAAGGGCATCGATTTCACTGTGCAATAAGATTTGACTTCACTGCTTCTAACAATGAGGTTGAATATGAAGCATTGCTCGCTGGACTACGATTAGCCAAGGATATGAACATAAAAGCGCTTGATGTCTACAGTGATTCTCAGCTGGTGGTGAATCAAATCTTGGGAGAGTATCAGGCGCGAGGATTGAAGATGGTCGCCTATCTGAACAAAGCAAAGGATCTGTTAGCCCAGTTCGACAGATACACTCTCCAGCAAGTACCTCGCGATTAGAATTCCAACGCGGACGCTTTGGCAAAGTTGGCAAGTGCAAAGGACACTGACACTCTGAACATAGTGCCAGTCGAGAGACTTTCTGCACCAAGCATCAGAAACCACTCTGGTCATCCAGATGGCAGATACATGGATGGCGCCATATGTAGAGTATCTATCAAGCGGTGTGCTACCAGCGGACAGAAACAAAGCTAGGACCCTTCAGCGGCAAGCTGCTAGGTATATCCTGGTCGATGGAATCCTGTATCAAAGGGGAGACTCACTGCCACTTCTCAGATGTATTACAAAGGAGAAAGCCAAAGAGTTGATGAAGGAGGTACATGAAGGTTTTTGCGGGGACTACGCTTGGGGGCAAAGCCTGTCAAAAAAGATCCTAAGGCAGGGATATTTCTGGCCAACCATGAATGAAGACTCAATGGAGTTTGTGCGAAGATGTGACAAGTGTCAGAGATTTTCTAAAATCCCACGAGCAGCTCCCAATGAGTTAAATCAGATGTAGAGTCCATGGCCTTTCACAGTTTAAGGAATTGATCTAATCGGATCTTTGCCTACAGGAAAGGGTGGTGTAAAGTATGCAGTGGTTGCCGTCGACTACTTCACCAAATGGGCCGAAGCTGAGCCACTCGCGACCATAATGACCAAGAAAGTGCTTGATTTCGTAGTCAAAAACATCATCTGCCTCTGTGGATTACCAAAGAAGATAGTCTCAGATAACGGCACCCAGTTTGATAGTGATATGTTCACGAACTTCTGCAAACATCATGATATCATCAAAAGCTTTTCCTCAGTCACTCATCCTCAGGTTGAAGGATACCCTAAAGAAAAGACTCGAAAAAGCTAAGGGAGCGTGGCCAGAATAGTTGCCCGAAGTCCTCTGGTCGTACAGAACTTCCCACCGAACAGCAACGGTTCATACCCCGTTTTCCTTAGCATACGGGTATGAAGCCATGTTACCTGTTGAGTTGGATTCACCCTTGCACTGCAGATTAACATACGACCAGGACTCTAACAGCCAGCTCCTGATGGAATCCTTAGACTCAATTGATGAAAGGCGTGAACAAGCCCAGCTCCGAGTAGCTACATACCAGCAGAAGGTCGCCTGATATTTCAACTCTAAAGTGCGAGAAAGAAAATTCAATGTTGGAGATCTTGTACTCCGAAGAGTTTTCCTTAACACCCGCGACCAAGCTGTTGGCGTACTTAGGCCAAATTGGGAGGGGCCTTACCAAATTGATGAAGTCCTTCACCCAGGCACTTATAAACTTGCACGCTTAAACGGAGATCTCGTTCCTCGCTATTGGAATGGAGAACACCTGCGCAAGTATTATCAATGAATAATTCTTCTTGAAGAATTGGCTTGTATAAATTTTACTTTTTACAAGTTTTGGAAAAATGTAAGATCTTATTGATCGCTCGTAAATACATGTTTAGTCAATTTATTACGAAAAATAAAAGGGACTGTGCTCAGCCAGTCATTTCTTGCTAACTATTGTATTTATTACAAGTATTTTCTCATTATGTGTGTTATTTTGCTGTATTATAATTCTAATCATATTGCCACGAGCAGTAATGTTCGAACAGGTTCTGGTCAAGGCAAGTGACCACGGACCTAAAGCTCCCCGATCACTTGGGGGGCATACAAGGTACAAGTAAGCAAAGCATATCGTTAAAAGGTATGTAAACTGTAACGACCCAATTTCGCTAATAAGGCTTAAGGGCCTTGATTAGCGTGCCAGGAGGGCATAATGGAATTTATGTGTGATTTTATGAGTTTAATGCATGGTTATGATTTAAAGCATGTTATATGACTAATTGAACATTGAGGTGCATGACTACGTGGTTAGTATGCATGTTAGGTGAAATAATTATGCATGTGGACCCCGTTTGCACGATAGGGGTAAATTGGTAATTTTAGCCCGCTGAGGGCACATATGTGATAATTGTATTCTGTGATTTGTACCACGTGAGTGTGGTGTTATTGCTGTGATGCACGTGCCGAGACGGTCCTAGAGAGCTAGTTTACCCAAAAGTCACAACGGGATTTTATATCCGGCTCGGAAGGAGCCTAGGGGTACTTTGGGAATTGTTAAGGTTAAATTGAGATTTAGCGGGTAATGGTTATTGGTGATTGAGTAACCTGGGTAACCATTAGTTACTGCTGTGAGTAACAAGTTTAGTTAGAAAATGGTAGAATTGAAATATAAGTGGAAAGACTAGAGTGCCCTTGAGGACTTAGTTGGGAAAGGAGTATTTGGAGGGGTAAAATGGTCATTTGGCTAGGAATTTGATATATGGCAGCTGGGTATTAAGGGGTACACGGTTTGGGGCTTGGTCATTTGAGGCTTTGATAAAATTAGAAGAGAAGAAAAAGGAGAAGGAAAGTTAGGGCATGAAGAAGAAGAAGATGAGTGGAGGAGCTGAAATTGGAAACTTAGAGGATGAAGGAAGCTTAGAGATGGATTCTCTACTTAAGGTAAGGAATTTATGCGTAATTAAGTTTGATTTATGTTTTGATTTGTGAAATTTGAAGCATGGTTTAAGCTTTTTCAAGCTTTGGTTTATGTTTTTGGTTTATGGGTTTAGATGTCTTAAGTTGAGATTAAATGGGTGGTTTTGAGTATGATTGTGTTATTGAGTTGGGTTATGATGTTTTGAGATTGAGATATGTGTTTGGGATGGTTTAAGGTGAGGTTTAGAGATTAAAATGGTGGGTTTTTCTGGGTTCGAAGGGTCGGGCCGCGGCATGGTTCTTGAAGGGCCGCGGCCCTTGAAGTCTAAGTTGTGCTGAGGATGGAGGGCGGGCCGCGGCATGGTCCTTGTAGGGCCGCGGCCCTTACCTGTTTCTGGGTATTTTGTGGCTCTGTTTGGGGGCCATGCCGCGGCATGGTTGGGCCATGCCGCGGCGCTTAAGGGATTTTGGGATTTTGAGAATTTAGGCTTGGGAATTTAACCTAGGGTGCTCGGGGTTGAGTCTTTTACCATGTTTGGTGAAGTTCAACGTTCCGAGTACTAGAACTTGGCCTGGAGGCTCATTTAAGGTTGTTAAATGTGTCTTATGTGTGTTGTGACTAGGATTTCGGGGAGGCTCGTGCTAAGGGACCGTGCTCGTGGCCGTGGTTCATCGGAAAGCTCGGGATACAGGTAAGAAAACTATAACACCCGTAGGATAGGGCGTGGGCCCATAGTGTGATTGCAGGGCATGGCCCCAAATTGTGTTGTGTGCAAATGTTTAACCTTAAATGAATCATGATGTGTGTGAATGATTATTTCGAATGTACTATATGCGTGATTATGATGAAATGAGCGGCCAGGGGCCGAGTGCGGCGTAAGCCGGGGCGGCCGTGGGCCGAAAGTAACACACAGCACATGGGATGCTTATATTCAGGGTGGGACCCAAGGGATACATGAGTTATCCTCGCGGTGAAAACCGATACCCCAGGCTTCGGTAAGGCTCTGGGGCGGCATGGCCGTGTTTGCTTAGTCTAATGGTTGACTTGTTTATTTGTGGATTATCTGATATGATTAACCATATATATTTGCATATGTTATGTGCTGCATGGGTTTTCTTGCTGGGCTTCGGCTCACGGGTGCTCCGTGTTGCAGGTAGGGCAAAGACTGAGTCAACCAACCATGAGTACGGAGAGCGTGAAGCGACGTGTACATGTTTGGCCTGCCCGACTGCTTTGGTTGGGGGTTTATTTGAAAATGGCTGTAATGATCTATGATTTTATGATTTCTTAACCGTAACCTTATTTCAAGATGTAATTAGTTTTCAAACCTTATTTTTGGGATCCCAAATGTTAAATGATAGAAGTTTTAATGAAACGACGCATTTTCAACGATTACAGCCTTAACTTTTAATTAGTCACACTTTTGCTTCAAAACCTCGGTTAGCGAGTTCTTTGCACACTGTTTTGTCTTAAAAATCACTTAGTAACGGCTCTAAGGAAGTAGGGCGTTACATAAACACATGAGCAAAATAAGTGAAAGCATGCTAGGGCACTTAGAGTATTTTTCAAAATTTTGATATTTTGTTAAATCAAACCAAAGTGCTATGCTAATTCCGGTCATGCGAACAGATAGATGTTATAATAATATGCAACTATATTATAATATCAAAGCGAATCCTTTTACACCGCAAGCAGTAACTGCTTGGATGTAATTGTTCAAATAAAAGTAAAAGCTGCCCGTGCAGCAAACCAACAAATTATATTGTTTTTGCATCACGACCCGTAGGTCATGTAGTTAAAAAGAAAAAAATAAAACATAAAGGGAATATACTAAGGAGCTGGAGGATCTTAGGGAAGGTTCTGATCGACAGCACTCGCAGCCTCAGTGTCTGCACCATCCATCCCAGCTGCCAGTGAGATTTCGGGGGAAGCAAGGACCCTCGATCTTTCTTCCTCAGCCAACTGTGCCGCACAGTGAGCAAGCTCGACATCCCTCGCATTCTCAGGAAGGTAGTCGAAGTTGGCACCCTGATTGTGCTTCCAGAAATCATAGAAGCATCTCAGAGTGGCATTCTTGTACCTTTCCAAGTTGCCAGCATTGGTCTTCTCCAACTCCTCAACACGGCCCTCCAGCGTTGTGGTCTCCTGCCCGCTCGCGATCAAGTCCAGCTCAAGTTGTTTGGCCGCTTTGTAGTTAAAGCGGTTGGACTCCTTGTATTGGTCTCTCTGCTCGCGGGCTTTCTCTAGAGACTTCAGTTTCTCCTCCAACTCCTTAGCCAGTTGGGCCTTCTCCTCAACTACCACCGCCAGCTGATCAGGATGTCTGGCCTCAAATACTTTGAGTTCATCCTTGTGCCGTTGCTTCGAGGTCTTGGCCTGCTCGATGACGGTACCCAGGCGGATGCGGCCAGCAGTAAGGGTTAGCATAGCCTGCAGTTAGAACAAAAGTTAGACAAACGGTAAACTAAAGAAGACCTGTTTCCACAAAATAAGATGACTTACACTGGTGAACTCGTTCAAAGCACGATTTAGGATCAGGTCAACACCCATCGTCTTCGTGGAGGTGATGCTAGAGGTTGCTTCTCGGGTTCCTCCTTGGCGCAGGCACTCCCTGTTGAGGGCCCCCTCGTGTCTAGTTGAGGGGCCCAGAGGCCAACCAACCTAAGGTTAGCCTTTATAACCATATTTTTGACACTCTTTTTAGCATCAGTCATGCTGGCTAAGAGCGTCGATCTTAACTCCATGTCCGGAATTGGGTTTGGTCGCAGCCATGGGCCTGGAAGACATTAACAGTTTAAGACATTGTGGAGAAGAACACTAAGTGAAGAAGTCAGCCAGTGATACGAAAATTTTACCTCCTTGTGCGAAAGTCAGGTTATCCGCGGCCATGTCAGCAGTAAGGAAGTACTCTTGGTAGTACGTCCCCACATTTGAGATATGAGTTGTGTCAGTCAGGAAGGTGCGCCCGGTTTCCTGATGACAGAAGTGGAAGAACCCCGTGCCTTCTTGGTTGGGGTTAGATTTGAGGTCGAACAGATAGTTGACTTCATGAGGCGATGGCACGAGCCATTTCTTTTGGTTGTATGTAGCGAGCATCCTATATCCGTTTGGGGTTATTTGAAAGGGGGAAACTCCAAAATAGTTGGCCACCCCCTGAAAAAATGAGTGAAGAGGCAAGGTAGCCCCTGCCTCGATATGAAACTACGACTAGGCGCTGAAGGCGCCTCCAGGAAGATACGCCCTTTGGTCTGGTTTGGGTCTGACTAGGGTCACCACTGGGAGACTTTCTTTCCTCAAGTAGTTGTCGATCATTATGATCGTCACCCTGCTTTCAGAAACTACATACTGCTCAACATCTGGCTGAATGGCATGTCTAGGGCGGGCGTGGCATGTCTAGGGCGGGCATGTATAGGGCAGGCATGTCTTTGGATGTTTGGGTCGGGAGCATTTTCATCTCAACCACTGGTCGAGGGAGCATCAGCCAAAGCAGCAGGCTGATGAGAAGGGTCGGAGGTTTTCCTTTTCTTGGCCTTAGTTTTGGTACGAGCCATGTTTCAGGTCAAGACTGGGGAAGTGTTTGGATTGGTACGAGAAAATGGAATTTCGGGTATCAGCGACGAGGGTTATTCTTCGTCCTCGAGGATTTGAGCTAGCAGATCGTTGTCGATGGGTCTTTCTCCTCGCCACGGGTCTTGCATGTAAACTGCAAACAGACAAAGGAAGAGATAAGACGCACAGCCTGGGAGCTTATGTTGAAAGTTAGAATAACGTTGCTCGCGTCGACGACCAGCAGCATTCTAACTGAAACACTAAGTTTTATGCGAACAGTTTGAAAAAC
Source organism: Humulus lupulus (assembly GCF_963169125.1). NCBI lineage: Eukaryota > Viridiplantae > Streptophyta > Magnoliopsida > Rosales > Cannabaceae > Humulus > Humulus lupulus. The sequence continues at coordinate 191,402,404 of NC_084796.1, read as the reverse complement.
GGATCAAGAAGTGAAAGTAAAAGTTTTTCTGGAAAAATCTTTTTCAACTCCAAAGGGGCGGGAAAAACCTAGTTTTTCAGCTAGCCTAAAAATTGAATTTTTACTTCGATTTTATGCCCTAAACCCATGATCCTGACTATCAAACTGATTCATAACTTCTACAGAGAAAAACTACGCTACCCTATCAAGCATCAAATGGTATATACAAAATCCTCAAAAATTTCTACCAAAGAACACAAAAAATTTCAGAACACAGAAACAGTATGCATGGCATCTCAAAGGATTTAAACATCGAAGAAATTTACCTGGATAAAGATTGGAGATTTTGAAAAGGAATGACTTTGGGTTTGCAAGCGAAGGACCCTTAGCAAAGAAACTGAAGACCTTAGAAGTTCCGGGCTCTGAAATGGAGTTCTTGAGAGTTCTTGGCAAAGAGATGGCGTGTAAAGAGTTAAAAGAAAAATGTGGGGAATATTTATAGAAGCTGAGATGTGTTGAAAAGGGGTAATCATGAGTTACCTTTTTCAAGGCATGGGGGAGTGTAACAGCTATCGGAAAGGTTACTTGGAAACTGAAAAGGCATGATTGGACGTGATTAGGTCACAATTTTCAAGAACGCACGAGAGGCTCTGACAGATTTTGTGGGGCATGCGAAAAGTTGGTTTCCTAAGTTTACTTATTGCTGGTCGCAATAAATAAACTTGGGGGGGGGGGGGGGATGTTTATCCAAAAACAGTTGTTGATGACGTGGCAAGGATTTTCAACACGTGGCCGACACGTGGCTGAGATATTGCTCGCTTATCGACCAACATTATTTCCACATGAAAAGATCAAGTTTTATATACGACCAGACTGGTCATATACTCTGTTCATTTATGTAAAGATATGTACAGTTGTGATGATATTTGAGAATATCTCTTCATTATGACCTGCAGATCCGTTTATTAAGGATAGATATTATTTCCTAATTCATGTAACCCTTCTTGAGCCTATAAATACACAAGAAATAGTTCAAGGAAGGGGATCAATCTTTTTTTCTCTTTTTTAGAATTGTATTACTATTATCCATCATTTGTATTGTTTTCTTCTTCTAAGGTCTGTGAAACTCAGGAACCCTAGTTCTTTGATCACACCTTTGGAGCTCAATACTAATAATAGTATCTAGTGGACGTAGGTTATTACCAATCACTGGGGCTGAACCACTATAATTCTCTGTGTCCTTTATTTTCCTTTAGATCATTTTCTCAAGCTCTATATTATTTTCTGTCATTTTCTAGACTCCGTGTCCTTGACCAAAACTAGGGTCAACAGTCATACATAGGTCATAATCAAACTCTAAATCATAAACATATTTTATTGGTCATATGTAGCATCCCAAATTTGCTAATAATACTTAGGGCCTTGATTAGCGTGCCGAGAGGGCAATAATTGATTTAATTATGCTAATATGTGAATTTAATGGTTATGTGAATAGAAATGCATGTTTAGGTTGATTAAATATGCATGTGGGCCCAATTTGGTTATTAGGGGCATGTTTGTAATTTTGGCATGTTGAGGGATTAAATGCAATATATTTGTATTATGTGCTTGATACCACGAGAGTGTGGTAATATATTTGTGATGTGCGATTCGAGATGGTCCTAATGAACGAAATAGTTAAATAGTCACAATTGAGTTGAATACTCGGCTCGGGAGGAGCCTAGGGGTATTTTGGGAATATAATATGTGTTTGGGAATTACCAGGTAACAGGTGGTGATTTAACGTTTGTTTAGGTGTATCGGGGATTAAATGGGGATTTATAGGGACACATGAGTATTTAGCGAGATGTGGCAATTGACGGGATTGCCCTCGGTGGCACTAAAGGATTAAGATAGACTTAAGGGTATTTTAGGCATTTTGGGGACTTAGGTGGTTGAGGATAGGCTTAACTGATCAAAAAAGAATACACTTCTAGAATTAAGAAAAGACAGAAAGTAGGAACTCTAAACACTCTCTCTCACTCGGCTTTCTCTCTCACTTGGCTCTCTCTCTCTCTCTCTCCCTCTCTTTGGTGCTTGGAATTTATTGAGTTTTGAGGACTTGAGGCTAAGAAATTGAAGGATTGAAGGTTTGTTGTGTTTGGGAATCAACTCAGGGATTGGAGACACCACAGCGGTAAGGATTTTAAGTTGTTGATTCTATTGAATTCTGTTAGAACTTTAAGCTTGCATGGGAGTTGGATTTTGGTTAGGTTTTGAGTGTTTGATGAGGATATGCAAAAAAAATTATTTGTTGAGATGTTTAGGCTGTGTGAATGGGGATTATAGGCTTAATTCTAAGTTTGGCTAGTGTTTGGAGTATGAATTATGGATTTAGGCTCAGGGAAAACATAGGAAAATTGTTGGTTTCTGGGTTTCTGGGGATCGCGTCGCGACCCGTGTGTGCGAAAGGCCTTGGGGAGCCCTTGAGATTGCCCAGGCACCTCAGGATAGGGAAAGGTGCGCCGCTGCCCTTGTCCTTCAGCAGAGAGAGCTCTACTCTCTGACTTGTAGCGGGCTGCGGCTCAAAATGGGAAAAAAGGAAAATGAAATTTTTAAGCTTAGGAACCCAAATGTTAAGGCTCAGGAAGGGTTCTACTACCCAGTTTAGTAGAATTCAAGGTCCCAGAGGCTAGAGTAATATTCTGAAGTTGTTACTTGCTTTATAGCTTGGTTGATTTATTTTTATGGATGGATTGTGACTAGGTTTTCATCAATGCTCGGATTAGGGGATCGTGCTCAGGATCACGATAGTCAATCAGCTCGGGACACAAGTTAGAAAAATTTTATACTCGTGGAGCAAGGCATGGCCCTACTATTTTTGTTTCAAGGCATGTCCCTATTTTTATGTTTAATATATGTCTAAAAATCTATGAATGTTATGCATATTTATGAATGAACGACGATGGTCGAGAATGGCAAGAAGCTGGGTATGGCAACGAGCCGAGATTAGCATTGAGCACGCTGAGTGCAGTCTGCTAGGGCAAGACCCTTCGAGGATGTTGTATTCACCCGCTCGGTGAAGACCGCGAACCCAGGGATTGACATGTGGATTTGTTATATGTTTAGTCTATTGACTGTTTTGTTGTACATTGTGGATTAACATGTATGGTTTGTTATATGTTGAGTTTTTTTGTTGGGCTTCAGCTCATGGGTGCTCTGTGGTGCAGGTAAGGGCAAAGGAAAGGTTGACCAACCATGAGTACGAAGAGCGTGGAGCGACGGGTACATGTTCAACCTACCTGGCTATCACGACCAAGGTTATTTTGGGAAATGTACTGTAGTGGTTTGTTTTGTCGCTTAGGTCGATTGTATTTATATTTCGAATTGTAATACATTTTCTGAACAATATTTTGGGATCCCAAATGTATTACTTTTTATGATTTCAATGAATGTCCAAGTATTTATAATTAATGTCGTTAAACGAGTTTTATTTCAATTTAGTCACACTTTTAACCTAAAACCTTGATTAGAGAGCTAATGGCACATTTATAACTCACATGGTAACGACTCTAAGATAGAATGGCATTACAACTTGGTATCAAAGCGTGCCAAGGTTTATGGTTCCTGGAGATCGATCGAACATGTAAGTATCTCGACTCAGGGTTGGTTAATATTTAATTAACTATAAACTTAATTGCTTTTTTAAGTTGCCCTGTTTTCCTTAATTTATAGATAAAGCATAATGAATGTGTTGATATATGCATGGTGCTATGACATTGCCCCTTGATTGTTATATGTTATGTGCGATGTGTGGATTTGTTGATTGTGGCTGATTAATGAGATTGGGAGGTGGTTTTGGATATTATTATCATGCCTAATGTGCGGCGCCATTGATTGCAGACATATTGCAATAATGCCTCGACGATCAATCAGACTCCGGTGCTATAGGGCCAAAGATCATAATGAGGGTCAGAACCCTGCACCTGCCCCACCGAACTGGCAAAAAATGTTTGCCAAAATGGAAGCTAGACTTCATCGAACAGAAGAGGAGCTTCAAGAGTTGAGGCAACAGGCCCCTCCTTGGGGTATTGGGTTATAGGTTCCACAGGCTATGGCACTAGTGCCAGCCTAGCTTGTGATGGAAAATAGGTGGGAACCCTTGTACGAGAGGTTTAGGAAGCAGTATCCTCCCACCTTTGAGGGTGGTCCAAACCAACTGCGAGCAGAGCAGTGGATGAAAATCATTTATTCCTTCCTGGATTTTACAAGGGTGGAAGGAAATGAGAGAGTGGCCTGTGCCAACTATATGTTAAGAGAAGACGGCTGCATCTGGTGGGAAGTTGTGTCCCAGAGGAAGAATGTGACAGTTATAACCTGGGAAGAATTCAGAAACATCTTCGACGAGAAATATTATAGTGTTGCAGTTCGAGCTGCGAAAGTGGACGAGTTTATTAATCTGACTCAGAACCGGATGATGATTACAGAGTATGCTTTGAAGTTTGACTGGTTAGCAACGTTCGCGCCGGACTTGGTGCCTACTAATATGGCACATAGGGATCAGTTTGTGCAGAGATTGAACATTATGATCGTCCGTGACGTCAAGATAACTCTAGATCCGGGAACTACCGCCTATGCATAGGTAGTGGAGAAGGCCCTTACAGTTGAGGGGGTCGATGATCAAATATGGAGAGAAGGCGCCACTAGGGGCGATGCTCGGAGGACGGTACCTCCTTTTACTTGATCTAGCTGGGGTAGTGGCCCCAGTGAGCAGAAGAGGTAGGCCCCATATTGTTTTTTTCCTCCTAGATCCGATAGGAGGGAACGAGATGCTTTTAGTGGCCGTTAGACAACTGAATGAGTTTCCCAGTGTCCCCAGTGCAGGCGATGACATCAGGGAGCGTGCAGAATCATAGCCTGCTTTACTTGTGGGAGTATTATTCATCTGAGGAAGGACTTCCCACAAGCCAGGAAAGAAGAACCGAAGCAGAGCGATAACCTCACTCTTGCCAGATTATTTACCTTGACCCAAACTGAGGCTGAGGCTAGCCCCTCGGTTCTGTAGACCTAGTCATTTGTATGTTAGGGGATTCAAGACTTTTTTGCTGACTGGGGAATTGGTAGTCTCTAGATGATGGGTTAGAGCATTGGCAGCAGAGATAGACAGTAGAGAGTTATTTGTGGATTTGATTGAGCTAGCAATGGATGACTTTGATATGATTATGGGGATGGATTGGTTATCAAAGTACAGGGCGACGATTGAATGCAAGCACATGATGGTGACCTTTGAACCAAAAGGGGAGGCACTCTTTGTATTTGTGGGGACAATGAGTGGACCATGAGTACCTATGATTTCAGCACTGAAGGCTAGAGTCCTAATGCAAGAGGGTTGCATAGGATTCCTAGCGAGCATCGTGGATACCTTTAGGGTTGCTTTGGTTGGATCAGATGAGACCATATTAGTATGTGAGTTTCCTAATGTGTTCCCAGTAGACTTTCCAAGGTTGCCACCACACCAAGAGATCAAGTTCGTTATAGAGTTGGCGCTAGGGGCGGAGCCAGTATCTAGCACACCTTATAGAATGGCTCCGGCAGAGTTGATGGAACTGAAGATTCATCTGCAGGAATTACTGGTTTTGGGATTCATCAGACCAATTTTTTTCCATGGGGTGCTCTAGTTGTAACGACCCAAATTTGCTAATAAGGCTTAGGGCCTTGATTAGCGTGCCTGGAGGGCAATAAGTGAATTATCGTTATAATATGTGAATTTGTGTGAATATGTGATTAGTAATGCATGTTTAGGTGAATTAAATATGCATGTGGGCCTCATCTAGTTATTAGGGACATGATTGTAATTTTAGCCCGTTGATGGTATAAATATGATAATTGTGATATATCCGTGTTGCACGATCCGAGACAGTCCTAGGGAGCGGTTACCTAGAAAGTCACAACGGGGTCAAAAATCCGACTTAGGGCGAGTCGAGGGGTATTTTGGGTGTTAGTCATTTTATGGGGTTATCGGTTTATGGAAATAAGTATTCGGAGATATATTTGAGGTTAGAATGCCTAGGACGGAATATTGGGGAAATTTATCATTTTGCCCTCGGGGACGTTTTTGGTACCCCGAGCCTTGAGGAAACCTCTTAGACTTAAGTTAAATAAAAGAAAAAGGAAACCCCAAGATTTCTCTAAACTGAGCCTATCTCTTCCTTCACCTCTCTTTTTAAGATTTTCTCTCCATTGGAAGCTTGGGAGAACTCTTGGAGGAAACCAGTCAAAACTAAGGAATTGGAGCTGGGATTTTGGGAGCTTGAGGCTTGGAGCTTGGAAAAGGTGAACTTTGGAGGTTGAGGTGATAGTGGAAGCTTGAATTCATCAGCTGAGGTAAGGGGTCTAACTCTAAAATCCCTTGAGTTTCAGTAGAATTATAGGTAGAGTTGTAAGTTGCATGTGAACCATAATCATGAGTTAAATTTTGTTATGGGTTGAGTTTATAAGACTGTGTTGGATTTATTGTGGAGCTTAGATGATGTGGTGGGGAGGCTCAAGCTTAATTTTGGGTTTAGGTATTGAGTTAGGATGATTTTAGAAGGATTGGCTCGAAGGAAATGCAGGAAAAAATGGAGGTTTTCTGGGTTTGGAGGTGAGAGTCGCGGCCCTAGGAGGGGCATGCCGTGGCCCATGTCCACGCAAGGCCTGGGGAGGCCACTGACCATGGGGCGCACCGCGGCGCTTGGCCAAGCATGCCACGGCCCGTGTATGTTTCCAGGGAGGCGTTTAGCCTCTGTTTTGGGGCAAGTCGCGACCCTTAAGGGGTTGGGCCGTAGCCCTAGTTCAAGATGTAGGGAGTTTAGTGGGATTTGACTTGGGAACCTAATAGGCTCGGGATGGATTTTATCACCTGGATTGATAGAATTCAACGTCCCAGAAATTAGAATTACGACCCAAAGCTATTTAATGGATAAGAACTTGATGGGTGGATATTGTTAATGCATTGTGACTAGGGTTTCGGCGAGGCTCGGACTAGGGAATTATGCTCGGAGCATCGGTACTTGGAAAGCTCGGGACACAAGTAAGAAACATCGGTAATTGTTCCCATAGAGCTTTTGTTGCAGGGCTCAACCCTATATGATTAAGTTGCAAGGCTCGGCCCTATATAACTGTGTTTCAGGGCGTGGCCCTTTGATTGCATTTATATGTGCTTAAATATCTGTTTAGTTATATTACGTGTGTATATAAATGGTAAGGCGGGGATGGCTGGGAACTGCAAAGGCCGAGAACGGCAAGGGGCCGGGAGTAGCGTTTAGCACGCGAAGTGCGAGTTGCCAGGGCGAGACCCCAAGGGATACCTGGGATATCCTTACGGTATCAGCCGTGTACCCAGGGCCTGGTAAAGCGCCTGGGACAGCATGGCCGTATGTGTGTTGCCTGATGAAGGCTTGATTTTATGTTAAGTGTTTAATGTGCATATATTATCTGCTTGCGAGGGTTTTCTTGCTGGGCTTTGGCTTACGGGTGCTCTATGGTGCAGGTAAAGGCAAGGGGAAATTCGATCAACCTTGAGTATGGTGAGCGTGACGAGCGACGCGTACAAGTCTGGTCTGCCTGGCTGCCACGGTCAGGGGTGCTTTTGGGGGATGATTGTACTAAACTTAAATTTTGTCGTTTAGTCGACTCTAGTTATATTTTGAGTTGTACATATTTCTAAACAATGTTTTTGGGATCCCAAATGTTAAATGTTTTATAATTTTTCAATGAAAGGTTTATTCTCAAGATTATGACTCTGATTAGGATTTAATTACACTTTTGTCCTAAAACCTCGATTAGCGAGTTAATTGCACATTTTAAAGTCACTTAGTAACGGCTCTAAGGTAGTCGGGCATTACACCAGTGCTGTTTTTCAAGAAGAAGGATGGATGCTTAAGGATGTGTATTGACTACAGAGAGTTGAATAAGTTGACCATCAAGAATAAGTAACCACTACCCAGGATCGACAACTTGTTTGACCAGTTATAGGGGAAGACGATGTTCTCCAAGATTGACCTTCGGTCAGGCTACCACCAGTTAAGGATTAAAGAGGAGGTCATACCAAAGATCGCATTCCGCACAAGGTATGAACACTATGAATTCTTGGTCATGTCCTTTGGATTAACCAATGCTCCAGCAACCTTTATGGACTTGATGAATAGGGTCTTCAGGGATAAGTTGGACAAGTTTGTGATCATATTCATCAATGACATACTAGTGTACTCCCAGTCAGAGACAGAGCACGAGCGACATCCTCGCCTGATACTACAACGATTGAGAGAGCATAGGTCATATGCTAAGTTCAACAAGTGTGAGTTTTGGTTACCCCAAGTAACATTTCTGGGCCATATTTTCAGTAAGGAGGGGATTCTTGTGGATCCAAGTAAGATCAAGGCAGTGAAAGATTGGCCCAGGCCGAGCAGTTTACCAAAACTCACAAGGTATGAGAAGTTTGTAGTCTACTGCGATTCTTCCAGGTAGGGGTAGGGGTGTGTATTGATGCCAGTTGGAATGGTGATAGCCTATGCGTCGAGACAACTAAATGAGTATGATTAGAGGTATCCCACTCATGATCTGGAATTGGTAGCGGTGGTATTCACACTAAAGGTTTGGAGGCATTATTTGTATGGGGAGAAATGCGAAATATACACCGACCATAAGAGCTTGAAGTACTTCTTTACTCAGAAGGATCTGAATATGCACCAGAGGCGTTGGCTGGAATTGGTGAAGGATTACAACTGTGGCATTCTATACCATCCTGGGAAGGCCAATGTGGTGGCCGACCCGTTGAGTCGGAAGGGCCCAAGACAGTTATTCAGTTCTAGGAAGATATTAGATAGGTTAGCTGAAGAAATGACTAGAACATGTATTGAGTTGGTAGTTGGTCAGCTAGCCAACATTACTCTTCAGTCCACGCTCCTTGAGAGGATCAAGGAAGCACATAGGGAGGATCCCTAGTTGAGGACGCACACTGAGGACGTCTTAGCTTGAGCGGCTAAGGACTTTTCTATTTCAGAGGTGGGTTTACTGAGGTATAAAGGTTGGATTTGCGTTCAGATGGATTCCAATATCCGGGGAGAGATTTTAAATGAGTATCTTACCACTCCCTATTCCTTACATCTGAGTACGACGAAGAAGTACCAAGATTTGAGAACCTTGTATTGGTGGCCGGGAATGAAGAAGGATGTGGTGGATTATATAGCCAAGTGTTTGACTTGTCAGCAAATAAAGCCTGAACATCAGGGCCTTTAGAGATTTCAGAGTGGAAGTGGGAGGATATCACCATGGATTTCATGGTTGGATTACCGAAGACTTTAGGACAGTATGATTCGTTGTGGGTGATTGTGGATAGGGATACCAAATCAACCCAATTTTGGCCTGTAAGGACAACCTATACAGTGGAGCAATATGCTGAATTGTATGTGAAGGAAATTGTGTGACTACATGGGGCTCCAAGGTCGATATTATCCGACAGGGACCCCACCTTCACCTCTAAGTTTTGGGAGAGCCTGCAGAAGGCTATGGGTACAAAGTTGCGGTTTAGTATCGCCAATCATCCTTAGACGGATGAACAGTCTGAGAGGACGATTCAGATACTAGAGGATATGTTACAATCCTGAGTGCTAGATTTTTGGGGATCTTGGAGTAAGTATCTCCCTTTGATTAAGTTTTCATACAATAATAGTAATCAGACGATGGGTGAAAGGAAGTACAGATCATCCATCCATTGGGATGAGACGGGTAAAAGGAAGTATTTAGGTCCTGAGGTTGTCTATAGGACCGAAGAGGCAATTGAGAAGATTAGAGCTCAAATGCTCGCTTCTCAGAGTCGGCATAAGAGGTACTCAGACTTGAGACGCAAGAGCGTAGAGTTTCAAGTCGGCGATCACGTATTTCTCATAGTTTCTCCCTTGAGAGGGGTGAAACGATTTGGACTGAGGGGCAAGTTGAGTGCTAGATTTGTTGGCCCCTTTGAGATTCTGGAACGGGTTGGAGAGGTAGCCTACAGATTGTCGATGAGTCCAGCTCTATTAGGGTTCCACAATGTATTTCCTGTATCCATGCTCCAGAAATATGTATCAGATTCTACACACGTGTTGTGTTATGAGAACTTGGAGTTGGATCAAGATTTATCTTATAAGGAGAAGCCAGTTCAGATTCTAGATTGAAAGGATAAAGTCTTGCGGAACAAGACCATCGCCTTAGTGAAAGTGTTGTGGAGGAACAACAAAGTAGAAGATGCCACTTGGGAGCTTGAGACTGATATGCAGGATCGGTATCCCGAGCTATTCAGGTAAATTTCGAGGAAGAAATTTATGTAAGGAGGGGATAGTTGTAGCGTCCCAAATTTGCTAATAAGGCTTAGGGTCTTGATTAGCGTTCCAGGAGGGCTATAATTGATTTAATTATGCTAATATGTGAATTTAATGATTATGTGATTAGAAATGCATGTTTAGGTAATTAAATATGCATGTGGGCCCGATTTGGTTATTAGGGACATATTTGTAATTTTGGCCCGTTGAGGGCATAAATGCAATATATTTGTATGTTGTGCTTGATAACACGAGAGTGCGATGATATATTTGTGATCCAATACAGTCCTGGGGTGAGGAATAGTTAAATAGTCACAATGAGGTCGAATACCCGGCTCAGGAGGAGCCTAGGAGTATTTTGGGAATATATTATGTGTTCGAGAATTACCGGGTAATGAGGCACTTTCCTAGCATGTGCTAATTCCTCATCTCTCAGCCTTAATTGTTCCCTTAACCTTCCAACCTCTGCGGCCAGATCCACAGTTGGTGCAGCTGGGTTACGTCTTTATATCCTTAGTAACTCAGGTTATGTCTTTATATCCTTAGTAACCCCTTTGTTGTGTTGTGTTCAACACGCTAACAACCATTCACTTTTTCATATAGCATACAAAAAACATGCAATCCAGTCATATCAACACAAAGGGAAAATACATGATTCATCAAAATTCATCATATCAACTCACAACAGCAGTTCATACTTCATATCACAAGGTACATCATCATACATAGCATTTATCTTCATACAAAACAATCTTACCATTCATAGCATAATTAAATAAAATTCTATCTAACTTCCTTACCTCAGGTCCGAGCAAAACAAAAATTGAACAACTTCACAACGAGTCTATAACCATAATCAAATAGCATTCTTTAGCATCACATAAAACTTTCTTGTGCCCAACTCATATACCCCATGTGTGCATGGGCCATGCACACATGGTGAAATTTACACATATTTTCAAAACATGCACATTTTACACATAAAATCACCAAAAGAATAACGCAACTTCGACTTATTATACATGCATGAATTTCAAGTAAAAATCATAGGGTTTGATATTCGACATATTTTTTTAACATAAAAGTGCATTTGCATGAGACATGCATACGTGGGAACATTGTTAAAAAGTGAAGTTAAAAACGATAATTTCTACGCGCTTAGTTCTAACCTTTTCAAAATAAAGATTTAGCAACATAATTTCTCACTATTATTTATTTCTTTTAAAAATCCATAAGCTGATTAAACATCTTAAAACATTATTTTTATTTCATAAAAATAATTTATTTAGCCTTTTAAAAATATGATGATTCCATTTATTATTTTTAAATTGCATAGAGAATAACAAAAATTGAATTTATCTAAAGGTACTTATAAGTATCATGTTTCCTCTAGAAAATAATACTTTATTTAAATTAATAAAATTACAATATTGATTTGAGAAAAATATAACTTTAGGTGTGAGAAAAATATATTTTGCTTGTATTATTTAAGACATAATTTTATGTAATATAAATTCATAGGTGATAATCAAATAATTATTTTTAATTTATTAAACTAAACTTTCAGCCACCACTTAATTTGTTTAAAAATCACAAGTGAATTTAATATCACCATTTTTCTTAATTAAAACAAAGAAAATCATACTCATTAAAATGTGAACATTCAAGGTTATATTTAAATACAATTTTTAATATTTACATAGTTTAGGGTGTTATATTATTTCAACAAATACACAAACTTTCTTTCATTTAAAAGACTTTTCATAATTTTTTTACAAAAAATTCCAGCAACAAAATAAACCCTAAAAAATTACCATCTTGAAATTAAAACTCATATTTTCTTATAAAATATAAAAAAATAGTAGGTATTTATTTGAATAAAAATATCATTTTAATGTAGATTAAAATACCCTTTTAATTTCATAAAATCATCATAGCACTTGCAAAAATATTTATGCATGCAAATCATCATTTTCATCATATTTCATATCATTTATACATAAAAATCAGCAAGCATAACAAGTCATGAAATTCATCCTTTTACATCATGCTTCACAAAACTCATACATAATCATACATGTTTACTTAACACAAATTTAAACACAACCCTAGCATACACCTATTATCATATTGTCAATCTAAGAAAATTCCTAACATCACATAGACATTCAAATCATAGGCATGCTTCAAGATAAATCATACACATATATGAGACAATAACACTAGGCTGAAACCCTCATGAATTAAACATAAAGATAAAACCAAAACTCTCATTTATATTCACATCCTAGCATGTTTTTATCATCATTCATGCATACATTAACCTATTGATACATCAAAATCTCATAAACACAGTCATCAACTTTCATGGATTCAATAACAAGAGTCCAAATTAATTATCATGCAAAAATTCACATAGGATACTAGAACATGGATCTAACATAAAAATAAAAAAAATAAAACAAAATTACAAAGAGGATCCCTATATATGCATAGGCCGAAACCTATCATGAACATGAATATAGAATACCAAAATTATCATACATCATATTCAAGTATTTCAATAACAACCTAAAGCAACACATAGCAAAAATTCAAATAGGAACCAAATCACCAACAATCTATTAGATATCAACAAAAAACCTAAACAAAACTAATGATCAACTACCTCTTTTGATAGAGTTCAAAATCTCAATTTGGCCACCACCCTTGATCACTTCCCTAGGATTTCGAACATAACAAGAAAAGAAAACCACAAATTATTTTCTTAGATTTTTCAAGAAGAAGAGGATTCATGACTAAGGATTAAAAAATAAATAAATAAAACATCAGCACATACCTAGGGGTTTTCGAAACCCTACCCTTTTCCTCTTCTCTTCTCCTTCTTTCTCTTCTCTCTCTCACTCTCTCTTTAGAAGTTGTGCCTCTTCTCTCTCTCTCTCCTTCCCTTGAATTCAGCAGCCCAAACAAAATGGCTCCTTTATTTTCTTCATTCCCCCTTTATCCAACCTAAGGTAATTACTAGCCTATTGAAAAAAAAAGGTAAGTTTCCTCTTCTTGTTTATTTTCTTTTATTATTTATTTTATTTGAATGAAGGAAAAATAAATGAGACAACTCATTTCCTCTTTTTTTCCCACCTTTTTTTCCACTCTTACCCTTTGTTATATATATTTTTTCATTTAATTAACTAAAATTAGCCTAATAAAAGAAATTAAAAGTGTGTAGAAAATTCTATGCAAGTGCACCATGCAACCATGCACATGCACACACTTAATCACTATGATGCATCACTACCTACCATGCACCTTGGTGCATTCAACCTAAACTCAATTAATCTCAAATTAAATAAATAAATAAAACAATTAACAATTAAATTCACAAAATTCTACCAAACAATTATAACAATTTAAAATAAAAATTCACAACACTTAACAATTAAATAAAACAAAGCACAAAATTAAATAAATAAAAAAAAAATTGGTGCGCTATAGAAAAATGGCTGGTTCCTAGGTTTCTGGGCTCGCACTAAGGCCCTGTTCTACAGGCGTCATGGCCCGTGTGTGCGAAAGGGCCTAGGGAGCCCTTTAGATTGCCTAGGCGCCATTGCGTAGGGCAAGGCGCGCCGCGGCTCATTTTCTTCAGCAGAGAGAGCTCTGCTCTCTGACTTGTACTGGCCATCTACCTTAGGGTGCGGGTCGTGGCTCAAAATGGGGAAAAAAGGGAAATGAAGGTTTTAAGCTCGGGAACCCAAATGTTAAGGCTTGGGAAGGTTTCTACTACCCGGTTTAGTAAAATTCAAGATCCCAGAGGCTAGAGTAATATTCCGAAGTTGTTATTTGGTTTCGAGCTTGATGGAATGTTATTATGGATGCATTGTGACTAGGATTTTGTCAAATCTAGGATTTTGTCAAATCTCAGATTAGGGGATCGTGCTCGGGATCGCGATAGTTAATCAGCTTGGGACACTGGTAAGAAAACTGTTGTACCCATAGAGCAGGGTATGGCCCTATTGTTTGTGTTTCAGGGCGTGGCCCTATTGTTTATGTTTAATATATGTGTGAATATTTGTGAATGTTATGCCTATTTATGAATGAACGGCGAAGGCCAGGAATGACGAAGGCCAAGAACGGCAAGAAGCCGGGTACAACAAGGGGCCTGGATTGGCGTTGAGCACGCTGAGTGCAGGCTGCCAGGGCGAGATCCTCCAAGGGTAATATATCCACCCGCTTGATGAAGACCGTGAACCCAGAGCCTGGTAAAGCACCTGAGTCGGCGTAGGCTGCTATGTGTTTAGTCTGTTGATTGTTTTTCTGTACATTGTCCATTGACATGTGTGACTTGTTATATGTTGAGTTTTCTTGTTGGTCTTCGGCTCACGAATGTGCTCTATGGTGCAGGTAAGGCCAAAGAAAAGATTGACCAACCATGAGTATGGAGAGCGTGGAGCAACGGGTACATGTTCAACCTACCTGGCTGTCACGGCCAGGGTTATTTTGGGAAATGTACTGTAATTGTTTATTTTGTCGCTTAGGTCGACCATATTTATATTTTGAGTTGTAATACATTTTCTAAACAATATTTTGGGATCCGAAATGTATAACTTTTTATGATTTCAATGAATGTCCAAATCTTTATAATTAATGTTGTTAATTGAGTTTTATTTCAATTTAGCCACACTTTTAACGTAAAACCTCGATTAGCGAGCTAAAGGAACATTTATAACTCACATGGTAACGACTCTAAGATAGTAGGGCATTACATCATACATAGGTAATAATAAAAAATTATAAATCATAAACATATTATATTGGTCATAATAAAAAATCAGGGAAGAGACAGAATAAGTGCTTATAAAGGTTGAAATTCATGCCCCAGACATCACTTAGGTCCGTCATACAAGGTTTTAGCAATTGAGCCTACCGGACATCACTTAGGTCCATCATACAATTCTGAACACTTACAAAGTCCAACCACACTTATCTCCTTGTACCTAAAATGTTAGGGTCATACTAATCGCCCAAACCTTATATATAACATAAAAACTAACATTAGATACTATAATAATAACTAAACTTTCGAAAACTATAAAACTCATAAAAGTTATATCTTTACCCTAGAACCAAAGATCAATACATCCAAAATCCTGATTCATCACAATAATGCCTATCTCCAACAACAATACTAAGAGCTTTGATACTTGATTCATCACAAGTGCATGTCTGCCCAGCCAAGTGCATGTCTGCCCAGTCAAGTGCATGTCTGCCCAGCCAAGTGCATGTCTGCCTAGTCAAGTGCATGTCTGCCCAGCCAGGTGCATGTCTGCCCAGTCAGGTGTGTGTCCGCCGAGTGAAGGTTTGGCCGACCAGCCTGAATGTGATATGTATCGACTAGACAGAGCAGGGATACGTGAAAAATCCCAGAAACGGCTCCAACAAGAATCGATCTTGGCTTGCGCGGGAATCTCTCAGTTTATCCCATGAATATAGTGTATTGTTATATTTTGAATATTAATGTAAATTAAATATAGTGAGAATAACAAAATATCCCGATTATGGGGGGATACCATTTGTACAATCATGAGCCTATAAATACAAGGCTTATGGCATCATAAAGGGGACTTTTGGAACTTTTGATTCGAATTTCTAATTTTCTAGAGAGAGAGAGTACTTGTATTTGAGAGAATTCTTGTATTCTTATAATCTGCACTGAAGAAACTAAGTTGACTCAGGTTCATCTGATCTTGAGTGCAGATCTATAATCACAAATCTAAGTGGATTAGGCTATTACCAACACATTGGGGCTGAACCACTATAAAAATCATCTGTGTCGTTTATTTCTCTTGAAGGTTTTTATTGTTTTTGATGTCTACACGTCGTTGGCCAAAAACGTGGTCAAGATTTTGGTGCTTTCATTGAGAGCCTGAAGAGAAAGACAGATGGTCCCTGAAGTATTGTGGCGCCTAAGAGCACCAATGCGGCCTCCAAGAAGACAGGCTCCTCTAAAGAGCCTGCTAGGTCAGAAGGTCCTGGCCCACAAGACCATGAGACTGAGCCTAGGGTCATGCTCGAGGACGTGACTCCAGAAGTCGAAGAACTCTAGGAAGCCATGGGGGCCTTCCAGGAGGAGATGGGACAATTCAACGACAGACAGGAGGCGTTCGCTGAAGAGATGGCCAGGCAGAGAGCTGCGTTAGAGCAGCAAAGGCGCGATATGGAGGCCAGAAGTGAAGAGCTCAGACAGCAACAGGAGGAGGTTAAACGGAGACATCATGAAGCAGCACTTGCTCTAGAAGCGGCTACCCAATTGGCCCAAGCCAATGCTCAAGCCGCAGCACAAGCAGCCACCCAGGGAGCAAGAAATAATAATGCTGGTCGGAGGACCACTGACAGAGCCAATTCTTGTGGACCGAACAGAAGCAGGAGTAACCCATCTGGTTGGGAAGATGATGGGGACCGATCTAGAACTACCTCGACGCAAAGGGAGCACTCTAGAACCCCCTCCAGGAGCCAACAATCAGAAACTTTGAGGTCAGGAAGTCACCGATCGGGCAGTAAAAGGACTCCACCCATGCAAGATCAGACCCGGACTCCTCGAGATAAGAGGACTTCACAATTCAAAGATGGTCATGGTCGTGATGAGACTGATAGTCATCACACTGACCAGTCAAAGGAAAAGGAGGGCAACGACCAACAAGGAGGAAAAGACTGCCCGGGATGTACCGAAAAGCCTCCACTGCACCCCGACCGACAGCGTAGTAGGAGAGAGCAAGTCCCGCATAGTAAGCCCTCTGGGAAATCGAAGAGTACGGTGTTCGATCGGCCAGGAGAGCATGCTTCCCAGAAGGATCTAAGGGATGTTATCACCATCAAGAGGAGGACCGTCCCCGTCGAAGGGCAAAATCTGGACCGCCCTGCCAGTCAAGTAGAAATAATTGACGACAGCGCGCCAGATGGTAATGCCCGACCAGGCGGTCAAGATCTTGGAACTTCATCAGTTGCACCAGCCATCCAAGCCCAGCTGGATGTACTAGCAGCTACAGTGCAAGGTTTGTCAAAACGACCTTCCGGGATAGATGCGATAGACTACTGGAGTGGCAGCCCATTTTGTGCTCGGATTAGAGCCGCCCAGCCACCGGCAAAATATAAAGCACCAATTATGCCAGTATATATAGAAAAGGCAGATCCCATTAGACATATTGGGAAGTTTGAGGACCAGATGGAATTGCTAGGAGTGAGTGATGACTATCAGTGCAGAGCCTTCCCCACCACATTGTCGGATACTGCCCAGGAATGGTATTGGAAGTTTAAGCCAAACTCCATTACCTCTTGGGAAGCATTCAGGAAGGAGTTTTGTAGACAATTCAACACTGCCCGGACTCCACTAGTTTATGCCAACCACTTGGCAGATATCAAAAAAGGAAAAGATGAGTCTCTAAAGAATTATATACAGAGATTCATGAGAGAAGCCAATAGAGCAACTGATGTAGGAGACGAGGGGAAGATGGTTGCAATATCTGCTGGGATAACTTATCGGAGCCCTTTGTGGGATAGCATACATAGAAATCCAATTTAAACACTTCAACAATTTCTTGAACGAGCAGACAAGTATATGAAATTGGATGATGCAATCGAGAAAGAGGAGAATGGCATAAACAATCAGGGCGGATCAACTGACTCTCCTAATGATGGTGGAAAGAAACGTGGAAATAACGGGTCTGACCACCATGAGGAAAAGAAAGCAAAGTTGAGTTCAAATGAAAATCCAACCAAGCATGAGCCTCAGTTCACTAATTACACCACTCTCTCGGCCAGCCGAGCAGAAATATATCTTGCTAGTCATGAAGAGGTTCCCTACAAGAAACCTCCACCTATCAAGAAAGAGATGAGGAAGAGAGATATGAATAAGTTTTGTCGTTTCCATGGAGATTATGGTCACGACACGAATGAATGCAATCACCCTAAGGAGAAGGAGGCAGCAGCAATCCTGGTTTCAGACGACAAAGATCTCCACCCTTGCGGCCCGGACCTGTGGACTTTACCTTAGACACTATATGTGGAGGACCACACTTGGCTGAGGAAAGCAACAAAGCAAAGGAGAAGTATGCTGAGCGGGAGTGCTAGGACCAGAAGCCACTGGAACGGCGAACGTCTGTGAATATATTATTTCTAAATACCGCTTTCAGAGAGGTAGCTTGATTTCGAGTTGTTAGACTTATTATTTAAGTTTGGTTTATGAGCTGGTTATTTGCTAACCAGTCGTTTTATTTTTGAACAATTTTGGTTGTTTAAGACTCGTTATTAGACATGTTTTGTCCTTTTTAATTTACGAGTAATAAAAAAGACTACGCGCAGCGTGGTCGATTCTTGCTATAAATATGCATGTGTGTTGGTTATCCGAGCAGTGTTCAACTGGTCAGTAAAATTGGACAGTGTTCAACTGGTCGATACATTCAAGC
Organism: Humulus lupulus; assembly: GCF_963169125.1. NCBI lineage: Eukaryota > Viridiplantae > Streptophyta > Magnoliopsida > Rosales > Cannabaceae > Humulus > Humulus lupulus. The sequence continues at coordinate 191,383,650 of NC_084796.1, read as the reverse complement.
AGTGTTCAACTGCTCGAATATTTTTCATATATTCTATGTGTTTCACGAGTAATTAACTGCTCGAACAGATTCGTCAAGTAGCGAGTGATCCAGGATCTTTCAACCCTCGATCACCTGGTGGGCACATGGGGTATACTGATATATAATTTAACACAGGGAATAAGAGCACGAGTTAATATATCTGTTTTTAGGCTGACTTGTAAATTTTCGAAGTCCAAAAAGGCCATTAAGCTAACTTGTTTGACAAAGCTTAAGTAACTTGGAATTTTTTAAAATTTCAAGTTAGAAGCAGATATTCGTGTGACAAGAAACATTATGCTCATAAAATGTTAGAGCAATAAGAGTGTGAGAAAGTATACTTAGTATGGACTTATGAAATGTCTAAAAATTCTAAGTTAGAAAACTAAGTGCTCATGCGAAAATAAAAGGCATACATCAGAGTGACTTTACTATTCACAAAAAACTTATAACTTTTTAAGTCTAAAAAGACTTAGAATGTTTTAAGTTAGAAAAGAAAAGTAAAGTATAAATGCCAACAACTCAGCTATACGAGAGAAATATCAAAGCTGCTAAGCAACAACTGTCCTAACAAGAAAACAGAATAAACTACTAGCCAGGTACAAAGTTTAGCTGATCAGGTGCAAAGTTTTCCTGGTCGGGAGAGCAGATACAACTTCCCTGGTCAGTTGTGCTTATATCACTGGTCAAGTAGGAAACTCTGTTGTTGAGCATGACTAACAACGGTGAGTCCTTGGAGTGAATCAAACAAACATGAACAAATGAATGCAAAGTAAATACTACATAGTGAAAAAATGTCTTTGAGAAGAGAAGTAACTTTTTCCCCAAGATTGATTGAGAGAAATCGATCTCTCAAAATACTTTTGGGAGATTCAAACAAGGTGTTTTGATGGTATTTGGAGGGATAAGTTTTTGGCATATGGCATGGCTTCCTCAGCATATGCCCAAGTGGTGGTACCGCACATTCGAGGCTAAACGTCGAGTGGCTTGGCTGCGTGTCCGACCGGATAGGGCGTGTCCGAGCAGCCAGGCGTGCATTCGGAAGGTTGTGCCTTAGTGTCCAAGCAAAAGGAGGTTGTGTCCGATCGGCTGGCTGCAAGGGTCTGATCGGCTGGGAAAGGGTGCTGCATCCGAGAAGCTGCATCTGAGCGGTCATGCGCACGCATTTGGTCGGATGAGGCTGCACGGGTCTGAGCAGGGCATGCATGTCCGAGCGGTCATGCACGCGCGTCTGGCCGAATGAGGCTGCACGTGTCCGAGTGGGGCATGCAAGTCCAAGCGGTCATGCGTGTCCGAGTGGCTTAGACGTACGTCCAAGCAGCTTGGGGCATACCCATTGTCTGACCGGCTAGCTACCTGTTCGAGTATTGGGGTGTATGACCGAAGTGTCAGGCAAGCATCTGAGGAGCAGGAAGCAATGCGCCCAAGGGTTAGCAGTTAAGAAATTATTTGGGTCCCGAGGACCAAACCAGGCATTTCAAATCAGCTATTCAAACAAGCGAAAAGAATGGAATTTGAAGAAATCAAAAGAAAAGTTCGACCGTGGGTTCATGACAAGAGTGAAAATTACCGACTGGATGGAAGTTTATTGGATGACCTCAAAAACATTTTGCTAGAAGAAAAGTTTATTATGTGAGTATATCATATAATAAACTTGGGGGGTAAATGTTATCCCCAAAAATTGGAGTTCGATGATGTGGCAATAGAAATGACAAATGGCAATGAATGGTTGGGTGATCTGGCTTAGGAGTGACCCAGTAAACTAGTGAAGAATTTTGACTGGCCAGTCACATGTTTTTCTGCCTAGGCATGATCTTGTCCGACCAGTCATGACCATGTCCGACCAGTCATGACCATGTCCGACCAGTCATGACCATGTCTGCCCAGCCAGGTGCATGTCTGCCCAGTCAGGTGCGTGTCCGCCCAGTGAAGGTTTGGCCGACCAGCCTGAATGTGATATGGATCGACTAGACAGAGCAGGGATACGTGAAAAAACCCAGAAACGGCTCCAACAAGAATCAATCTTGGCTTGCGCGGGAATCTATCAGTTTATCCCATGAATATAGTGTATTGTTATATTTTGAATATTACTGTAAATTAAATATAGTGAGAATAACAAAATATCTCGATTATGGGGGGATACCATCTGTACGATCCTGAGCCTATAAATACAAGGCTTATGGCATCATAAAGGGGACTTTTGGAACTTTTGATTCGAATTTCTAATTTTCTAGATAGAGAGAGTACTTGTATTTGAGAGAATTCTTGTATTCTAATAATCTGCACTGAAGAAACTCAGTTGACTCAGGTTCATCTGATCTTGAGTGCAGATCTATAATCACAACTCTAAGTGGATTAGGCTATTACCAACACATTGGGGTTGAACCACTATAAAAATTGTCTGTGTCGTTTATTTCTCTTGAAGGTTTTTATCGTTTTTGACGTCTACGCGTCGTTGGCCAAAAACGCGGTCAACAACTTTCAAATTCAAATGCTTTAAAATTGTTCAACCTATCTTCAACTTGGTAACTTGATTAATGCATAGTGTGACACCTATCTTGTAAGGTTCAAAAATGAGTCAAAACCCATCCTAAATAAGCTCACATGCCTATGATTGGGATTTGAATTTTGAATTTCAAATAATTTATTTATTTAGTTATTTATATTTAGTTATTCTTTTTAAATATGATTTAAATTAAATAATTAAATAGGTTATAACTTATAACATATCAGTTTTATTTTAAATAAAATAAATAATAATTAAATTAGTTAATTATCTTTTTAAGCCTGAAAAAGAAGCGATATTTTTCAAGTAAATTGTTTTTTCAAAAGTTTTGACTGTCAACCTCTCTCTCAAAAAAGAAAGCGATAGATTTTCCTATACCTACAAATCTATTCACAACATCTTCTCTTTATCAAACCTCACTAGATCTCATGTGTTGAGTATATCTAGTGAGTTCTAAATCAACCTTTTGAATTCAAGGTGCCCATACATGTCCTTGTGTGTTTGATGAATGGTCTGGAAGATCAAGGTGTGAAAATTTAGAATAAAGATAGGAAGAACGTTTTATACAAAAAGATTCGCGGACTCTTGATAGGCTACAAGAGGTAATCTCTAATCTATTTGTGTTTGATTAAATATATTGTTAGGAAAATATTGTTTTGCCTCAATGGAAATGATTAAAATATTACAACTCTATGCAATAATATTACAAGTAAATATAGATTGATTAAATAAGGTTACAACTCTATAACTGAAAATACAAATAAACTAAAGAAAGGAAGAAGATGATGATGAAGAAGATAATAGTGAGAATACAACTCTAAGCAAAAGATTACAAGTAAAATAAAGTGTTTAGACCAAATGAAAATATTACAACTCTTAAACAAAATATACAAGTAAATAGAACAAGAGAATAAGAAGAAAAGCAATAGAATAAAAGGAAGAACAGAAACACAATCAAACTCTCACTTATACAACTTAAGTGAAGAGGATTGGGGATCACCAACTTGAACAAGGTTTAAAACCTTTGTCCAAAAGCTTATTTCCCCTCAACTCAAGCACTAAGGGATCTCTCTCAGATATTGGAAAAGCTTTCTAGAATTATCAAGCCTCAAGGTGTTTCTAGCCAAGTGCTCTAGTGGATAGAAAAGTTGTGTCTCACAAGTGAGCTATAGGCTCCTATTTATAGAGTTTAGAGACACCCTTTGAATTTCAAATTCCACCAACCCCCATGGCTGTTACCAATGTTTAATTGGATTAATATGGAATTAAAAAAGAGATTTGGGAGTTATTTGGGTTTTTTGAGCCGTTCAACAAATATTGAAAAAACTGAAAATTGGTCAGTTTTTTGGCCTGTGGCTGCGGCTAGAGACAATGGTGGCTGCGGCCACTGGTCTCTGTCCCACAGGCCGCGACCACTGACCAATTTCAGCACAAAAAATTGTGCTATTTTTCTAAACGGTTCCAAACCCTCCCAAATGATTTTGTAACTCCCAAAACACATTATTGGGGTTAAAATCATATCTCTAACAGCCATATCACATATGGCTTTATGAAATTCATCTCAATATTGTGTAACAACAATTTTACACAATAAAGGGTAATATTTGGAAGTTACAAATTTGTAACACCAAATATGTTACATTATTTGGATATATCTCATATATCTAAATATTGTAACTCTCTATTATATGTTACAATATGTGACACTTTGTCACATTTATTTAATCTAAAACATTATATTATAATATAATATAATTTTACATTATATTATAAAATAATATAACATTCCCCCACAAGATTAAATAGTTATCTATTGTAACACTTATTTAATCAATCATTATATTTTGAAATATAACATATCCCCCACTTGATTAAATAAGAACTCTCTCTTATAGGAGTCATTGCATTAGTGCATAAAGTAAAGTGTTTTTCAACTTGAACTTTACTATAGTGTAATTATCACAAAATTTGTCGAAAATTAGGTTGCACTAGGCATTGAACCATCTTTTCATGATGACAAATCGGTGATAACACACACACCTTTGCGATGTTCACTTGAGACCTCTATGTCTCGCTTTACACTGTTAATGTTCATGTGCACTTTCCATTCATGGACGTTCTTGAGAATACTCCCAATTCTCATGAGAGGTGGCACCACCCCTAGGTCCATATAGGTAGAATTCTTACAGTATTTTGTTGCCAAAAATACTTTTCTTTACAAGACTGAATTCTATTAAAAAACCTTTCGGTTTTAACCCTCCATTTGGTAACACACAAGTACTCAATATCTCAGATGGGACTTGTTTTGAGTACAACTAATATTCACTTGATTGACTTGTTATTACCTATTGAACCTAACACTAGTTGAATAACTAGTGTTAAGATAGGTTACCATCAATCGTGAATCTCTTTAGGGAGTTTAAGTCCCATCCCTCGAGATGATGCAGCCACTAAATCCCTCGTTAGTGGCTTAGTGAAAGGATCCACCAGATTTTCACTAGTTCTCACATAGGATATTGAGATGACTCCTCTTTGAATCAATTCTCTTACATATCCATGTCTTAGACTAATGTGTCTAGACTTCCCATTATACACTCCGCTGTATGCTCTAGCCAATGTCGCTTGGCTATCACAATGTATCGATATAGTAGATACATTATCTTTGATTAGGGGAATCTCTATCAATAGATCCCTTAACCATTCGGCCTCTTTGCCAATAGCAGCTAGAGCTATGAACTCTGCTTCCATAGTAGAATGAGATATACAGGTTTGTTTCTTGGAACCCCAAGAAATTGCACCTCCACCAAGTGTAAATACCCAACCAGTTGTGGACAAGTTGTCCCCAAGATTGGATATCCAACTTGCATCTGTATATTCTTCTAAAATCGAAGGAAATTTGGAGTAGTGAAGGCTTAGTCCTTTGGTTTTCTTAAGATAACCTAGGACTCTTCCAATTGCCTTCCAGTGATCCACACTTGGATTACTTGTAAACCTACTAAGTTTACTTACCGCAAATGCTATATCAGGTCTAGTACACTGGGCAGCGTACATTAGACCCCCTATAGCACTAGCGTACTCCAATTGAGCCACCGCTCTTCATTCATTCTTTTCTAGTTTTACACTATGATCGAATGGAGTATTGGCATCTTTAACCTTGAGATGGTTAAATTTGTTCAATACTTTCTCAACATAGTGGGCTTGCCCTAACGCAAAACCCCCACTATGTTTCTTTACTTTGATACCGAGTATGGTATCAACTTCTCCAAGATCTTTCATCTTGAAGGTTGATGATAGAAACCTCTTCGTTTCATCTATCCCTTTCATGCTATTAGTTAGAATAAGCATGTCATCCACATATAAGCAAACAATGATCACATATCCCTTACTAGTTTTGGAATACAAACATTTGTCTCCATTGTTATGTCTAAACCCATTAGACATGATGGCTTGATCAAATTTCTCATGCCATTGCTTAGGAGCTTGTTTCAATCCATATAAGGATTTTACAAGTCTACACACTTTATGTTCGTATTTTGGTAGGACAAACCCTTCGGGTTGTTCCATATAGACCTCCTCATTGAGGTCACCATTAAGGAATGCCATTTTGACATCCATTTGATGAACATATAAGTTGTGTATAGAAGCTAAAGCGAACAAAATTCTTATAGAAGTTGTTCTTGCAACAGGCGCATAGGTATCGAAATAATCGATACCCTCTTTTTGCCTAAACCCTTTAGCTACTAATCTAGCTTTAAAGGTTTCGATAGTGCCGTCAGTGTGGTATTTTCTCCTAAATACCCACTTACACCCAATTGGCTTAGACCCCGGTGGGAGGTCTACCAATTCCCAAGTGTTATTGGAAAGAATGGAATCCATCTCATTATTGATGACTTCTTTCCAAAATGCACTATCTCTCGATTGCATAGCTTCTCTATAAGTCTTAGGATCATCCTCAACGAGAAGTACAATAGGAATTTTCCTAATGACTTCCTCTCTACTTCCTTCTATCATGTGGAATGAAATTCGTTGAGGATCTATCTCATCCACTACTAGACTTTTAAGCCTTTGACTTCTTCTAGGTTCAAAGGGTTGCTTTACATCCTTTTGAGAATTCTCCTCTTGAGAATCAACTTTGGATGTAGAAGCTTGAGAATTGTTCTCATATAACATATTCTCCTTTAGAGATGTTGAAGCTTGAGAATTGTTGTCACTTAACATGTTCTCAAAGAATTCAACTTCTCTAGATTCAATCACAATATTAGACTCTAAGTCTAATAGCCTATAAGCTTTACTATTGTTGGCATAATCAACAAAAGCACACTTTATGGCTCTTGAACCTAACGTTGTTCTATTAGGTTCAGTTTTCTTTCAATATGCAAGACACCCCAACACTTTGAAGTACCCTATGTTGGGTTTTCTTCCTTTCCATAACTCATATGGAAATATCTCATTTTTCTTCATTGGTATTCGATTAAGAAAGTGACAAGCGGTTAAAAGCGCTTCACCCCATAAGTTGAAGTTCAACTTAGAAAACACCATCATAGAATTTATCATCTCTAGATAAGTCCTATTTTTCCTTTCTGCAACACCATTGTGTTGTGGTGTATAAGGTGCAGTGCACTCATGAATTATACCATTTTCTTCACAAAATGTATTGAATTCATTAGAGAAGTACTCTCCTCCTCTATCACTTCTTAGCACCTTAATCTTTTTATTTAGTTGATTTTCAACTTCTAATTTATACAATTTAAAAGCATCAAAAGTTTCATCTTTATGCTTTAAAAGAAATACATTGGTATATCTACTAAAATCATATATAAAAGTAAGAAAATACCTTTTACCACCTCTAGTTAAAACACCATTTAATTCACAAAGATCACTATGGGTTAAATCTAGTAAATTAGATGATCTTTCTACACTAGGAAATGGTTTCTTAATCATTTTCACCTTAACACATGTTTCACATTTACCATAGTTTTTAATATTGCATGCAATCATACCACATTTTACTACTCTTTTCATGGTTGAAAAACCTATATGCGATAGTCTAAGATGCCACAAAAACAATGAATCATACTCAACAATATAGGCGGAATTAGCATTTTTATTGATAACATTGAAAGTTACATCATTGGTGCACAATTTAACCATACCCTCACAAGAGTACCCCTTTCCCAAAAATACATTTGATTTGGTAAGTATAAGTTTACCGGACTCAAAAATGACTTTAATGCCAGGCTTGCCAAGAAAATCCCCACTTACCTAGTTTCTACTCATTTTGGGAACATAAAGTACATTCACTAATGTAACTTTCTTGCCGGAGGTGAAGTAGACATCAATAGTACCTTTTCCAAGTACCTTGGATTTGCCCTCATTGCCCATTTGTATCCCATGGTTGCCCTTTGACTCTTCAAAGGTCTTGAACAATGATTTGTCATAGGTGACATGGACGGTGGCACATGTATCATACCACCACCCTTTCACCTTGCCTTGGACCGCATTCACCTCACTAAGGGTAGCAACTATGTTTTCCTCTTGAGTTGCGTTCACCTTAGGTCCTTGTTGGTCTTTTCTATGTCTATACTCTCTAGCATAGTGACCCTTTTTCCCACACACGAAGCAAGGACCTTTCTCGCCCTTAAACTTGTTTGGGTTGGTTTTTGGACCCAAAGGTTTCTCATTACCCTTTTTCCCTTTGTTTTTGGGATGCTTTGGTTGTGACACCGCATTTGCTTTGGAAGTCTCTCCATTAGACCCCTCCACAAGTTTATCTCTACATATCGATTCCTCTTCGATTCGAATATGTTTTTGGATTTCCTCCAAAGAATAATCCTCATTTTTATGAAGGATTCTTTGCCTATAGCTCTTCCAAGTTGGTGGTAATTTAGCCACAATAGCACCAACTTGAAAGGCCTCGGGAAGCTCTATCTTTAACACTTTCAATTTATTAACAATAATTTGCAATTCATGTATTTGAGGAAGAATAGGTTTATCACCAAAAAATTTGAAGTCAAAGTATTGAGATATCAAAAACTTTTTGGTACCTTCCTCTTCCGCCTTGAACTTTTTCTTAAATGCATCCCAAATCTCCTTCACCGATTTGGTCTCGGTATAGAGGTCATAGAGCCTATCGGATAAGGCGTTGAGGATATGACCCCTGCAAAGAAGATTGTCCTCCTCCCTTTTCCTTCTCTTCTCCACCTTCTCGGGAGTGTCTTTGTCGGATGGCTCGGCTAGAGGAGCCAAGGAAGACTCAAGGATGTAGGCAATTTTGAGAGTGGTTAATAGAAGCCTCACCTTGTCTTTCCACCTAGTAAAATTGGATCCATCAAACCTATCCAACCTTACTAGGTCTTGATTCATGATCTTGATGGTTTCCCCTTCCATTGAAACAAAAAAGGGATAAGCTTTTGAATGTTAGGAAAATATTGTTTTGCCTCAATGGAAATGATTAAAATATTACAACTCTATGCAATAATATTACAAGTAAATATAGATTGATTAAATAAGGTTACAACTCTATAACTGAAAATACAAATAAACTAAAGAAAGGAAGAAGATTATGATGAAGAAGATAATAGTGAGAATACAACTCTAAGCAAAAGATTACAAGTAAAATAAAGTGTTTAGACCAAATGAAAAGATTACAACTCTTAAACAAAATATACAAGTAAATAGAACAAGATTACAACTCTTAAACATATGTATGATCTTGACTGGTATTAATAATTTTTTTAAAGAATACATTCCGCTGCGAAATCTGATTTTCATATTTAATATACTAACAATTGGCACCAGAGCAGTCTACATATAAATATATATATTAAATGTTGTGTGGGTTTCTTGTGTGTATTATATGTATGTCGATATATATATTGAATGGATGGATGAGCTTTTGGAATGTACGGTTGAATGATGGATCGTTAATTATATGGTGCTATTGGGTTAGGATTTTGATTTTCTAGATCTTTTGAAAGCCATAAAGGGCATAGGATTTTAAAAATTTGTACACAATGAAGAGAAATGACCGAGCCTATGGCCCGATCCATAGCCACATGCACCAGCGATAGCTGAGTCGCAACCACCAGCAAGCCCGCACCCTTACGCCTGTAGCCCGTGCCCCTTGCACCTGCGTGACTGTGCCCCTACGCCTACTGTCCGTACCCCTCGCCTGTGTGTCTGCTTGCCTAGCCACGCCACTACCCAATTGCACCTAGCCGCGAGCCACCTGAGACTTTCAGGCTCCCCTGTGTCGCTGGCCCTAACCCTAGGGCACCACACTTGGTGCCCAAAGCTAGATCCTGTTTTTGTGTGAATTATCTTTTATTTAATTAATTTTAAATTGTTTGAATTTAAAAGTTTAATTATCTTATTTTATTATTATTAGAAAAATAAAATATCTTTTAGTTGGTTAAGAGCTTATCTTAAGTTTAAATAATGATTTGAATATGATTCCTTAATTATTTAAATTCAACTAAATTAAAAAATGACAAAAATGATTATTGTGTATCCTAATTTCAGCACGGGTCTTTCACTCAGATCGTGTGCTGCTGGCAAATAAATGCATTGAAGAAATAGCCAAGGATTCCATGTACTTTCCATATAGACAGCACGATTTTCATGATGGTTGTACGAGCTAGGGATGCTTAAATTTATAAGCACGAGCTTATAATATTTATAAGCCACGATCTCCTCAGTACGAGCTCGACGGTATATCCAACTCGAGGTAATTTGAAGATATGGCGTATCTGCGGATCCCTGAAGACCAGTATACTGTAAACGGTTGTTTATGGCCAGCCTGTAATATTTAATGTCCCAGATATTAGGAGACTATTTATTTTATGATTAGATCATATCTTAGTATAAATGGGAATATTTCATATTAAATGTAATGAATACACAAATCCGTGATTGACTCACGGGGTTACCCAAACCTGTCTAAGGAATTTCTCTATAAATACTAAGAATATTGGACAGGAAAAGGGATGATTATTCTGTAATACTGAAACTCTGTCAAAATAGAGAGAGAAAAGCAACAATAATATAGACTCGTGGACTAGGTGGATTTTAACCACTGGACCACATAAAAAGACCAGTGTTCACAAGAGTTATTTGGTTACTTCGGTTTACCATTAAGCACTAATTCATCATTGTTATTTTCTTAATTCACTGTTGGCGAAAAACCGCGTCAACAGTTTGGTGCTCTCGTTGAGAGGAAAATTAGTGTTTTCATCAAAATCCTAATCAAATCTCATCATGGTGGTCACTCGCTCGAAGCACGACAATGAGATGGAACAACCTGGTGGTCAGGGGGCCCACCATACTGCTGTTTCAAATGAGCAAGGCCCTGCAGTTCAGCAACGACCGGGAAAGCAACCGGTGGGCCACGGCGATACTGGGAGTTTGGCGTTATTGCCGCCGAATCCAAACCTAGACTACTTAACTGCAGTAGGATTAGAAAACATGCAGTTAAGGAGCCATATTTCTAAGGAAAATAGGCAAATCGAGGAGGTTTTGGCCCAGTTACCCCCTCTTTCAACCGACGTTAATGTCAAAAAGAGGAAAAGTGGGTCTCATAAGTCCCAGAGGAATAACCGATCCAAACCAAGTCAGTCAGTCAAAACTGCCACCCCAAGCTCTGTGCCCACAGTGCAAGATCGCCAAAATGCTTAGCCTAGTAGCCCTCCCAGGGGTCATCGATAGGTCAGACAATCGGTTAGAACTACGACCCCAAGTTTGGTACCACCATCGCATGCGCATGGGAATACCCATGGCAACCCACAAGGAGGAGCCGGAGTAGGCTCACAACGTTCGGCTCAGATTTTGCGATTTGATCCGCAACCTGATCTGTGAGATCACTTAAATTCTCAGAGAAGAAATTCAGCCCGAAATGAAGGAGTTAGTTACACTCGTCAAGGGGGAGGTCCTTTTGAAGTACGTGATAACGGGAATGTCCAACAAAACCAAGCCCGAACTTGGAGGGACAACAACCCACCAAATGCGTATGATAGTACGGGAGCTGTTGAAAAGCCCCAGAATAACCAAGGAACCAGAGACCAAACCCTCAAAAAGTTAGCTCAAATGGAGGATCTAATGAAAAGGCTCTTGTCTGAAAAAGAGAAAGATGGGTGCGATTTAGAGGATGAGCTCGAGCTTTTCGCCCTGAATATTGCTGCAACTGCATATCCATAAGGTTTCAGGATGCCACATTTGTCAAAGTTTGACAGAGATGGAGATCCATCTGACCACTTAGGGATGTTCAACACCATGACGATGGCCCACAACATCGGGCTCGAGCTAAGATGCCCAATATCCCCCTCGACTCTGGTTGGGCTAGCTATGTAGTGGTTCTAACAGTACAAGAGTCATTCAATCAGCTCGTGGAAGAGTTTTTCCGCTGATTTCAAAAATGCATTCAAGGCTTCTCAAGCAGCTAGGATTAAAGTTGACTCTCTGGAAAATGTAAAGCAATAGCCCGGGGAACCGTTGAAAGCATACCTGAGTAGGTTTACCAATGGTGCTACGCGAGCTAGAGACGCCAACGAGAGTTCTAAGCTCATGGCAATGAGGATGGGAATACTTGTTAGAGGTGACCTGTGGCAAGAGCTACAGAGGAAAGGAGTTAGTACTGTGGATGAGTTCTTAAACCGAGCTCAAAGGTGGGTCAACCTAGAAGAGGCGCGAGCTTCTGTTTCAGGTGTTAGGAGTGTGTCCTAAAAGCATGAAAAGACATTTGTTTTTCTATGAATAAATAAATACAACGGTTTATTATTATTGTTATATTTAGATTGTTAAATTATTATTTGAATAATTTTGTAAATATCAGAAAAATTCCATATTCATTATTGAGGATGTGATCTTGTATTAGTACGAGAGAATTAAGATTACGTGAATGAATAAAAATAATCAACAACAACAAATTAAAGTTATGGAATTCTTTAATTGGAGTTGTAAGTACGGTTTACTGAGTAGCATAATGATACAAATAATCTAGATTCGGATTATTGATGTGGAAAGACATCTTGGTAAAGGTGCTTTATATAATATGATTATATATGACATGGACCGATATGAATTAAAGTCTTTATCCAAAAACCATTTAAAAATAAAGACTTGTAATTCATATCATAACTGATGATCATTTATAGATCAACCTAAATCCTGAGTGTTCATGAACTCCTGCTCATGTTTATTAAATATTTTGATTCATTCGTTAAGTTCTCTTTAAAGAATGAGGCTAGTGACTTTTGTTTTGGAGATTTAATATCATGGATGGCTGGGAACATGTATAAACAATACAGAATCTAATCTTTCCTAATGAATCGTATATTAGTTCCCTTAAGGGTTAATTCTGGAACTGAATGATTTTGAGCTCAAATCTATAATTAGATTATAGATTAATTATTCACTAGTGAATTAATGGTACTTAAGGAATAAGAAGTAAATTAGAAAGGTAAAATGGTAAATCTTCCATTCTAATTTATGAACTAATTAATTAGAGGGTTGAACTATTGAAAGATGGTTATATCAATGGACGACTTAAGAAAAGATTTCTGTAAAAGTATATCTATAACATAAAGAGTGCAATTCTGAATTTATAGTGGAGTAATATCAGAATTAATAAATTAACTATTATAGTTAAAGAGTTTAATTAATTAGTTTCAATTGATTGGAGCTTAATGTTATAGGTCCATGGTCCCTGAAATGGCTCAAACAATCACTGACAAAGATAAATACAAAAATGGGCAAAAAGGACTTATGTGATAAGTAAAATATTTTTATATGTATCAAACATAATTATTGTTTAATTATGTGTAATTAATTATTTGATTTAACAAAAATATAATTAATTTTGAATTAATTTATTTATTGGATTTTTGGTATTTAAATAATAATAAAAATTGGGAAAAATCACATGCTATCACAGGCATGTGGTACACGTGTAGCACAGTGCACAGTCACTGTGATACACGCATAAGAGAGTGTGCTCAGTCTCTTGATTCCACAATTTTAGTTATTTAAATATTAAATAAATAATGAGATATTTTAATATGATTAAAATATTATTATTTAAACAAAAATCTGATAACTGATCAGTTATTTTGAATTTGTTTTAAATAACAAATATTTTAATATATTGAATATATTAAATATAGGATATCAGTTTTACAGAACGTAACTTTTTAGGGATAGAAAAATATCTAGAAATCTCTCTCAGAGAAAGAGAACAGTGACATAAACAAAAGTCATTGTTCTTTACAAAACCTAGGTCCAAACTTTATCAGATCTCATGTGTTGAGAGCATCTGATAAATAGCTTTTTGCCTATTGTTTGTATAGCGAGCCCACACTTGTTCTTTGTGTGCTGAGAACATTTTGGAAGATCTTGGTGTGAGATCTCAAGGATTTAGCCATACAAAAAGATAGCAGTAAGGAAGGACCTGAGGTAATTTTTCTATTCTTGTCCTTGATTCAATATATATATGCATGTGAAGAAGTAGATCTAGAAATCTTTTGGGATTAAACTGACAATTTGATTGTTGTTCTGCTACGTATAATCTCTGATTTGATCAATAAAAACCAAAAGAAGGAACCAGGCAAGTCCCTGTCCAGCACGTTGGAGCGATAACGGATGTAGCAGCTATGGCTCAAACCGTTGCTCAGAATAACCAAGGGGGAAATAATAAGAGAAAGGGAAATGGTGAGGGTGACCAGAATGGAACAAAGAAAAAAAAGTCCATGGAGAAGTTTAAACCGGTCTACACAACATATATAGATCTCACGGAGACTAGAGAACGGATCTTCTTGGAAAATGCTGCTCGCCTTCCATGGAAGAAACCAGAACCGTTAAAGAATCAAAGGGCGAAGAGAGATTCTTTGAAATTCTGTCGATTCCACAATGATATCGATCATAATATTGATGACTGCAGACACCTGAAGGATGAGATCAAGACTCTCATTAGGACAAGACCTTTGGCTCAGTACACCCGGAATCGGGCAACTTCCAGCCAACCTCTTGGACAAAACGCTTTGTCAGCTCCAGAAATTCCAGTAAATCGAGCCGGAGCTCAGGTGAATTAGGACAATCCTCCTCTGATAATAGGAGGAGACATAGCCACCATTTCGGGAGGACCTCATCTGGCAGGCATGAGCAGAGGTGCCCAGAAGAGGTATATCAATGAGCTGAAATCCCATAACGGAGTAGAGTTTGTCCCAGACCAACGGTTGTCAAAGCAGAAGCGATTGGAAAAACAACCGATCAGTTTTACAGAGGAAGATGCCAGCCATGTCCAGTTCCCACATAACGATCCTATGGTCATAACCGTTTAGCTCCCCAATTGGAGAGTTAGGAGGACACTAGTAGATAATGGGAGTTCCGTGAATCTACTCTTTAGGTCCACCTTAGAAAAAATGGGATTGTCTGTAGCCGAGCTGAAGGCAACCTCCATGATTCTATATGGGTTTTCTGGTGAAGGGTCGGCAGCTATCAAAACAATCGAGTTAGTGGTAACATTGGGGGAAGGTCCATGAAATGTCTCCAAGCTTCTCGAGTTCGTGGCCATCGATTGTCCAGCTGCATACAATGCAATTTTGGGTCGACCATCGTTGATGGCATTCGAAGCCATAACCTCTATCCGCCACCTGGCAATCAAATTCCCCTCATCTGTGGGAATATGCACTATCAGAGGCGATCAGCTTACTGCCAGGGAATGTTATAGCATTTCCATGAAGGGAAGATCAACACCCGGACAACAAGCAACGGCCATAAGTGACGGAGGCGAGGAGTCCCAGGAGGTGGAAGCTGCCTCCGGGATGGAAGAACCTCAAGGAACAAAGGATAGATACGTTGCCCCAAATGATGACATCGATCCACGAATGGTTGAGGACAGGTCAAGGCTCCAAGCTATTGAGGATCTCGAGGAGGTAAAAATCGATCCCACAGATGCTTCAAGAGTCGTTAAGATTGGAAAAAATCTTGGCGATGATAGGAAGAAGGAGCTGGTTAAATTTCTGCAAGGGAATCTAGATGTTTTCTCCTGGTCTAATGAAGACATGGTGGGAATAAGCCCAAGTGTGATCATGCACACCCTAAACTTGGATAAAAGCGTGCCTACGAAATCCCAAAAATAGAGACATTTGGGAGCAGTCTGAGCTGAGGCATTGGAAGAAGAAGTAGCACGATTATTAAAGTGCGGGTTCATTCGTGAAGCAAAATACTCGATTTGGGTCGCAAATCCTGTCTTGGTACCAAAGTCGAATGGAAAGTGGTGGACCTGCATCAATTTCTCCAACCTGAACAAACCTTGTCCTAAGAATTGCTTCCCATTGTCAAGAATTTATCAGTTGGTAGACGCCACCGCAAGACACGAGCTCATGTCCTTTATGGATGCGTACACTGGATATAACTAGATTGCAATGAATCTTGCAGACCAGTAGCATACTAGCTTTATGACTCCAACGAATGAATACTGTTATAAAGTTATGCCCTTCGGGCTGAAGAATGTTGGAGCTACATACCAATGGTTAGTTAACAGAATGTTCGTTGATCAGATCGGGGAAAATATGGAAGTTTATATTGACGATATGCTAGTCAAATCCAAGACTGCCAATAACCATGTTTCCGATCTAAAATAATGTTTTGAAATCTTGAGGAAATACAATATGAGGCTAAATCCCCATAAATGTAATTTTGGAGTAGTGTCGGGAAAGTTTCTTGGATTCATAGTCACTACAAGGGAGATAGAGGCGAACCCAGAGAAAATCAGGCCATTATTGGAGATGCCTTCGCCCAGCTTGCATAAAGAAGTTCAGAGCTTGACTGGAAAAGTGGCGGCGCTAAACTGATTTATTTCAAAGTCCACTGACAAGTGTTTGCCATTTTACAACTTGCTCAGAGGAAATAAGAAATTTGAATGGACTGAGGAGTGCAAGCAGGCATTCCTCGCCCTAAAGATGCATTTTGCTAAACCCCCAATATTGTCTAAGCCGATATCTGGAGAGCCCTTGTTCCTATATTTGGCCTTGACAGAAAATGCAGCTAGCGCCATGTTAGTTTGGGAAGAAGATCGTGCTCAAAAACGGGTGTACTATATAAGCAAAAGACTTCTTGGGGCTGAATCACAGTATCCACTGATAGAAAAGATAGCATTCTACTTGATATTAGCTTCCATGAAGCTTAGACCATACTTCCAGTCCCATTCAATCCATGTCATGACCGACCAACCTCAAAGGCAGGTATTGCAAAAACCTGAAGCGTCGGGACGTCTTTTAAAATGGGTAGTAGAACTCAGCTAGTTCGAGATACTATACACACCACAGACCTCGATCAAAAGTCAGGCCCTTGCTGATTTTGTGGCTGAATGCACTGGATTTCAAGAGGAGCTTTTGAAGGAGCCGGTGCAGGAGTTGTGGAGAATATTCGTGGATAGCTCATCTAATGAGAATGGATCTGGAGCTGGGATCATATTGATCTCTCCAGAGGGGCATTGATTCCATACAGCGCTGAGATTCAGATTCGAATCATCAAACAGCGAAGCCGAGTATGAGGCTTTGTTGGCTGGGCTTAGAGTGGCAAAGGAATTGAAAGCAAGGGTCGTCCAGTGTTATAGTGATTCCCAGCTCGTGGTCAATCAAGTGTTGGGGGAATATCAAGCGCGTGGTGCCAAGATAGCAGCTTACCAAGCTAAGGTGAAGAGAGAGCTATCGGATCCTTCGTGAGCAGAACTCTAATGCTGACGCTTTGGCAAGGCTTGCCACCACCAAGGAAGCTGAGACTTTGAACATAGTACCGGTGGAATTCTTGGAGAGTCCAAGCGTGGTAGAAAAAGTGATAGTGGTCGAGATGATTGACACAAGGCCGACCTGGATGACCCCCATAGTGGAATACCATACAACAGGAAGGCTACCTAAGGAAAGAAAGGATGCGAGAAAGATACTCTATCAAGCTCTGAGATATGTGATAATAGATGGAACATTATATCGACGTGGTCATTCATTACCTCTTCTACGGTGTGTTCTGCCTGAGGAGGCTGTTGACGGTGAGAACTCGTCAACGAAGTTAAGTTGGAAAAATTATCGAATTGAAATTGCTAATTCGAAAGCTATGAAAACTTGAACGATGACTCAAGAATAATGGAGTAACAACAATGGAGAATTCAGTATCTCATTCACGCTAATGTCTCTGTTACAGTAAAATTTTCCAACCCCCTCTCAGGTGGCCTTCGAATTTTATTTATAGTAGGCTCTAACGGCCTTAGGTACATAGTGGTCCAGGGGACCAAGAGGTACAGACGTACTGTACCAGGGAAGTGGCTTCAGAGGTTGTGGCTGTACATCCCGTACAGGAGCAGGTGTCAGGAGGATGTCTCCACTACCTGTCTGTACCCCTTCCTGAGGCGTGGTAGCAGGCGTGTTGGCGCAGGAGGTAGTGGTGTCGGCTCTGACCTATGGCCGTAGACGTACGGACCACGATCCTCACTGGTACCGGCATCCGTACCTGGTACCTGGTCGTACAAACATGTCTCCTTTGACTCACACTAAGCATAGGGACTTGGAAATGTGAAAAAGGGGATCTTCGGTGTCCGTATTGGCCGTGGCGTTGAATAGGGGTCTTGGGCCCATACACGTTAAGTCATGGGGCGTCGGCCTCCTGAGAAGATTATGGGCTGATGGACCTCCCGGGGCGTGCGCGCGCGGGACCTTGCGCGGCCTCGCGCATGGGGCGCCGTAGACGGCCCCGTGGCATCCCTCGGCCCTGCGCATGGGCATGGTAGGAGTGGCCCAAGGGCCTCGCTGAATAGGGCGCCCCGCCCTATGTTGGCCTCGTGGAACAAGGGTATCTTGCCCCTAGGGTGGCCTCGCTACACAAGGCACCTCGCCCTCTAGGATGGCCTCGCTACATAAGGCGCCTCGCCCTCTACGATGGCCTCGCTACATAAGGCGCCTCGCCCTCTAGGATGGCCTCGCGGAAAAAGGCACCTCGCCCCTAGGGTGGCCTCGCTACATAAGGCGCCTCGCCCTCTAGGATGGCCTCGCTACATAAGGCGCCTCGCCCTCTACGATGGCCTCGCTACATAAGGCGCCTCGCCCTCTAGGATGGCCTCGCGGAACAAGGCACCTCGCCCCTAGGGTGGCCTCGCTACATAAGGCGCCTCGCCCTCTAGGATGGCCTCGCGGAACAAGGCACCTCGCCCCTAGGGTGGCCTCGCTAAATAAGGTACCTCGCCCCCTAAGATGGCCTCGCGGAACAAGGCACTCGCGAGACGGGGTGGTCTCGCGGATCGGGGGGGGCTCGCCACTCGGTGGCCTCGCGGGAGGCGACTTGGGGGCCTCGCGGAAGAGCATTCTCGCGAGACGGGGCGGTCTCGCGGATCAGGGGGGGCCTCGCCACTTGATGGCCTCACGGGAGGCGACTTGGTGGCTACCTTGCATTTCCCTTTGATGAGATTATGAGCATCAACACTTGCCCCCCTAGTCTAGGAGAGGGCCTTAAGGTGCTCTTGTAGACTATTCATCTTGGTTCCTATAAATAGGCATTCATGCATGGCTTAATATTTACACCTTACCTCCTTGGCTTAGTGGTGGTTAGACCCTTGCTCCTTTCAAGAGGTAAAGGGTTCAATCCCCCACAACCACACTTTCTCTATTATTTCATCACTTTTCCATTTTTTCATTGACATCATTTTTTTTTTTTTTTTTTTTAGCTAGTTCCTTGGTGTGTATATTTTTGGACTAACACACACTTCTGATTAATTCTTGCAGACGCGCGTTTTCAACGCTCTGGTGCTTTTCGCCTTCCAACCTTACTTGGACTCCGACTTCGTTCTTTCAATTGCTTGAGGTATATTTTCTTTCCTTCTCCCATTTATTTACTTATTTTATCGGATTCACACCAACAATACTTGGGATGGGGTACGTTAGCCCGAGCTCGTTTTGACCATACGCGCGCCCCTCCTCTTTCTTGTTACACATATACCTTGTAGTAGTCCATTTAGGGCGTTTGCACCTGGGGGTATTAAGCCTGTTCCTTTGTGTTTTGTAGTATCCCCCTTGTTTAAACGTGACCTCCTTTTTGCTGTCGGGACGCGGTTTCATGGCCAGTGAGGGCCCGTCCGACATACCCTCGAGGGCTGAGTTTATCGACCTGTCTTCAGATCCTGAGTCCCCTGAGGGCAGCCCTTACCAGGACTATGAGTCTTTGAGGCAAGCCCGCATTCGCCACCTTGAGTGCATGGCTAATCTTAGGCATAAAATTTGGGTGGTAGAGAGCGAAATTGACTCGGTGTCGAGGGGAGACGGAGGACCTTCACCCCCGGGCCTTAGCGACCATATAGCGCGTCTTAGGACGGCTCTTTTTGAATTGCGGTGGGAGTTAGAGTTTATGGAGGGACACATTCCGCCAGAACCTCCCACTCCCTCTTCGCCTGATGACGATCACGGGGCTATCAACTCCTCTCCTCAGCCCCTAGTCTCCGTTGATCCTGGCTTAGCGCTTCCGCCATCGCTCCCTCGATGGAAAACCCTTGCTAGGAAGAGAAAATGGAGGGTTAAGTGCTCTGCCTCTTCCTCACATGTTTCTTTTGATTTTGCAGATATGTCGAAGGTACGCAGACAGGTGTCCGTCCAGGAAGAAGACGACGCCCCCCTACTGGCGTCCAGCCTAGTGTCCAATATGTCTTCGAACAAACTGAAGACCATCGTGAAGCGCTACCGAACTCCTCCAGAATACGCCTTGCATGTTCCTCAGGAGACCTGCCGGGCCGACCGCCCTGAGAAGGGCTTTGTGGCTTTGAGTGAGCAGATTATGAAGGCGGGTGGCACCGTTCCTCTACACCCGTTCTTTGTGGCGGTTCTCAACTATTTCGATTTGGCCCCTCTCCAACTGTCACCCAACAGTTGGTTGACTTTAAGTTGCCTCTTTCTTTGGTTCAAGAATAATGAGCAACGCGCCCCGACGGCGCAAGAGGTGCATTCCTTGTACAACCTTATTGGGGTGCACAATTCCAAGGGCTTCTATTACTTGCAGAAGGCCAATAGTGAGCTACCCTTGATAGATGGCTCAGTGTCTAACCCAGGGTCCTGGAAACAGGATTTTTTCTGGGTACAGGGGCCTCTTTCAGTTCGTGAAGGCTTTCGCGCTGAACCTAGTAAGTATCCAGTCTTTTTCTTTTTCTTATTAGAACTCACCATTTTGCACTCTCGCTTGTACTGATATTGGTGCGGTTCTTGCAGGGCAATTTGCTGATCCCTCGGTCATCGGGTCGGAGGCGGAGGCGATAAACAGACTCATTGCAGCAGACCCCGCCCTGAAGAAAGCAGCAGTCCTATTTACCATGACGAATCTCAATCGCCACCAATTGTCTCCGGTCTCTAACCCCAAGTTCCTATGGTCAATCACCGGGTCTAAGAAGGTTGTGGCTACGCCGGCTGGGCCATCACTGCATGAAGATGAGGCTGAGGTGGAGATGGAGGATGCCCCCCTGTCCCCCAGGGGACATCCTCCTCATGACTCCCATGACCAGGACACGGCCCTTCACCCTCTAGGTCCGCAGGCCGCGGCAGGATGCTACGCCTCTCCTGGTTGCGGTGGTGGCGATGCCTTCCCTCCAATTCATCATGATCTCGGCATACCGGCTGCTGATTTCGTCGGGCTCGCGGAGCCCCCTGCCGATGCACCAGAGTCTCAATTTTTCTCTTCTGCTGCGCCTCCTCCTGCCTCGGCGAGTGGGTCGTCTGTCCCAGTCCAACCAGATGCTCCTAGCGTGGGGGCAGAGGCTTGGGTGACCAGGATGGCCTCAGTTTATGGGCAGCGTTTCGTTCCAATAGCTGAGAGTCTCCCTGTCTCCGACTGGAGGGGCCTAGGGAACGTGACTCAATCAGACCTCGGGGAGATGCTAAGGCGTGCTACGGCCTGGGTGAGGCTTTTCACTTTGCGTTGATTAGTATTATGCATAGATGCACCTGTGTTCTTCTTTTTGTTACTTATTGCTGATGCCATTGGTTTTCTTGTGCAGGTCTATATCGTGTCTCTTCGACATGCTGACTCAACTGGCATCCTTTCCGCATCTACCACTGAGAGGGACGGCCTCATAGTCCAGGTCCAGGAGCTCGAAAATGAGCTTAGCGCAACCAAGGTCCAATTGTCAAAAGCCCGGACTAAGTACACCAAGTCGGACTTGAAGAATGAGCAGCTGAAAGCTAAGATCAAGGTGCTGAAGGGCAAGGCTAAATGTTTGGAGCGCGAGCTCAAGGAGGCCAAGATCGCTGCATCCGGGTCGCATGAGATGGTTGTTCGACAGGGGACTGAAGTTGAGGCCCTTAGGACTGAACTACAGTCGGCTCAGGAGAAAGTCGCTTCCTTGGAGGCGGAGAAGGCTGTAATCGAGCGCAAGTCTATAGACCGGGCTCTTTACAATGTGTGGAAGCAGGATCCCAACTTCGACTTCTCCTCTTTTGGCGAGCAAGCTGTTGCCCGAGCGGCCTGGTGGAGTGCCCACTACAGGAGGCCTTGAACTAGTTTCGCTCCTTTTTTTTTTTTTTGTAACGTCATTACTAGTGCTACTTTTCTGTTAGTAACCCTTGTATTGTCTTGAGAACTCCTTTCTTTTTTATGTATGAATACATGTGATGTTGTTGTTTATTTCTTGTTCTACTGCACTTGAGGCCCTTTTATGCCTGTATGACGCGGTTTGGTTGGTTCCCTTCTTTTATTTGTCAGGCTGGAGGTCCTTTGGATCCCATGTGAGAGGGTTCACTGGGACCTCTTTTGGTGCCCCTTGGCGGTTTTTGTAAGGATATTTTGACCCCTTGGATCTTAGCTATCCTTTTGGGTTTTTCTTGCGCGCGCTTATTATTTCTTTGCGAGAGGCGTCCCTCTCGTCCTTTTGCATAGTACTATTTCGGCAAGGGTCTTTTTTGGGACCCTTTTTGGCTGGGCGGCTTGGTGGCCGCTCCAGACTTATTAGTGTTGTCACTATATATATATTTTTCTTTCGTAAGGCCTTTTGGCCTCCTTGATGTTCACGAGGGTAGCTAATCCTTGTAAACTCAGGGGAGGCCTTGCAAGGTCTTTTTACTACTTTCTATGTTTAGGAACTTCGTCTAGGGCCCCGATATAAGGGGTCCTTCTAGGAACTCCCATTGAACGGTCCTTTTTAGGGCTACGGTCCTTCTCGGGTCCTCCTGATGCATAGGGGGTCGCTTTTGGGCTACTCCTAATCGAGGGCCCTTTTCAAGATCCCTTATCAGAGGGTCTTTTTTAGGAGCCTCTTTTTTAGGAGGGCGAGGGGTCCTTTTCAAGACCCTCCGTTAGAGGGTCCTTTTCAGGTCTCCCTTGCTAGCTGCGTTATCGCCCCTTGTCCTGCCCCCCAAGTGTTTGGTGAAATTTATTTCGGCGGACACTTTGGCTGATGCCCTGGTATTGAAGAAAAAATAACACACGAAGAGGCTAACAGTCTTACTTATAATACGCGGTTTCATTCATTATATTCGTAACATAATGGTTTCATACATGTAGTTGCAACGGTACATAGGTGATTTTCACATAAAACGAAATAAAATGGCTCACGCCTACTTCGGAGGTTATCTAGGTAACCTCTTTGATTTCTTCCTACCATATCAAGGCAGCGTGCCACACTTGTGCTTTTATCCGTGGGCACCGGCGTCTTACTGGTAGTACTTCCTTGGGGTGTAGACAATATCAAACTGACTTAGCTCAATCGACCATTTCATTAGCCTCCCTGAGGTCTCTGGCTTATGTAAGACTTGTCTCAAAGGACTATCCGTTAAGACATCAATCGTATGCGCATGGAAGTAAGGCTTCAACTTCCTCGACGCCACTACTAGCGCATAGGCCAGTTTTTCGATCTCTGGATACCGGCTCTCTGCGTCCACCAGACGCTTGCTGATATAGTATACGGGCTGTTGTTGCTTCTTCTCTCCCTTAACTAAGGCTGCGCTGATGGCATGCTCCGACACTGCCAAGTATAGGTACAGCTTCTCGCCCTTCCCTGGCTTTGCTAACAGGGGCGGCTTCCCCAGGTGCTCTTTCAACCTGACAAAGGCTTCCCCACATCTTTCATCCCAAGCGAACTTTTTGCTCCCTTTGAGGATGTCAAAGAATGGGAGGCACTTGTCGGTGGACCTTGAGATGAACCTGTTAAGGGCCGCCACCCTTCCTGTTAGGCATTGTACCTCCTTCTTATTCTTCGGCGGGCTCATTTCTATGAGCGCCTTTATCTTGTCGGGGTTGGCCTCGATTCCTCTGGAGTTGACCATGAAGCCCAAGAATTTTCCCGAGGATACCCCGAAGGTGCATTTGGCTGGGTTCAGTTTCATCCGATATTTCCTGAGCGTGTCAAACATCTCACCAAGGTCTTTGTTGAGTTCTGCAGCTACTTTGGTCTTCACCAGCATGTCATCCACATACACTTCCATATTCCTCCCTATCTGATTTGCGAACATTGTATTCACCAGCCTTTGATAGGTGGCTCCCGCGTTTTTGAGCCCGAAGGGCATCACCTTATAACAGTAGAGCCCTTTGTCTGTAATGAATGACGTGTGTTCCTCATCTGCAGGGTTCATTGGGATTTGGTTGTATCCCGAGTAGGCGTCCATAAAACTTAGTAACTCATGCCCCGCTGTTGCGTCTACTAACTGATCTATCCTGGGGAGTGGGAAGCTGTCCTTAGGACAAGCTTTATTCAAATTCGTGAAATCGACGCAAGTCCTCCACTTCCCGTTTGGCTTCGGCACGAGTACTGGGTTTGATACCCACACAGGATAGAAAGACTCACGGATGAACCCGTTGGCCTTCAATTTGTCAACCTCTTCCTTTAACGCTGCGTACCTTGTTGGATCGAGCGCCCGCCTCTTCTGCCTGACGGGCCTTGCTCCTGGGGAGATGTTCAGGTGGTGGCACATTACGCTGGGGTCTATGCCCACCATGTCCTCATGACTCCATGCGAACACGTCCAGATTATCCTTCAAAAATCTTATCAATTCTTCCTTCACGTCACCTTGTAGGCTTTTCCCTATCTTCAATTTCCTTAAAGGCTCCTCCGTCACCGTAGCCTCCTCTACTTCTTCTTCCGGTTCTGCTCTTGCCTCATCCACGACCCGAGGGTCAAGCTCCTGCGGACCCCCTGTGGGCATGCTTATCGCCTCGTGCACCACCATGGCCATCGGCTCGCGTGGCTTTGCAGGCGTGCGGAGTGAGGTGTTGTAACACTCCCTTGCTTCCTTCTGTTCTCCTTTCATACTCGCGATCCCTCCTGGGGTCGGGAACTTGACAACTAAGTGATATATTGAAGTTATGGCTTTCAATTCTCTCAGGGATGGCCTCCCTAATACCGCGTTGAAAGCTGATGCACAATCTACCACAACAAAGTTAGACATAATTGTGGTTTGGCGGGGCTGCTCCCCCATGGTAAGTGTCAACTCAATCATTCCAAGGGGTTGCACTGAATCCCCTGTGAATCCGTATAGTGACGACTGGCAAGGCTTTAGATGACGAATGCCCAGTCCCATTTTTTCCAAAGCTGGGCGATATAGGATGTCCACTGAGCTCCCGTTGTCCACCAGGACTCGATGCACACGCATATTTGCCAACTGAACTGTCAGCACCAGCGGATCATTGTGGGGGAAGTGTACCCCCCGTGCATCTTCCTCAGTGAACGTTATTGAGTCGTTTTCCCCCTTGAAGCTCTTCGGGGGTCGCTGTTCTAAACTCATGACACAGGGGGGCGGACTTCGTCGAGCCTCCCTTGCATATTTATCTCGTCCCTTCCGAGAATCTCCTCCAAATCCTGGGCCTCCAAAAATGGTGCGGACCTCCCCTTGTATTTCTGGGGCTCGCTCCTGTGCCTGGGATGCCCTGGGCTCGTTTTCTGGCCTTTGCCTCTCTTTCTTGACATAACGGCCTAAGTGCCCCCGGCGGATGAGCTCCTCAATTTCCTCTTTCAAGTGGATGCACTCTGCCGTGGTGTGTCCAATGTCTTTGTGGTATTGGCAGTATTTACTGGGGTCCCTCTTGGACCGATCCTTTCTCATTGGTGGGGGCTTCTTGAAGGGCACTCGATCTTCGTTGGTGACGTAAATATGCTCCCTGGTGTCAGTGAGGTTCGTATAGTAAGTATAGGTCGCTGGCCTATGATCACCCCCTCGTTTGGTTTTTCTCTGCTGGTCATCTCTCGACCCCTCATACGTCCTCTTCTTCTTAGCTATATTCGACCCGTCGTTAATTGGGGGCTTTGCATGGGACTCCTCCTTTCCGGCCTTCAGGTTTGCATGGCCATCCTCCACACGGATGTACTTCTGTGCTCTTTCATAGAAGTCGTCCAAGTCGGTGACTTCCCTCTTCAGCATGTTGTCCCACAACTTGCTCCCTGGGAGTACCCCAGCAGTAATGGCCATTTTTAACTCCCGGCGCGTCAGGCTCCCCACTTTCGCGGCCTCCATATTGAACCGGTGAATGTAGCTTTTTAGGCTCTCCTTTTCCCCTTGCTTCACGTTGGCTAAGCTGGTGCCTGGCATCGTGTAGTCCCGCACGGCATGGTGCTGCTGGAGGAACTCATCAGAGAACTGCTGCCAGGACCTGATGGACCCCGGCCTTAGCCTTTTGAACCATTTGTAGGCGGGTCCTTTCAGAGTAACAGCGAAGCAATGGCACCTGGCACCACTTCCAATCCCCCTCAATTTCATGAGATCGTTAAACGCATCCAGGTGGTACTTTGGATCCGTGCTCCCTTCGTAAGGGGTCATGTTGGGCTCCTTAAAATTGGCAGGGAGCCGGATCGCCTGAATTTCTCGCACGAAGGGTGACTCGTGGTCGAATTCTTCCTCAAAGGCCTGGCCACCCGACGCGGTGACAATCTTGCTCCGCAAACTCCGCATCTCTGTGTCTAAGTCTTGCCTCCTTTTGCTGAGGGAGTCTCTTAGAGTGGACGGGCTAAGACCCGCCTTTCCCTTGCCTTCTCGAGGCGCCTCAGGGGGTGTGGTCCCTTTGCCTGCCCTTTTCCTATTGATCTCCTCCCGCAAGTCTGGGGGCGTTCTTTTGGAGGTGACCTCATCCTCGCGTCGAGGGGCAGCCGTGGTTCTCGGCGTTGGCTTTTGGGCCTGCTTAGGTGGTTCGGGGTGATCACGTTGCTTCGTGCGGGGGGTGTTGCTAGTCGAGTGTCGGGTTCTTCCATCATCTACTGGCACAGTGGTCTCCACCCCACCCTTGCCCTTCTCCTTTCTCTTGGGCAAGGTTATGCTGGATTTACCCTGCAGTAGGCCGTTAAGGACCTCTTGCATGTTCTCCAAGGTAGTTTCTAACCTTTGGTTTTTACGGTGGAGCTCACGTATCTCCTCTTCGTAAAATCGGGACTTTGAACTCGAGCTCACGGAGTGGACCCGGGGGTGTTTGTCTGGCCTATGAGTAGAAGGGCCCGGGTCTTGCCGGCCGGAGTTCGGTGCCCGCGGTGGTTTCGGAGGAGGGAACTCATCAGCGTGCACCGGTGGTGCTCTGGGAGGACTCCCCCCAGGTGGAGCAGCCGGTGACGAGGCCACCCTGTCTCCTCCTTGAACCTCAGGGTCTTTCGGGGGCTCCACGTCCCTGGGTGGAGGAGCGTCCTTCATGGAGGCCTTCAGCTGGACTCCGTTTAAGTGAACTTCGACCTCCTGCGTCTCCCTTAGTCGCTTCGAGCGTCTGGGCATCTTCTTCTTGTCGGGAATAATGGTGGAACAGTAGCTTAAAACTAACGTTCCCACAGACGGCGCCAAACTGTTGACGGTGAGAACTCGTCAACGAAGTTAAGTTGGAAAAATTATCGAATTGAAATTGCTAATTCGAAAGCTATGAAAACTTGAACGATGACTCAAGAATAATGGAGTAACAACAATGGAGAATTCAGTATCTCATTCACGCTAATGTCTCTGTTACAGTAAAATTTTCCAACCCCCTCTCAGGTGGCCTTCGAATTTTATTTATAGTAGGCTCTAACGGCCTTAGGTACATAGTGGTCCAGGGGACCAAGAGGTACAGACGTACTGTACCAGGGAAGTGGCTTCAGAGGTTGTGGCTGTACATCCCGTACAGGAGCAGGTGTCAGGAGGATGTCTCCACTACCTGTCTGTACCCCTTCCTGAGGCGTGGTAGCAGGCGTGTTGGCGCAGGAGGTAGTGGTGTCGGCTCTGACCTATGGCCGTAGACGTACGGACCACGATCCTCACTGGTACCGGCATCCGTACCTGGTACCTGGTCGTACAAACATGTCTCCTTTGACTCACACTAAGCATAGGGACTTGGAAATGTGAAAAAGGGGATCTTCGGTGTCCGTATTGGCCGTGGCGTTGAATAGGGGTCTTGGGCCCATACACGTTAAGTCATGGGGCGTCGGCCTCCTGAGAAGATTATGGGCTGATGGACCTCCCGGGGCGTGCGCGCGCGGGACCTTGCGCGGCCTCGCGCATGGGGCGCCGTAGACGGCCCCGTGGCATCCCTCGGCCCTGCGCATGGGCATGGTAGGAGTGGCCCAAGGGCCTCGCTGAATAGGGCGCCCCGCCCTATGTTGGCCTCGTGGAACAAGGGTATCTTGCCCCTAGGGTGGCCTCGCTACACAAGGCACCTCGCCCTCTAGGATGGCCTCGCTACATAAGGCGCCTCGCCCTCTACGATGGCCTCGCTACATAAGGCGCCTCGCCCTCTAGGATGGCCTCGCGGAAAAAGGCACCTCGCCCCTAGGGTGGCCTCGCTACATAAGGCGCCTCGCCCTCTAGGATGGCCTCGCTACATAAGGCGCCTCGCCCTCTACGATGGCCTCGCTACATAAGGCGCCTCGCCCTCTAGGATGGCCTCGCGGAACAAGGCACCTCGCCCCTAGGGTGGCCTCGCTACATAAGGCGCCTCGCCCTCTAGGATGGCCTCGCGGAACAAGGCACCTCGCCCCTAGGGTGGCCTCGCTAAATAAGGTACCTCGCCCCCTAAGATGGCCTCGCGGAACAAGGCACTCGCGAGACGGGGTGGTCTCGCGGATCGGGGGGGGCTCGCCACTCGGTGGCCTCGCGGGAGGCGACTTGGGGGCCTCGCGGAAGAGCATTCTCGCGAGACGGGGCGGTCTCGCGGATCAGGGGGGGCCTCGCCACTTGATGGCCTCACGGGAGGCGACTTGGTGGCTACCTTGCATTTCCCTTTGATGAGATTATGAGCATGGCTCGCCACTCGGTGGCCTCGCGGGAGGCGACTTGGGGGCCTCGCGGAAGAGCATTCTCGCGAGACGGGGCGGTCTCGCGGATCAGGGGGGGCCTCGCCACTTGATGGCCTCACGGGAGGCGACTTGGTGGCTACCTTGCATTTCCCTTTGATGAGATTATGAGCATCAACAGAGGCTAAAACCATTCTGCAAGAGGTGCATGAAGGCTTTTGTGGAGATCATGCTGGGGGGCAAAACCTAGCCTTGAAAATATTAAGGCTGGTTATTTTTGGCCCACTTTAACAAAAGATTCCATCTCCCATCTTCAGAAATGCGACAAATGCCAGCGCTTCGCCACAGTCGCCCGAGCTGCGCTCGTCGAGCTGACAATGATCTCATCCCCATGGCCATTTGCAGTATGGGGAATTGATTTAAGAGGATCTTTACCTATGGGAAAGGGGGGAGTTCGTTATGCGGTGGTGGCCATTGAATATTTCAAGAAGTGGGTAGAGGTCGAGCCTTTGGCAACCATCACTTCAAAGAGAGTCCTCGACTTTGTGGTTAAAAACATTATGTGCTGGTTTGGGTTTCCTAAAAAGATCGTGTCAGATAATGGAACCCAGTTTGACAGCAATCTCTTCACTAATTTCTGTGGAAGGCACGACATAATTACAAGTTTTTCGGTTGCATATCCACAGGCCAATGGGCAGGTCGAGGCTGTGAATAAGACCTTAAAGGTAAGTCTTAAGAAAAGGTTAGATGATGCCAAAGGAGTCTGGCTTGACCAACTCCCGCAGGTACTCTGGGCATACCAAACTTCCCATAGGACCTCCACAAGACACACTCCCTTCTCCTTGACTTTCGGAAGTGAGGTTGTCCTTCTCGTTGAAGCAAAGGTAGCCACGCATAGGCTACGGACATTCAGACAGGAGCGGAATGATGAGTTACTTAATGCGTCTCTCAACCTGATTGATGAGAAATGAGAGGATTCCCAACTACAGCTCGCACATTACCAACAGAAAACCACTCGTTATTTTAATTCCAAGGTCAAAAAGTGTAATTTTTGTTTGGGCGATCTAGCTCTCCGAAGGGTCTTTTTGGCGAACAAGGACCCTAAAGACGGCGCTTTAGGTCCGAATTGGGAAGGACCCTATCAGATTGTGGAAATTTTGCGTGAGGGAACTTTCAAGTTAGCTCGACTTAGTGGAGAAATAGTCCCATGGACTTGGAACGCGATGCACTTAAAGAAGTATTATCAATAATATTACCAACCATCTATGTAAGGCTTAGTTATAAAAGGCATTTAATTATATAATGAGGGATTGTTATATAATTTTTCCTGTTTGTATGGTTTTAAATATTTTTCCTTTATAAGGTTATTTATAAATTAGTTCGTGTATTAATATTTGTAAAAGAAACCAAGAAAGTCTTCACATTCTGGTTACAGATGAATCAAAGCAAGGTTGCAGATTGAGGTTAAGTTATTTAATATTTAAATTCCTGGATACAACTAGGTACAAAAATATCTTGGATATAACCAGGTCGGAAACTTAGAAGCTTGGAAAATTGACTATCCTATGGCTTTTTAAGAGCACGAGGTATCAATAAACCTAGCATGAACTAAGCTCAAATTACTTAAAATCCTTAATACAACCAGATACAAAACTTAGAAGTTAGCAAAGTTGAATATTCGATGGCTTTCCTAGAAGCTCGAGATGTTAATAAACCTAACGCGAACTAAGTTTGAAATATTTAAAACCCAGATATAACCGGGTCCAAGGCCTAAAACATAACAGGTACGATATAAATCAACACATTAAATTTAGAAATAACCAAACTTAAAATATCTATCTCGATCTAATGATCAATTCCTAAAATCTCGAATGTGCAAGTATAAGAAAGCATAAACATGAGGGATAATCAAGGAAAAGGGAAATAGATTAAAAGTTAGATATAAGAATAAAAACTAAAGTTGTCTCGAGGACAAAAGCCTCGAACTGGCCCAAGGGAAATTGTTTACAAACATACATAAAAAAGAAAAGAAAGAGAAGGCTTCATCAAGCCCCTCCAGGACGTTCTAAGGACGTGACCTCCTCAATCTCCTGCTCGCTTGCAGTGGAAGCATCCCCTGTCTCCGACGGCTCTTGCAAGATCCGAGCTTTGAATTTCTCGAGGTATGGATCCCACAGCTCGGGAGCCATGAAAGAGAAGTTGCCATCCTGGTTAAATGCCTAGCAATGATACAACATGTCTTCCATGGCGGACGGTGAGGCCGGTTTCGCTTCCTTAACAGCAACCTCGGCCTTTAGCTGCTTTGTTTTAGCCTCAGCAACCTTGACTTGAAGAGCAGCCAAGGCAACCTTTGCGACCTGCTCGCTTTTTTGAGACGATGCAAGGGCAGCCTTGGCATCGTGCTCACCTTTTTGAGCAGCTGCAAAGGCCTCTTTGGCAGTTTGCTCGCCTTCTTGAGCAGCGGTCAGGGCGGTCTTGGCGGCTTGGAGCTCAGCCTGGAGTTCATCATTCCTAGCCCTAGCTCGGACTATACTGTGGTCCTGAGCTAGGGCCAACTGTAAAATAAAGAGACAAGTTAGACACATACCTGGGCAGAATGAAAAGAAGAAATTCACTAAGGAACGATATCTTACTGTGAGGGTCATCCCCAAGGCTGACTCCAGGAAGTTCTCCAGACTCTGTTCCTTTATCGTCCTCAGATCCCTTGGGTTTGCTTTATAGACGTGCTCCACCATGTGGTTCATCATCTCGTAAAGGGTCCCCCGACAAGTATCAGGGATATTCTCCAGATCCTGAGGATTGACTGGGATGCGCACAGTAGCGATAGGGATGAGAGGTGCTGGGGGATCAGCTTGTATAACTTGATCCCAAGCAGATGCAAATCGAGGAGGAGGGGGAGGAGGGGAATCCTATTCTCTGTCATGGTTGAAGCTAGAGCTGATGAGCTCGTACCTTTCCCCTTAGCAGGAGATTTGGAGGTGTTGCCCGCTGAAGGAGGCATTTTCTTTGTAAACCGGGGTTTCTTTATAACAAGACCCCAGTTGGATTTTCCCCCCTGGAAAGTTGGGCAGAGGTCGAGAGCTCCTGATCGTTCCATCTCTGTGCCTGAAAAGAATAAGAAGGGAGTTAATTCACAAGTAAAGTTGGAAACTTACATAATAAAGACCCTACCCTCTGGGCTGGGGGAGGAGTCTATTATCACGACCTCCGACCTAGGACTACTGGAGGAGAAGGGGAATCTAAGTCTACAATATCCTGGATTATAAGAGGATCGAGATCAGGCTCTACCTTGGGGCTAGACTCGTCTACATATTGCCTAAATCTAGGGGCAAAGGTGCCCTGGAGCAAAGAAGGCCATGACCTGAGATTGGTCTCATACTATTCAAAAATGGCTGACCTAAAGGTTAAGGTATTATGTACAACAACAGTGCCCTTAAGGTAACCCATATCATGGCGCAACACTAAATGGTCCACGCACTGGGGCAGGGTTATGTTACGGCCTGGATTATAACGGTGGTGATGGACAAGCTAGTTTAGGTTAAATCTAACTAGTCTAAAGTCGGCGACAACCCTATCTAATTCCCTATAAGGGTATGGGTTACCTTGGCCAGAGGGGCTGGCTGCTGCCCCCGATGCAGCTCGTTCTAGGTCAGGACCCCAAGCAGCCTCAGGTGCCTGCCTCCTTCGCACAAGGGGCACTTCATCTTGTTCTTGTTCCTCGCCTTTAGCGGCCCCAGGGTCTCCTTCTTGACGAGGCGGGAGCTCGAAGACCACCAAAAGGTTAGCCCGTGTTCTTCTTAAGACCAAAGTTTGGCCTTCACCGATCAATTGGCCTGCCAGCATTGTGACGTCATTCACGAGCTGGAAATAATCCTTCTCGCGGTGAGGGAGCCCGGAAAATGTGTCATACTGACCCCCGAGGGTCGCAGACTTCTCCATCCTCGCGAATATGGCTGCATAAAAAATGGCAAACTCAATTAGAATAAACACAAGGAATATTCCTATTAAAAAAGAAAGAATGACTTCGCGAGCGGAGAAAAGAAAGAAGACTTAGGAGGATGGTTAAAGTATCGATGCTCACAATTGTGGAACCCATTCAACATAAAGAATTAATCTTTGCAGTCGTTGGGGTTGCTTGGGAGCTCGATGACCGAGGCTGAGTTCAGGAATCTGGTGAGGTAGTAGAATCCATCACCTCGTCCTCTTTGCTCCGGGTTGGCCTTAAGGCAGAAGAAATAAAGGATATCTGCTAGGGTGGGGACCTCCCACGTGTGCTTTAAAAAAAGGTATTTCAGCCCCGCCAGAAGTCGGTATGAATTTGGGGGGAGCTGAAACGGTGCCAAATTCATGTAGTTGAGGAAGTTAGCAAAATATTTATCAAGGGGAAGGAAGGTCCCCGCCTTTAAGTTCTCAATACTCCAGGCCGCAAAGTTATCTTGCAGAGGCATGCAGCTCTGTTCCCCATTGAACGGAGGTAGGGCAATGAGGACCCCGGACACAACCTCTATATTGTAGCTTAGCATTATTTTATTGACCATTCCTTGGGTCGTGATCTTGAAGACGAACGTCTCTGCCTCGAAGAACGCATTGTGGTCAATCACGATCTCCCTCTCCACCACAAGTCCGAAAAGAGGAAGAGGAAATTCGGAGGCGATATCTTTTCCCTTGTTGGTATGTTGGGTAGACGAGCCATGTGCGTTCTTGTTGGATACGCTCTTCTTGGGTCCACTTTTCTTGGGTACCATTAGATTGCCTAACGAACAAGAACGACGAGTCACTTAGAAGGCGATCTAAGATTTTGTAAAGGTTATGACATGGGTGTACGAGGGAGAATGATATCTATGATATACGAGGTGAGTTAGTCTCAGCCCGTTGCGTGATCCCATGCGCTACCCTACGCTATGCGCCTTGGTTTCCCAACAGACCCATAACATTTAGGGATCCGTGTGTCAGAAAATCCGGCCACAACTGTCCTTGGGGGACGATTTAGAGAAAAACCACCAAAGAAGCGTGTTCCTTAAGCATTCTAATTTTTGAACTACCTTGGAGCAAAGAAGGCCACGACCTGAGATTGGTCCCATACTCCTCAAAATGGCTGACCTAAAGGTTAAGGTATTATCTACAACAACAATGCCTTTAGGGTAACCCATATCATGGCGCAACACTAAATGGTCCACACACTGGAGCAGGGTTATGTTACGATTTTGATTATAAGGGTAGTGATGGACGAGCTGGTTTGGGTTAAATCTACCTAGCCTAAAGTCGGCGACAACCCTATCTAATTCCCTATAAGGGTATGGGTTACCTTGGCCGGAGGGGCTAGCTGCTGCCCCCGATGCAGCTCGTTCTAGGTCAGAACCCCGACCAGCCTCAGGTGCCTACCTCCTTCGCACAAGGGGCACTTTATCTTGTTCTTGTTTCTTGCCTTTAGCGGCCCCAGGGTCTCCTTCTTGATGAGGTGGGAGCTCGAGGACCACCAAAAGGTTAGCCCGTGTTCTTCTTAAGACCAAAGTTTGGCCTTCACCGATCAATTGGCCCGCCAACATCGTGATGTCTATTACGAGCTGCCAATAATCCTTCTCGCGGGGAGGGAGCTCAGACAATGTGTCATACGGACCCCCGAGGGTCGCAGACTTCTCCATCCTCGCGAATATGGCTGCATAAAAAATGGCAAACTCAATAAGTATAAACACAAGGAGTATGTCTATTTAAAAAGAAAGAATGACTTCGCGAGCTGAGAAAAGAAAGAAGACTTACGAGGATGGTTAAAGTATCGATGCTCACAGTTGTGGAACCCATTCAACATAAAGAATTTATCTTTGCAGTCGTTGGGGTTGCTGGGAAGCTCGATGGCCGAGGCTGAGGTCTGGAATCTTGTAAGGTGGTAGAATCCGTCACCTTGCCCTCTTTGCTCCGGGTTGGCCTTAAGGCAGAAGAAATAAAGGATATCTTCCGGGGTGGGGACCTCCCACGTGTGCTTTAAAAAGAGGTATTTCAGCCCCGCCAGAAGTCAGTATGAATTTGGGGGGAGCTAAAACGGTGCCAAATTCATGTAGTTGAGGTAGTTAGCAAAATATTTATCAAGGGGAAGGAAGGTCCCCGCCTTTAAGTGCTCGTCACTCCAGGCCTCAAAGTTATCCTAGAGAGGCACACAACTCTGTTCCCCATCGAATGGACGTAGGGAAATGAGGACCTCGGACCCGACCTCTATATTGTAGCTTAGCATTATTTTATTGACCCTTTCTTGGGTAGTGATCTTGGAGACGATCGTCTCTACTTCGAAGAACGCATTGTGGTCAATCACGATCTCCCTCTCCACCACAGGGTCGAAATGAGGAAGAGGAGATTCGGAGGCGATCTCTTTTCCCTTGTTGGTTTGTTGGGCAGACGAGCCAGGTGCGTTCTTCTTGGGTACACTCTTCTTGGGTGCCATTAGATTGTCTAACGAACAAGAATGACGAGTCACTTAGTAGGTGATCTACGATTTTGTAAAGGTTATGACATGGGTGTACGAGGGAGAATGATGTCTATAATATACGAGCTAAGTTAGTCTCAGCCCGTTGCATGATCCCACGTGCTACCCAACGCTACGCGCCTCGGTTTCCCAACAGACCCCTGACATTTAGGGATCCGTGTGTCAGAAAATATGGCCACTACTTTCCTTGGGGGACGGTTTAGAGAAAAACCACCCAAGAAATGTGTTCCCTAAGCAATCTGATTTTTGAACTGCCCTGGAGCAAAGAAGGCCACGACCTGAGATTGGTCCCATACTCCTCAAAATGGCTGACCTAAAGGTTAAGGTATTATCTACAACAACAGTGCCCTTAAGGTAACCCATATCATGGTGTAACACTAAATGGTCCATGCACTGGAGCAAGGTTATGTTACAGTCTGGATTATAAAGATGGCGATGGACAAGCTGGTTTGGGTTAAATCTAACTAGCCTAAATTTGGCGACAACCTTATCTAATTCCCTATAAGGGTATGGGTTACCTTGGCCGAAGGGGCCGGCTGCTGCCCCCAATGCAGATCATTCTAGGTCAAGATCTCGAGCAGCCTCGGGAGCCTGCCTCTTTCACACAAGGGGCACTTCATCTTCTTCTTGTTCCTCGCCTTCAGCGGCCCCAGGGTCTCCTTCTTGATGGGCGGGTGCTCGTGGACTACCGAAAGGTTAGCCCGTGACCTTCTTAAGACCAAAGTTTGGCCTTCACCGATAAATTGGCCCGCCAGCATCGTGACATCATTCACGAGCTGGCAATAATCCTTCTCGCGGGGAGGGTGCCCGAACAATGTGTCATACTGACCTCCGAGGATCGCAGACTTCTCCATCCTCGCGAATATGGCTGCATAAGAGATGGCAAACTCAATTAGTATAAACACAAGGAGTATGTCTATTAAAATTGAAAGAATGACTTCGTGAGCTGAGAAAAGAAAGAAGACTTACGAGGACGGTTAAACTATCGATGCTCACAGTTGTGGAACCCATTCAACATAAAGAATTAATCTTTATAATCATTGGGGTTGCTGGGGAGCTCGATGACCGAGGCTGAGTTTGGGAATCTATTGAGGAATTAGAATCCATCACCTTGCCCTCTTTACTCAGGGTTGGCCTTAAGGCAGAATAAATAATGAATATTTGCCGGGGGGGGACCTCCCACGTGTGCTTTAAAAAGAGATATTTTAGCCCCGCCAGAAGTCGGTATGAATTTGGGGGGAGCTGAAAAGGTGTCAACTTCATGTAGTTGAGGAAGTTAGCAAAATATTGATCAAAGGTAAGGAAGGCCCCCTCCTTTAAGTGCTCGTCACTCCAGGCC
The DNA here is from genome assembly GCF_963169125.1 of Humulus lupulus. Classification (NCBI taxonomy): domain Eukaryota; kingdom Viridiplantae; phylum Streptophyta; class Magnoliopsida; order Rosales; family Cannabaceae; genus Humulus; species Humulus lupulus. Next base: position 191,347,130 of record NC_084796.1, on the reverse strand, counting down.
ACAAAGTTGTCCTGGAGAGGCACGCAGCTCTGCTCCCCTTCGAACGGAGGTAGGGTAATGAGGACCCCGAACCCGACCTCTGTATTGTAGCTTAGCATTATTTTATTGATCCTTCCTTGGGTCGTGATCTTGGAGATGATCGTCTCTGCCTCGAAGAACGCATTGTGTTCAATCACGATCTCCCTCTCCACCACAGAGCCGAAATGAGGAAGAGGAAATTCGGAGGCGATCTCTTTTCCCTAGTTGGTTTGTTGGGCAGGCGAGCTAGGTGCATTCTTCTTAGGTGCCATTAGATCGCCTAATGAACAAGAATGACGAGTCACTTAATAGGATATCTAAGATTTTTAAAAGGTTATGACATGGGTGTACAAGGGAGAATGATATCTATGATATACGAGCTGAGTTAATCTCAGCCCGTTGCGTGATCCTATGCGCTACCCTACGCTACGCGCCTCGGTTTCCCAACAGACCCCTGACATTTAGAGATCCGTGTGTCAGAAAATCCGGCCACTACTGTCCTTGGGGGACGGTTTAGAGAAAAACCTCCAAAGAAACGTGTTCCCTATGCAATCTGATTTTTGAACTGCCCTGGAGCAAAGAAGGCCACGGCTTGATATTGGTCCCATACTCCTCAAAATGGCTGACCTAAAGGTTAAGGTATTATCTACAACAACATTACCCTTAGGGTAACCCATATCATGGCGCAACACTAAATGTTCCACGCACTGGAGCAGGGTTATGTTACGGTCTGGATTATATGGGCGGGGATGGACGAGCTGGTTGCGGTTAAATCTAACTAGCCTAAATTTGGCGACAACCCTATCTAATTCCTTATAAGGGTATGGTTTACCTTGGCTGGAGGGGCCGGCTGCTGCCCTCGATGCAGATCGTTCTTGGTCAGGACCTCGAGCGGCCTCGGGAGCCTGCCTCTTTCGCACATGGGGCACTTCATCTTCTTCTTGTTCCTCGCCTTTAGCGGTTCCAGGGTCTCCTTCTTGACGAGGCAGGAGCTCGTGGATTACCTAAAGGTTACCCCGTGTCCTTCTTAAGACCAAAGTTTGGCCTTCACCGATCAATTGGCCTACCAGCATCGTGACTTCATTCACGAGCTGGCAATAATCCTTCTCGTGGGGAGGGAGCCCAGACAATGTATTATACTGACCCCCAAGGGTCGCAGACTTCTCCATTCTCGCGAATATAGCTGCATAAAAAATGGCCTACTTAATTAGTATAAACACAAGGAGTATGTCTATTAAAAAAGAAAGAATGACTTCGCGAGCTGAGAAAATAAAGAAAACTTACGAGGATGGTTAAAGTATCGATGCTCACAGTTGCGGAACCCATTCGACATAAAGAATTAATCTTTATAGTCGTTGGGGTGGCTGGGGAGCTCGATGACCGAGGCTGAGTTTGGGAATCTGGTGAGGTAGTAGAATCTGTCACCTCATCCTCTTTGCTACGGGTTGGCCTTAAAAAGAGGTATTTTAGCCCTGCCAAATGTAGGTATGAATTTGGGGGGAGCTGAAATGGTGCCAACTTCACGTAGTTGAGGAAGTTAGCAAAATATTGATCAAGGGGACGGAAGGCCCCCGCAGAATATTGACCCTTCCTTGGTCATTATCTTGGAGACGATCGTCCCTGCCTCGAAGAATGTGTTGTGGTCAATCACGATCTCCCTCTCCACCACAGGGTCGAAATGAGGAAGAGGATATTCAGAGGCGATCTCTTTTCCCTTGTTGGTTTGTTGGGCAGACTAGCCTGGTGCATTCTTCTTGGGTATGCTCTTCTTGGGTAGACTCTTCTTGGGTGCCATTAGATCGCCTAACGAACAAGAATGACGAGTCACTTGTTAGGCAATCTAAGATTTTGTAAAGGTTATGACATGGGTGTACGGGGGAGAATGATATCTATGATATACGAGCTGAGTTAGTCTCAACCTGTTGTGTCTTCCCACGCGCTACCCTCTGCTACGCGCGTCGGTTTCCCAACAGTCCCCTGACATTTATGGATCCGTGTGTCAGAAAATTTGGCCACTACTGTCCTTGGGGGACGGTTTAGAGATAAACCACCAAAGTAACGTGTTCCCTAGGCATTCTAGTTTTTGAACTGCCCTGGATCAAAGAAGGCCATGACCTGAGATTGGTCCCATACTCCTCAAAAATGGCTAACCTAAAGGTTAAGGTATTATCTACAACAACAGTGCCCTTAGCGTAACCCATATCATGGCGCAACACTAAATCGTCCACGCACTGGAGCAGGGTTATGTTACGATCTGGATTATAAGTGTAGTGATGGACGAGCAGGTTTGGGTTAAATCTAACTTGCCTAAAGTCAGCGACAACCCTATCTAATTCCCTATAAGGGTATGGGTTACCTTGGTCGGAGGGGCCGGCTGCTGCCCCCTATGCAGATCGTTCTAGGTCAGGACCTCGAGCAGCCTCGGGAGCCTTCCTCTTTTGCATAGGAGGCACTTCATCTTCTTCTTATTCCTCACCTTCAGCGGCCCCAAGGTCTCCTTCTTGATGAGGCGGGAGCTCGTGGACTACCGAAAGGTTAGCCCGTGTCCTTCTTAAGACCAATGTTTGGCCTTCACTGATCAATTGGCCCGCCATCATAGTGATGTCATTCACGAGCTGGCATTAATCCTTCTCGCGGGGAGGGTACCCGGACAATGTGTAATACTGACCCCCGAGGGTTGCAGACTTCTCCATCCTAGCGAATATGGCTGCATAAAATATGGCAAACTCAATTAGTATAAACACAAGGAGTGTGTCTATCAAAAAAGAAAGAATGACTTCACTAGCTCAGAAAAGAAAGAATACTTACGAGGATGGTTAAAGTGTCGATGCTCACAGTTGTGGAACCCATTCAACATAAAGAATTAATCTTTGTAGTCGTTGGGGTGGCTGGGGAGCTCGATGACCGAGGCTGAGTTCGGGATTCTGGTGAGGTAGTATTATCCATCACCACACCTTCTTTGCTCCGGGTTGGTCTTAAGGCAGAAGAAATAAAGGATATCTGCCGGGGTGAGGACCTCCCACATGTGCTTTAAAAAGAGGTATTTCAGCCCCGCCATAAGTCAGTGTGAATTTGGGGGGAGCTGAAACGGTGCCAACTTCACGTAGTTGAGGAAGTCAGCAAAATATTGATCAAGGGGAAGGAAGGCCCCCACCTTTAAGTGCTCGTCACTCCAGGCTGCAAAGTCATCTTGGAGAGGCACGCAGCTCTATTCCCCTTCGAACGGAGGTATGGCAATGAGGACCCCAGACCTGACCTCTATATTGTAGCTTAGCATTATTTTATTGACCCTTCCTTGGGTCGTGATCTTGGAGATGATCGTCTCTGCCTCAAAGAACGCATTGTGGTCAATCACGATCTCCCTCTCCACCACAGGGCCAAAATGAGGAAGAGCAGATTCGGAGGCGATCTCTTTTCCCTTGTTGGTTTGTTGGGCAGACGAGCCAGGTGCATTCTTCTTGGGTACGCTCTTCTTGGGTGCACTCTTCTTGGGTGCCATTAGATCGCCTAACGAAAAAGAATGACGAGTCACTTAGTAGGCGATCTAAGATTTTGTAAAGGTTATGACATGGGTGTACGAGGGAGAATGATATCTATGATATACGACCTGAGTTACTCTCAGCCCATTGCATGATCCCATGCGCTACCTTACGCTACGTGCCTCAGTTTCCCAACAGACCCCTAACATTTAGGGATCCGTGTGTTAGAAAATTCAGCGACTATTGTCCTTGAGGGACGGTTTAGAGAAAAACCACCCAAGAAACGTGTTCCCTAAGCAATCTGATTTTTGAACCCTAACCTTTCATCTTTTATAATCCAAATGGGTGTTTCCTAAAATTTTCCATAAGTTACCCAAATCTAACCAGAAAATACCCAATTTCGTGAATGTCCTAGTTTTAGGAGATATTCTAAACCTTCTCAGTAAACCTAAAGTTGAAGCCTATGTGCCAAAAACATTGAGAAAATAACCTAATATTAACTATGGTGAAGCATGGGTTAGCATGGTAAATGAAAAACAGAAATCAGTAAAGAAAAGTTTCTTCGAAATGATAAGACTTACAGTGTATTCGTCGATAGAATGAGTTGATTTCGAGAGGGAGAGTTCTTGGGAAACTTTTGAGTAATTGAGCAATTATGTTTTGAAGAGACTGTGCAACAAAAGGTTTTTTTTTGGCTCTCTTTTCTCTATGAAGGAAGAAGGGTTTGAAAACAGAGAAGAAAGAAAATGAAGAATGATTTTCGAATAAAAGGTGATGAACTGTGGAAACTGTCTACCTTATTTATACGTAAATAGCATAAATCAATTTGAGCCATCCGATGTGGTCAGTATAAGATCCGAGGGCTATGTTTCAAAGGACAAAACGATGGCAAAAAGTTGACAAGACAATTATTGTAGTCCTCGAAACCTGAACAGACGGCAATCGTAGTGTTCCACGTGTCCAGTACTCAAGTAGTGGGCAGGCATGGTTTATTGTTATAGAAGTCTAAAAGTCCCTACTGTGTAGGTCAGAAGGTGATGTCGTAAACCACGAGCAGGTACTTAGGGGGCAAATGTGTATCCTAATTTCAGGACAGGTCTTTCACTCGGATCGTGTGCAGCTGGCAAATAAATGCATTGAAGAAATAGCCAAGGAGTCCATGTACTTTCCATATAGACAACACGATTTTCATGATGGTTGTACGAGCTAGGGATGCATAAATTGATAAGCACACGCTTATAATATTTAGAAGCCACGGCCTCCTCAGTATGAGCTCGACGGTATATCCAACTCGAGGTAATTTGAAGATATGGCGTATCCGCGGATCCCCGAAGACTCGGATACTGTATACGGTTGTTTATGGCCAGCCTGTAATATTTAATGTCCTAGATATTAGGAGACTATTTATTTTATGATCAGATCATATCCTATTATAAATGGGAATATTTCATATTAAATGTAATGAATACACAAATCCGTGATTGACTCACCGGGTTACCCAAACTTGTCTAAGGAATTTCTCTATAAATACTGAGAATATTGGACAGGAAAAGGGACGATTATTCTGTAATGTCGAAACTCTGTCAAAATAGAGAGAGAAAAGCATCAATAATATAGACTCATGGACTAGGTGGATTTTAACCACTGAACCATGTAAAAAGACTAGTGTTCTTGAGAGTTATTTTCTTACTTCGGTTTACCATCAAGCACTAATTCATCCTTGTTATTTTCTTAATTCGCTGTTGGCGAAAAACCGCATCAACTATTATTTAATTAAAAGTTAGTTTTAATTAAATAAATTAGTTAGAAATTTAGTATCTAATTAGTTAGTTGGGCCTAACAAATTCCTAAGAATTATAAAGAAAGCCTAAAAGAGAGGAGGAGCAATGTTGGAGTCTTGCCAACAACATAAGGTTTTTCTTTTTTATAATTTTATTTCTATTTTTTCAAAGGGTTATAAATTTAGAAATACCCAATAGTACTCGGTTCATTATTTATTGTTTGTTTATTTATTATATTTATTTATATAAATGTTAATTAATCTTTGATTGATAACATGATCATGCATTAGTCAATTACATGTCATTCATGAAAACCCACACAATTTTCATTAATCATGCATCTTTTAGAAACATGATTATTATTAGGATTGTCCTAACTGTTTATATGAATTGTTTTCGAGAAACCAATTGCATGTAAAATACTAAGTAATAAATTAGTTAAAACTTGTTAAAATCACACCATAATAAAGACAATAGTTTTTATAGGCCTCTAAGATAACTAACTTTATTTATAAAGTGTTTTAGTAAAGTTGGATGAATGTAATGGGTAATTATTTAGATCACATTAATTGTAGAAAGAGGCTCTTTTACAATTAAATTTATTTTTGTAATTAATTACATTCATAGGGTTATTAATAAACTGGTGATTAATTTGGAATTAATTGATTAGTTAAAACACATGATTTCTTTTTCTCCATTATTAGTATAACAAGATGAGATATGAATAGGGCCTCAAGGTAGCCTTATTTGTGTTTCCCTAAGGAAGGTTTCTAGACATATTAATACCAAGGTTGGCTTCTTACGAAGATAGGAAGGAGTGTTAGTTATCCTAAGGCAGCACTCTCTAAGTTAAGTCATGAATTCTGAAATGATGGGTTACACTTACAAAGACGTAATTAAGCTTTTGCGGTGGATAACTAGTGCTATTTTATTTTTAAAAGAGAAAATAAAGAGTTATTTTAAGTTTTAAATAATAAAGATAAGATTGTCTTATATGCTATCTAAATTTAACTTGACCAACCCTAAGGCGACACTTTATTTGTTGGGTAGTTTTATCGTGGAATAGTAAATTTAGCTTATGTGTTTTAATTTATTGCATTCATGCATCATATTTACTTTCTAAATTATTGATATTTTTCAAATAGCAATATTATTGTATTTTATTTCTTTCAGTTAAAATTTCTGAAAACGACTGCAATGTAGTGACTGAACATAATGATGAAAATATATTATTTTGGAGACATGATATCGATATCTTATTGCTAAGAGAGAATTTGATGGAAGCTGTTAAAATACCACCAATTCAAGAACCACCAATAGAAGCTTCAGTGAATGATCAGTTTATGTACGCCATGTGGTTGAGAATAAATCATATGGCAATGTATTATTTGCTTCAATCAATTAATATAGAGACAAAATATACTTTACAAAGATTTAAATATGCATATGATATATGAGAGGCTATCCATGCTACATATGGACAAATATATGATAAGTGGTTTTATGAGAATGAAATCATATCGACCAAACGTGAAATAATCGCTGAAATTATGAAGAATAAGAAAGGTAAATATAATTTATTCATTCTTATAACTAAGTGGAAAAATATATATCATCCTGAATTTTAATCTCAGGGTCCACTATCAATGTTTATTCTTCTATGTAGACGATTGAATCTTACGATTCAAAGAAGGTTTTTGATGATATTCATGAAGTCAAAGAGAGAGAAAGCGTCTAATTCAAGAAAGTGTTGAAGAAAGTCCTTTTATTTTAAAGTTCTTTAGTTTTTATTAAAAGAAAAATTTATTGTTGTTTGAACAATGTTTAAGTTTGTTTCTTTTAGTATTTTGAATTTTATTGCATGTATTGACTTTAGAATATTTTATTTATAATTTGATTATTCTTAATTTTTCTTTCGACATGCAAATAAGTATTTAGACTTTAACGCTTTAATTTATTGAACAAACGTTAAAGAACTCATAATTATTTAAAGTAGCAAAACCGCAAGGAAACAAAAGATAAAAAGTTTCAAATGAGGATGACACATATATTTGGCATCTTAGACTTGGTCATATAGGACTAGACAGAATAAACTGTTTAACAAAAGATGAACCTTTGAGAGAACTCAGAGTGGGAACTCTTCTGGTTTGTGAATCTTATCTAGAAGGAAAAATGACCAAACGTCATTTCTCAACGAAAGGCAATAGAGCTAAAGAACCATTGGAGCTTGTACACAACGATGTCTGCGGTCCAATCAATGTACAAGCAAGTGGTGGGTATGATTACTTCGTCACTTTTATTGACGATTACTCAAGATATGGTCATACATATCTAATGCTTAGGAAATGTGAAACCTTTGGTAAGTTTCAAGAATTCAAAGTTGAGGTTGAGAAGCAATTAGATAAGACTCTTAAAACACTTCGATCAGATTGAGGTGGTGAATATTTGGATTTAGAATTCAAAGATTTCATCCTGGAGCATGGTATTCTATCCCAACTCATAGCACCTGGAACGCCACAGCAAAATGGTGTTTCAAAAAGAAGAAACAATACCTTGTTGGACATGGTCAGGTCTATGTTAAGCTACTCTCCACTTCCTCTCTCATTCTTGGGATATGCATTTCAAACGGTAACTAACATTTTGAATTTGCTCCTATATAAGACCATAAGGAAAACGCCACTGGAACTATGGAATGAAAACAAACATAGTTTGCACTATTTCCACATTTGGGGCTATCATGCTCATGTTCTTAGACATAAATCAGGGAAACTTGATTCGAGGTCTGAAGTATGCATTTTCGTGGGCTGTCCTCCATAAACAGGAGGTAGTTGCTAATTAGACAGCGTATGCTTACTGCTCAAAGCTGAAAGAAAAGCTATGCGGATGCCAAGCGATGCGATGTGGAATTAAAATTTGGAGATCAAGTCTTCCTGAAGATATCTCCAATGAAAGGTGTGAAGCAGTTTGGGAAGAAAGGCAAACTTAGTCCCCAATTTATAGGTCCTTTTGAGATATTGGACAAAGTGGGAGCAGTTGTGTATAGACTAACCATACCGCCAGCTCTAGTAGATAGCCACAACGTGTTCATATCTCAATGCTACGTAAGTATGTGTCAGACCCATCTCACATCCTCAAGTACGATACGATAGCACTCCAGAAAGACTTGAGTTACGAGGAACGACCGGTTAGCATCCTGGATAGAGGGATGAAGCAGTTACGGTCCAAGAGTATTCCAATAGTCAAAGTCCTATGGAGTAATAGTTCTGATCAGGAGGCAATGTGGGAGTTGGAGGAAGACATGCGAGGCCAGTATCTGGAGTTATTTGGTAATTAAATTTCGAGGATGAAATTCTTTTTAGTAGGGGAGAATTGTAGAGTCCAAGAACTTTACTTAGCTAGTTAGATAGTAGTAGTAATAGTAATAGCTAGTAATAGTGGTAGTATTTTTTATGACTGTGGATTTTGGTTCAACTAGGACTTAGTTGGACACTTGTTGTAACACTAGTAGATTTTATAAGTTTAACCTATAGTTTAAGAATATTAATTATAACCTAAGGTTTGATTAATATGACTGATTATGGAGATGATAATTATTATACTATAAGGTTTAGATAGACCCAATAAGATATTAACACTTGTCATGTGTAGGTTTAATGAGAAATTAAGTATTTTTGAGGAATAAGTTTATTAAGAGCAATATTTGAAAATCCTTGGGTCTGCCAGCAGATTTGAAATCGTTAAAGGACTTAGCCAAGGTTGTTTACTCAATTTAAATTAGGCTGAAAAAGTGTAATTACGTGTATAATATTTCAGTGTATGCTGATATATCGCAGCTCTAGGGGGGCGATATATCACCACACGAGGATACGAAAAACACGTAGCTTTGCACGACCACCTCGATGAGCCTCAAGCATATGAGCCTAGGCGATATATCACCTATGGTAGGCGGTATATTGGCCCTAGGGCATAAAATTTGAATGATTTTGAAACCGAGCTCATTTCAATCCTTAACCTCTTTATAAGTCCAGAATCTTTTTGACCGAGTCTTCAGCCTCTGCTAAACGATTATTCCAAAAAATTTCAATTAAAAAGTCATTATTTTATTCAAGCTAAATGAAGATCTTTTCATTCTTGAACTCTATAAATAGGACCTAGTACCCAGCCATTTCTTCATTCATCAAGCTGAGTTCAGAGCCTACAAGATGCTAGGTTACTTTAGAGTGTTAAACACTTGGGTTGGGGTTATAAGCTTTATCATTATAGGCTTAATAAACAATTGGGAAGTAAGGTTTATAGTGTATTTTGGTTTCGAGGTGTAGTTCGGTCATAGAAGCATTCAACGTATTCCTAATTCTAGTTCATTTATGTATTGTTCTTATAGTTTTTCTCTACTCAAATCCTAACTCAGTATTCTTTAATCTTAGTTAGGCATCTAAGTTCTTGAACTTGAGGTTCTTGTTGGTAAGTATCTTTTCGATGGTGTAGTTCATTCTTTTTATCTCTTTCTTTTAGAATACTCACCTTTCTATTAATGGTTTTTAGGAGTGTTCCAAAATCCCATCCTTGTTCTCACATCCAGGTTTTTGGTAAGGAAAATAAGGTAGATTTGTATGCTTTTATGTTGTTGATATATGTTTATGTTATAAGTATGATATGTTTTTAGTTGTTTTAGTATATGAATTGTTTAGATAACAAATATATAACTTGTTTAGATAACAAGTCCCAATAGTAGATTCCTTGGGCATATGATTGTTTAGATAACGAGCCCCATAAATTTATATGACTTGTTTAGATAACTAGCTCCGTAAATTTATGGGCATATGATTGCTTAGCTAGCAAGTCCCAAGAAGTATGATGGCCATTGTAATAGATGTTGTATTTATATAGTCATATGATTATAGTTTATAGTTTATAGTTATTGACGGTGAAATCTCGTCAATGATATAAGGTTAGAAAATTAAGACTGTATTGCCAAAGGTATCTTAGAAGAAGATGGAGAAAACTTGAAAGAGTAAATATGCATAACTACAATGGAGGCGAAATTGTATATTGCTTAACAGCCTTAGCATTCAATCAATTTTCCCACCCCCTTTTGGGAGGGGTGATGATCTATTTATAATGGAGCTCTAATGGCTCCTCATACATTGTGGTCCCTGGGGACATGATTCTACATAGGTACATTGTCAGGGTAGTGACACAGGTTGTGGTGGGGCAGAAGGTCATGGTGTCGGCCTGGTACCTAGTCAGAGGCATGCATGGAGTGCTTCCACTCTCTGTACAAATCTGTACCTCCACTACTTATGTTATACAGATGTCATGGTCATGCTTCTGTCATTCTCATGGTTGTATGTCCTACACCTGTACACGTACGGGTGCTTTGTACCTGATGGTTATGCATGCGAGGGTGCGAGGCCTAACGTAGTGTGAGACCCTCAGGTGCATGGCGAGGCATGACAGGGTGCGAGACCCTCGAGTGCATGGCAAGGCATGCAAGGGCACAAGGGTGCAAGACCTTTGGGTGCGCGGTGAGGCATGCGTGGGAGCGAAGGTGTGAGACCCTCAAGTGCATGGCGAGGCATGCGAGGGTACGAGGGTGCGAGATCCTCGCCTGCGCGACGAGGCATGAGTGGGTGCGAGGGTGCAGGACCCTCGGGTGCATGGTGAGGCATGTGTTGGTGCGAGGCGCTTGCGAGGGTACAAGGGTGCGAGACCCTCGGGTGCGTGAGGCTCCGCGTGGCATGGAGTGCCTCACTGTGCGAGGTTGGACGAGGACTGGAGTGCCTCGCTGTGTGAGGCTAGCCAAGGCAAGGAGCACCTCGCTATGCGAGGTTGGGCGAGGGTGGCCGAGGCAAGGAGCACCTCGTTGTGCGAGGCTGGGCAAGGCCTAGAGTTCCTCTCTGTGCAAGGCTGGCCGAGGCAAGGAGCGCCTCGTTGTGCAAGGCTGGGCGAGGCCTAGAGTGCCTCGCTGTGCGAGGCTAGCCGAGGCAAGGAGCGCCTCGCTGTGCAAGGCTGGATGAGGCCTGTGGTGTCTCGCTGCGCGAAGCTAGGCGTGGCATGGTGCGAGATACCCTTCTAGGCATGAGGCCCATCTCAAGCGCGAATTGCCCTGTTGGTGCGAGGCCATTGGCCTAGGGAAATGTTCACCTATAATTTCCATACTTCCATCGAGGAAAGCTCTAAGGGAAATTATTCCATATTCCCAAGACCTACAAGTCCGAGCCCAATAGCATGAATACCCGACCTTTAGCCATGTGGTCTAACTAGGGACCAAATATATTTTTCCTTGGTCAATTTTTTGCATTCACACTTGCCCCCCAATCTATTAGGAAGTCTTCAGGCTTCTTGGTAGACTCTTAGCAATGCTACACTCACTTTTCTCTGGTGGTACTGCTGGGTGATTCATGTCCGTTGGTGCACATTGATTACTTGTAAGGATATGTTGACCCCTTGGGTTCTTGCTATCCTTTTATGTATTTTAGCGCGCGCTTATTATTATTTTTTTTGCGAGAAGCGTCCTTCTTGTCATTAGGCATAGTACTATTTTTGTAAGCGTCTTCTTTCAAACCCTTTTTGCAATCGTCTTCGTTGAGACCCATTTTGGCAAGCGCCTTCTTTGAGACCCTTTTTGCAAGCGTCTACTTTGAGACCCATTTTGCGAGCGTCTACATTGAGACCCTTTTTGCAAGCGCCTTCTTTGAGACCCTTTTGCAAGCGTCTACTTTGAGACCCTTTTTGCGAGCGTCTATGTTGAGAGCCTCTTTGTAAGCGTCTACTTTGAGACCCTTTTTGCGAGCGTCTATGTTGAGAGCCTCTTTGTAAGCGTCTACTTTGAGACCCTTTTTGCAAGCGTCTACTTTGAGACCCTTTTACGATTTTTGAGGTGATCTCCCCTCGTGTCGGGACTTTTATGGCTAGATGGTCCTCGTCCAATTTTAAACTTGGTCAGCGACCCCTCTAGCATGACGTCCCCTTCTATATGGACTCTTCAGACGTATTGGTAGTAGGGGGACTGGAGGAAGGTTTGCTTTCTTCAACATGCGAGCCCTTATGGCCCTCTTCCACCCGTATGTACTTATGTGCTCTTTCGAAGAAATCATCTAAATTTTAAACTTCTCTTTTAAGCATGCTACCCCATAACTTGCTTCCTGAACGAACTCCGGTTGTAATAGCCATCTTGAGCTCCGCTTTGGTTAAACTCCCCACCTTTGTTGCTTCCATATTGAACCTATGGATATAGTTCTTCAGACTTTCATTTTCGCCTTGCTTTATGTTAGCGAGGCTAGTAATTGGCATAACGTAATCACAGACCGCATGGTGTTGCTGAAGAAATTCGCCAGAGAATTGCTGCCATGATTTGATTGTTCCTGGCCTTAACCTTTTGAACCACTTGTATGCAATACCTTTAAGTGTAACAACAAAGAAATGACATTTTGCTCTGCTGTTGACCCCTCTTAACCTCATCAAGTTATTCTAAGTAGTCTAAGTGATACTTTAGGTCTGTAGTACCCTCGTATGGAGTCATGCGAGGCTCTCTGAGGTTGGAGGGGATTTGCTCAGCTTGGATCTCCCTTGTGAAGGGAAAATCATGGTCAAATTCTACATCATCTCTGTGCCCCCTAGGTGCGGTGATAATCTTGCCTTGAGGGTTATGCATTTTGATGTCTAGTTCCCTCCTCTTTTTTCATAAGGAGTCTTGTGGGTTCTCAGGCTGATCCCTTGCCTTGGTTGTGTTCCTCGGAGGAGTCGCGGAGGGTGCATTTCTTACTTCTGACCTCTTCCCATGGAGCTCTTCTCTTAGGCCAGGGGGCGCCTCTTCTGAGGTGACCTCTGCTTTGTGCTTACAACCATCGTCTTCCCTCCACCTTTACTCTTGGGGGCATTTCATCGGCCTAGGTCCCTCATGGTACTTTGTTTGGGGAGTTTTACTGTTGGAGAGTCGATTTCTCCCATCATCTGCGGGGACAGTATTTCCCCCCTTTTCACGCTCCTTATCTTTACGCTTAGGAAGGGGTATGCTTGACTTCCCTTGCAGGAGGTCGTTTAAGACCTCTTGCATGTTCTCTATCGTGGTTTCTAGCCTTCAAGTTTTTTTATGCAACTCGCAAATCTCATCCTTGTAGAAGTGAGTCCTTGAGCCGGAACTTACCGAGTATACTCGAGGACTCTTGCCTGGCCTGTGCATCGAGGGACCCGGGTCTTGGTAGCCTGATCATGGTGCCACTGGGGACCGGGGATGTGGGTACACTGGTGGCTTTGAGTAACCTCCGTCGGGCTGGACAGCCGGGGATGATGCTCTCTTCTCCTCCCCTAGGGGAGGACATTCCTCCGGCATATCTCCATGCCCAGGCGAAGGAGGGTCTTTCTTGGAAGGCCTCATTCTTTCTCCGTTCAGTTGAACCTCAACGTCTTATAGCAACCGCAAGCGTTGTGAACGCCTTGGCATCTTTCTTTTCTGGAAATGATGAAAGAACATTGGCTTGATGCTTGTTCTTCCCACAGACGACGCCAAACGGTTGACGGTGAAATCTCGTCAACGATATAAGGTTAGAAAACTAAGACTGTATTTCCAAAGGTATCTTAGAAGAAGATGGAGAAAACTTGAAAGAGTAAATATGCCGAACTACAATGGAGGCGAAATTGTATATTATTTAACAGCCTTAGCATACAATCAATTTTCCCACCCCCTTTCTGGAGGGGTGATGATCTATTTATAATGGAGCTCTAATGGCTCCTCATACATTGTGGTCCCTGGGGACAAGATTGTACATAGGTACATTGTCAGGGTAGTGACATAGGTTGTAGTTGGGCAGAAGGTCATGGTGTCGGCCTGGTACCTAGTCAGAGGCATGCATGTAGTGCTTCCACTCTCTGTACAAATTCGTACCTCCACTACTTGTGTTATACAGATGTCATGGTCATGCTTCTGTCATCCTCATGGTCGTACGTCCTACACCCGTACACGTACGAGTGCTTTGTACTTGATGGTTATGCATGCGAGGGTGTGAGGCCCAACGTAGTGCGAGACCCTCAGGTGCATGGCGAGGCATGATAGGGGCCGAGGGTGCGAGACCCTCGAGTGCATGGTGAGGCATGTGAGGGCTCGACGGTTCGACACCCTCGGGTGCACGGCGAGGCATGCGTGGGTGCGAAGGTGCGAGACCGTCGGGTTCATGGCGAGGCATGCGTGGCTGCGAGGGTACGAGACCCTCAGGTGCATGGCAAGGCATGCGAGGGTACGTGTAATGCCCCGAATTCTCCAATGTGGTTTAATAGCGGGATTAGTAGGTTGGGATGGCCATACTTTCTTGATCATGCCATTAGTTGATAAATGCATGTATATGTGAATTATATTATAATATGATGTTATATGCATGCATGTCGGTCCACATTCTAATTATAGGGGTGTGATGGTAATTTGGCCCGTTGAGGGTATAATTGTATATTTGTATACATGTCGGTGATATATTGTTGAGACCACATTATAATGTGGGTTTATTCGAGCTATTCGGCATGAGACGATCATGGAATATTAGTTAGCGGTCTAGTCATAACAGGTTTAAGTTCGGGGCTCGAGATGAGTTTTGGGGTGATTTGAATGGTTAGAGCGTTACCGAGAATTAAAGGGTAACGGGATATAAATTATTGGTGTTTTAGATTATCGAGAATAACGAGATAGGTGGGAAATACCAATTTTGCCCTTGGGAGCCTTTAGAAACCTCTCATTGACCTAGGGGTATTTTGGTCTTCTTACCCCTAGGATAGATATAAACCATTTTCTTTATGATTTTTGAACCATTCTTGAGGATTCAAGCTTGGGAAGTAAGCCTTGGGAGTTTGGGAGTGTGTTCCTCCATTGAAGAGCATCATAAGCTGAGCTTTGGGTAAGTTTCTAGCCATTGAATTCCCTGGTTTGCTCTGTTTTAGTTCTGATTTGCACCTGTGATTTCTAGGTTGAATACTTGGTTTTGTTGGGAGTTTTGGCTAGGGTTCTTATGGTTGTGATGTTTGGGGTATGTTAGGATGGTTTTTGGGTTCATTTGGCACCAAAAATTGGATTTGGAAGCTTTGGAATCAAGTTAGAATCGAAGGAGTTGAAGAAGGAGGTTTTAGGGGGTATCTGGTCTGGAGGTAGCGCTACAGCGCCCACCCTAGGGCGCTATAGCGCTACACATGGTTCTTCTGGGAATTTTGGGGGTTCTGAGATTAGCGTTGGGTCACTAGGGAGCAGCGTTGTAGCACTACTATGTTCCTTCAAAGTCTCGTTTTGAGTGTTTTTAAGGGTTTTTGGCTTGGGGTTTCAATCCTTAAGGCCCGGGATCGAATTTACTCACCGTGTAGGCATGTTTCGAGGTCCCGAAAGTGGTGCTTAGGTTAAGACCCTATCATTGTTGATTTTCATTAATGGAGGTTATAATTGGTTGTGATTGGGCCTTGGCTCATGGATGCTATGTGGTGAAGGTAAAGGGAAAGAAAAGCTCACCCAGCCTTGAGTGGAGAGCTTAGGTGGTGATGTGTACATATGCGGCCGCTTGACCACCACGGCCAAGGAGTTCTCAGAGGAACTAGGGGGTTTACCCTATTTTTGCAGCTTAGGTCGGCGGGTTTGTAAATTTGAAAAAGTAATGACCATTTTGAGTTGTAAATAACTTGTAAATGTTTTTTTATGGGCCCATGAACAGTTTTATGTATTAAATAAAATATATCATTTCCTTTTTGTCGGTTTTCCACCTTAGCTTGTTAATAACACTTAGAGCACGTTTTTAACCAAAGGACTCGGGTAGCGGATCACCGTAACTTTTCTGGGGTAACCAGGGCGTTACAACTTGGTATCAGAGCAAACCAAGGTTAGGGTTCCTATAGACTGGCAGGGCATGTACACACATCACTGAAGTCAAGCTCGACTCATGGTTTGGTAACTATTTATGTAGTTATATGTATAACTGCTTAAATATAGTACATATGATTTACCTGTGTGCATGAGACACCATGTTAAACCTGTGCCCCTGATATGATATCCTCAGCAACCGTGTGCTAATTAGTACTGAAATTGCTGGAACATACACATCAGTATTGTTGATTGTGAATTATTATGTGATACATGCTGAGTGCTAAATGCTATAAACATGTATCTGCCTGTATAATTGTATGAATGTGGAATGTGATAATTGTCTGCTTGTTCTTGGAATGTAAGGCGGCAAGAGGTTTAGTTATTACTACCTGACTGGCCGTATTGATCAATATTTCAGCAAGGTGTCAGATGAGAATGAATCCAGGGCAGACAGATACTTCAGCTGGCCAGAGTGATCAGGGCCAGAATAATAATAATAATAGTCAGGGTCAAGAGAATGATTAGTCAAAAATTCCACAGCCAGCTCCTGTAAACTAGCAGCAGATAATAGTGATCTGTAAGCGACAGTGTTAAGACAGGGAGAAGAGCTTCGTCTCTTGAAACAGCAGCAAGTGCCTGTAGTGGCTAGTGTATCAGAGGCACCCCCTGTGTCGGTGCCAGCAGCAGAGCAGCTGCCTGAGGTTGGAAATAAGTGGGAACCTCTCTATGAAAGGTTCAGGAAGCAGCAACCTCCAGTATTTGAGGGCAGTGCAGATCCTGCCAAGGCAGAGCAATGGATGAGTATGATTACCACTATCCTTGATTTCATGAAGGTAACTGGTAATGAGAGGGTTGCCTGTGCCACTTATATGTTTCGGGAAAATGCCCGGATTTGGTTGGAGGTTATTACCCAGACAAAGAATGTTAATGCCCTGAGTTGGGAAGAGTTTCAGACTCTGTTCAACGATAAATATTACAATGATGCCATCAGGGCAGCTAAAGCTGAGGAGTTCATTAGGCTACTTCAGGGAAATTTGTCAGTCACTGAGTATGCCTTGAAATTTGATCGTTTGACGAAGTTTGCCATGGATCTGGTGCCCACTGATGGGACCAGAAGAGAAAGATTTTTGTAGGGGATACAACCCAGATTATCCCGTGATGTACGTATCACCACTGTGGCTGGGGTTACTACCTATGCACAGGTGGTTGAGAAGGCACTCACAGCTGAGAGTGCAGAGAACAAGATCTGGCGTGACAGTGAGGCCAGAAAGGAGTTCAGGAG
Organism: Humulus lupulus; assembly: GCF_963169125.1. Taxonomy (NCBI): domain Eukaryota; kingdom Viridiplantae; phylum Streptophyta; class Magnoliopsida; order Rosales; family Cannabaceae; genus Humulus; species Humulus lupulus. The sequence goes on along the minus strand of NC_084796.1, from coordinate 191,329,742 downwards.
GACAGTTTCTCCATTTGTGGGTTCTGGTAGGGGTATAGGCCCCAGTGAGCAGAAGAGGAAGATTCCTGACACCTTCCTAGTTCTAGGTCCTGATAGGCGGCCCCGTGGTATTTCTATGGGTCATCCAGGTGATAGTGAGGCCTGGAAGTCTTATCCTGAGTGCCCTAGATACAAGAGGCATCATTTGGGAGAGTGTAGGGCAAGGGCCTGCTTCTCATGTGGAGCAGTGGGTCATCTTAAAAAGGATTGCCCTATGGCAAGAAAAGAAGAACCCAGGAAAGCAGACAGCTCGACCCCAGCTCGAGTGTTCACATTGACTCAAGTAGAAGCCGAGGCTTCTCCCTCAGTTGTCACGGGTTAGCTTCTTAGTGCTGGAACCCCTTATAATGTTTTGATTGATTCTGGTGCTACACATTCTTTTGTTGCAAGTAGTATTATTGATAGATTGTGTAGACCTTGTGATTTTTATGCTGTGGGGTTTGGAACTTTATTGCTCACTAGAGAGTTAGTGGTATCCAGGAGATGGGTCAGATCTTTGCCAATGATGGTGGAAGGCAGAGAGTTGTCAATGGATTTGATAGAGTTGGTTATGACTGACTTCGATATGATATTGGGTATGGATTTGTTGGCAAAGTATGGGGCAACCATGATTGCAGAAGGAATATGGTCACCTTTGAGCCTGAAGGTGAGGATCCTTTTGTGTTTGTTGGTACTGTGCATGGACCTCGCAGCCCTATGATTTCTGTGTTGAGGGCTAGGGATCTATTGCAAGGAGGTTGTGTTGGATTCTTAGCCAGTGTGGTTGATACCACTCAGGTCGTGCCAGTGAGACCAGAAGAGACCAGACTTGTTTGTGAATTCCTGGATGTGTTTCCAGAAGATTTGCCAGGATTGCCACCACACAGAGAAATTGAGTTCATGATAGAACTGGCACTAGGGATGGAGCCAGTGTCTAAAGCACCTTACATAATGGCCCCAACTGAGTTGAAAGAGTTAAAATTACGGTTGCAAGAACTGTTAGATTTGGGTTTTATCAGACCTAGCTTCTAACCTTGGGGTGCGCCAGTTCTGTTTGTAAAGAAGAAGGATGGTTCTCTGAGAATGTGTATTGATTAAAGAGAACTGAATAAACTGACAATTAAGAACAAGTATCCTTTGCCAAGGATAGATGATATGTTCGATCAGTTGCAAGGTAAAAAGGTATTCTCAAAGATCGACCTTCGTTCCGGTTATCATCATCTGAAGGTCAAGGAGGGAGACATACCGAAGACTGCTTTTCGTACCAGGTATGGGCATTATGAGTTCCTAGTTATGTCTTTTGGATTGACTAATGCCCTTGCTGTGTTTATGGATCTGATGAACCTAGTGTTTAAGGATTATCTGGACTAGTTTGTGATCGTCTTCATCGATGATATTTTGGTGTATTCTCAGACTGAGTCAGAGCATGAGCAGCATCTAAGTTTTGTTCTACAGAGACTGAGGGAACACAGACTGTTTGCTAAGTTCAAGAAATGTGAGTTCTGGTTATCGCGGGTATCCTTTCTTGGGCATATTATCAGTAAGGAGGGGATTAAAGTAGATCCAGCGAAGATTGAAGCGGTCAGAGATTGGCCAAGGCCAGAGAATGCTTCTGAGGTTAGAAGTTTCCTTGGATTGGCAGGTTACTATAGGCGTTTCGTGGAAGGGTTCTCAAAGATTGCTAGTGCATTGATTGAGCTGACATGCAAGAGTCAGAAATTTGTGTGGTCAGATAAATGTGAGAACAACTTCCAGGAACTGAAATAGAGGTTGATTACAGCTCCGATCCTGAGTCTTCCAACAGATCAGGAGAAGTTTGTGATTTACTGTGATGCTTCTCATCAGGGTTTGGGCTGTGTTCTGATGCAGTCAGAGAAGGTAATTGCTTATGCGTCTCGTCAGTTGAAGGAGTATGAAAAGAGATATCCCACTCATGATCTAGAGTTGGCGGCAGTGGTCTTTACTTTAATGATATGGAGGCATTATCTCTATGGAGAGAAGTGTGAGATTTACAGAGACCACAGGAGCCTGAAGTACTTCTTCACCCAGATAGACCATAATATAAGGCAAAGGCATTGGCTGGAGTTAGTAAAAGATTATGACTGTGAGATTCTGTATCATCCAGGAAAGGCCAACGTGGTAGCTGATGCTTTAAGCCGGAAGGGTCCAGGACAGATTCATGGTATGAGGCTGATAGCCATGTAGTTAGCTGATGATATGACCAGAGCTGGTATAGAGTTGCTGGTGGGCCATTTGGCTAATATTACGCTACAGTCTACGCTGTTAGAGAGGATTAAGGAGGGTCAGCTGAGTGATCCACAGCTGATCAAGATCAGAGAGGATGTTCTAGCTGGAGCATCCAGAGATTATATAGTTTCTGAGTTATGCTTGTTGAGATACAAGGGGCAGATATGTGTTCCGTTAGACACTGCTTTGAGGCGGGAGATTATAGATGAATCTCATACTACACCTTACTCTTTGCATCCAGGCACCATGAAGATGTATCACGATGTGAGATCGTTATATTGGTGGCCAGGGATGAAGAGAGATGTAGTAGAGTATGTAGCTAAGTGCTTGACATGTCAGTAGGTCAAGGCTGAGCATCAGAGGCCGGCAGGGTTATTGCAGCCTCTAGATATCCCAGAGTGGAAGTGGGAAGACATCACGATGGATTTCGTGGTGGGCTTACCCAGGACCGTTGGTCAGCATGATTCTATTTGGGTGATAGTGGATCGCTACACCAAGTTAGCTCACTTCTTGCCAGTGAGGACTACTGACCAATATGTAGATCTCTATGTGAGAGAGATCGTGTGCCTCCATGGAGCGCCTAGGTCGATCGTGTCAGATCGGGACCCTACTTTTACTTCCAAGTTCTGGGGGAGTTTGCAGAAGGCCATGGGGACACAATTGAAGTTCAGTACTGCTTATCATCCTCAGACAGATGGGCAATCTGAGAGGACGATCCAGATATTGGAAGACATGTTGCGGGCATGTGTGCTGGACTTTGGTGGATCTTGGAGTAAGTATCTGCCTTTGATAGAGTTCTCCTACAATAACAGTTATCAGTCTACCATTGGAGTTGCACCTTATGAGATGTTGTATGGTAAGAAGTGCAGATCTCCCATCCATTGGGATGAGACAGGTGAAAGGAGATACTTGGGTCCTGAGGCAGTTCAGAGGACCAGTGAGGCCATTGAGAAGATTAGAGCTCGGATGTTCGATTCTCAGAGTAGGCAGAAAAGTTATGCAGATCCCAAGCGTAGGAACGTGGAGTTCCAAGTGGGAGACTATGTCTACCTTAGAGTCTCTCCATGGAAAGGGGTGAGAAGGTTTAGGAAGAAAGGCAAGATGAGTCCTAGATTTGTAGGTCCATTTGAGATCCTGGAGAGGATTGGTCAAGTGGCCTACAAATTAGCTTTGCCTCCGGTGTTGTCAGTCGTGCATAATGTATTTCATGTTTCAGCTCTTCGGAGGTATGTATCTGATGTGAATCATATTTTGAGCTATGAAGATTTGAAGCTTGAGCCAGATCTCTCCTTTGAGGAGGAGCCAATCCAGATTCTTGACAGGATAAGGTCCTCAGGAATAAGACGATACCTTTGGTTAAGGTATTGTGGAGGAACAGCAAGGTCGAGGAAGTGACCTGGGAGCTGGAGTCAGATATGCAGAGTCAGTATCCCGTGCTGTTCAGGTAAATTTCGAGGATGAAATTTCTGTAAGGAGGGGATAGTTGTAATGCCTCGAATTCTCTGATGTGGTTTAATGGCGGGATTAGTAGGCCGGGAGGGCCATACTTGCTTGATTATGCCATTAGTTGATAAATGCATGTATATGTGAATTATATTATAATATGATGTTATATGCGTGCATGTGGGTCCACATTCTAATTACAGGGGTGTGATGGTAATTTGGCCCGTTGAGGGTATAATTATATATTTGTATGCATGTCGGTGATATATTGTTGAGACCACATTATAATGTGGGTTTGTTCGAGCTATTCGGCATGAGACGATCATGGAATATTAGATAGCGGTCTAGTCATAACAGGTTTAAGTTCGAGGCTCGGGATGAGTCTCGGGGTGATTTGAATGGTTAGAGTGTTACTGGGAATTAAAGGGTAACGTGATATAAATTATTAGTGTTTTAGATTATCGAGAATAGCGGGAATTGGAGAGCATTAATTATGATAAACGAGATAGGTGGGAAATACCAATTTTGCCCTTGGGATCCTTTAGAAACCTCTAATTGACCTAGGGGTATTTTGGTCTTTCTACCCCTAGGATAGATATAAACCATTTTTGAGCTATCAAAGAGGTAGAAAAATAGAGCTTCTTCAAGAGCCTTCCCGTACCATCATTTCCTTCATTTTCTTTGTGATTTTTGAACCATTCTTGAGGATTCAAGCTTGGGAAGTAAGCCTTGGGATTTTGGGAGTGTGTTCCTCCATTGAAGAGCATCACAAGCTGAGCTTTGGGTAAGTTTCCAGCCATTGAATTCCATGGTTTGCTCTGTTTTAGTTCTGATTTGCACCTGTGATTAATACTTGGTTTTGTTGGGAGTTTTGGCTAGGGTTCTTATGGTTGTGATGTTTGGGGTATGTTAGGATGGTTTTTGGGTTCATTTGGCACCAAAAATGGGATTTGGAAGCATTGGAATCAAGTTAGAATCGAAGGAGTTGAAGAAGGAGGTTTCAGGGGGTATCTGGTCTGGAGGTAGCGCTACAGCACCCACCCTAGGGCGCTATAGGGTTACATAGGGTTCTTCTGGGCGTTTTGGGGGTTCTGAGATTAGCACTAGGGAGCAGCGCTGTAGCGCTACTCTCTTCCTTCAAAGTCCCGTTTTGAATGTTTTTAAGGGATTTTTGGTTGGGGTTTAAATTTTTAAGGCCCGGGATCGAATCTACTCACCGTGTGGGTATGTTTTGAGGTCCCTAGAGTGGTGCTTAGGTTAAGACCCTTTCATTGTTGATTTTCATTAATGGAGGTTATAATTGGTTGTGATTAGGTAACCGCTAAGGAACCAAAAGGTTGATCATTCTCAGGAGTCGTTCTTATTATACTTCTCGCTCGAACCTAAGGTAAGAAAATTGCACCCTGTGTATGTGACATGCATGATTGTTGTTGAGGCATGTTGGTTGATAAATGTGGACATTGATTGCATATTAAATTCTAGTGAATATTGTTTGCTTGTATATGGCACTGACTAGTCAGGGATACTGACCTAAGAGTCAGAAACGGCATAAGCATCCTGAACGTAGGGCCGAATGAAGATTAGATCTAATCGATATCAATGTTGAATGACTCTAAGGCATTAACGCTGGACCGACCCTAAGGTCGATGAATCTTGTAAGCGCTTGGCTAGTATAAGACTAGTTACTTAGAGCCAGGGCCTACGGCCTAGGTGGCTGCTTGTCACATGGCTAGGGAACGGAGTTCCATAGTTATGACTCTAGAGTCATAAGGAAGGTTATGTTGGTGACTAGTCATCATGCACCTATCCTGTTTAAGCTAGTGAAAGATTCACTTATCTGTTAAGCCCCGGTGACCCTATCGTCACATGGCTAAAGGGAGTTGTCCCCATCTTAGTGACTTTTGCGACTGTCACTTATCTGTTTTGGACTAAAAGTCCTGAATGATTATTATGATCATTGTTGATATTATATCATGCTATTTTGTGTGTTTTTGCTGGGCCTTGGCTCATGGGTGCTATGTGGTGAAGGTAAAGGGAAAGAAAACTCACCCAGCCTTGAGTGGAGAGCTTAGGTGGTGATGTGTACATATGCGGCCGCTTGACCACCACGGCGAAGGAGTTCTCAGAGGAACTAGGGGGTTTATCCTATTTTTCCGCTTAGGTCGGCGGGTTTGTAAATTTGAAAAAGTAATGACCATTTTGAATTGTAAATGTTTTTTTATGGGCTCATGAACATTTTTATGTATTAAATAAAATATATCCTTTTCTTTTTTTCGGTTTTCCACCTTAGCTTGTTAATAACACTTAGAGCACGTTTTTAACCAAAGGACTCGAGTAGCGGGTCAAATTTCTGGTTCACCGATCACCGTAACTGTTCTGGGGTAACCAGGGCGTTACAGTACGAGGGTGCGAGACCCTTGCGTGCGCAGCGAGGCATGAGTGGGTGCAAGGGTGCGAGATCCTTGGGTGCATGGAGAGGCATGTGTTGGTGAGAGGCGCTTACGAGGGTACGAGGGTGTGAGACCCTCGGGTGCGCGAGGCTCTGCCTGGCATGGAGCGCCTCGCTGTGCGAGGCTGGCCAAGGCCTGGAGTGCCTCGCTGTGCGAGGCTGGCCGAGGCCTGGAGTGCCTCGCTGTGCGAGGCTGGCCGAGGCAAGGAGCGCCTCGCTGTGCGAGGCTGGCCGAGGCAAGGAGCGCCTCGCTGTGCGAGGTTGGCCGAGGCAAGGAGCGCCTTGCTGTGCGAGGTTGGCCGAGGCAAGGGGCACCTCGCTGTGTGAGGCTGGGCGAAGCCTAGAGTGCCTCGCTGTGTGAGGCTGGCCGAGGCAAGGAGTGCTTCACTGTGCGAGGTTGGGCAAGGCCTAGAGTGCCTCGCTTTGTGAGTCTGGCCGAGGCAAGGAGCGCCTCGCTGTGTGAGGCTGGACGAGGCCTGTGGTGTCTCGCTGTGCGAGGCTAGGCGTGACATGGTGCGAGACACCCTTCTAGGCATGAGGCCCATCTCAGCCGCGAATTTCCCTGATGGCGCGAGGCCATTAGCCTAGGGAAATGTTCACCTATAATTTCCATACTTCCATCGAGGAAAGCTCTAAGGGAAATTATTCCATATTCCCAAGACCCACAGGTCCGAGCCCAATAGCATGAATACTCATCCTTCAGCCATGTGGTCTAACTAGGGATCAAAGATTTTTTCCTTGGTCAATTTTTTGCATTCACAATAGTTTATAGTTTATCTTTCATGCTTGTAGTAGATTTTCCTTGCTGGGCATTAGGCTCATTCCTTTGCTTTATATGTGCAGGAAAATAGTTTTGGCGGCGGGAAGGTTTTTGTCAGCTTTTGGATGTGTATTGAGGGAGAATGGAATCGGTGGATTGAGCGTACGATTCGAGGATGAAGTTGTTTAAGTCTTTCAAATCATATATTCTATGTTTTTTTTCCGCATATGAGTTGTAATGAATTGAAAGTTTTAAGTTATGTTACGCTTTATTTACAAAACAATGGGATCCCATGTCCTACTTATGAATTTTATGTATTTTTTAAACCTTTACTTTACAGTTTTAAATAAAGTTATGGTTATTTCATATGTACGTTTTCTTAAAGTTAGTATAGTAGTTATTAATGGTCCAAAGTCTGGAATAGTTGGGTCGTTACAAATCCTCGGTGTGCCTCTAACATGCATAAGTCTTTTTTCTCTGCATCTCCTTGCCTTCTCATATCTCCATGCCATCTTCATGCCTCATGTCCACCCTTATGTTGTTTTCCATGTACCGAGTACCATCGTTAGTAAATTTCCTCTTGATTAGGTGGCCAACAACCCACAGTGTTGCTTGACGGTGGTCCTTCTCTCGGATTTCTTATGAGCAAGTGTGTATATCCTTGTAGACAGTAATCTCAAACATTTCAGACCGTATTTTTTTCTTTCCCCTCAATCTCCAACCACAATCAAGATCCTTGCAGGTAATGTACTACACATCAGTACCAGATTTCTTTATCATAAACTCAAAATTATTCTTCATCGTAAAGATGTCCGCCTTGGTTTTTAATTTAAGCTTGTTCTGAAAGAACTTGCCAAGATGCAATTCTCTTGAAGATGTGTGCAACACCCTGGATAGCTAAGACCGTTACACTATGTATTTTAACTAGTGCTAGACTTTCTAAATGAGTCTTTTGGCCATAACTATGTAGCTAAACATGATTAATGGTTTAGGGTTAAACATTTTGGTCAAGAGGAGTAGTTATTTCGTTAAAACATTAAGTTGTAAATGGGATTCCATAATAAATGTTTACAAAGTTTTTTACAATTCCAAAAGGTTAATTACATCTCAAAAGTTACAACCCGCTGACCTAAGCGGAAAAAATAGGGTTTAACCCAAGTTCCTCTAAGAAACCCCTGCCGTGGTGGTCAAGCAACCTCATATGTACACGTCGTCACCGAAGCTCTCCAACTCATGGATGGTCTAGCTTCCTATTCCCCTTACCTGCATCACATAGCACCCATGAGCCAAGGCTTAGCAAGAAAACTTAAACATGCTCATAAGTAGTTATTAACATGTGATCAAATCATAATAAGCATGCCTAGCAGTAATAACCCTACTCATACATGCACATCATTCATATAAATGACTACCGCATCATATGGGGCTAGCTGCCCTAATCAAATGATTAAATGAATCATATTGGGGCCCATTGCCCAAAATACATGATTAATAAATTATATTGGGGGCCCAACCCTAGGATATGGGACTAATAAGTCACCCTGGGGCCCATTGCCCTATCCTCTGTATAACCAGCCTTGGAGCTAGCCCAGTGTACTTGGCGCTTAATTTTCCACGACCTTTGGGTTGGACAAGCGTATGATGCGTTCCTGATTAGGCCTAACCATATCGACCAGCACTCAACGCACTATGGCCACCCTTGACTTATAAGTCAATGCTTTCAACCTGCGCTCTGCGCACTATTTTCGTTCTTGACTCATAAGTCAAGTCTTTTCAATCATATAATGTAGACAAACATATATCATACAGCAAACATCCAGATACAGAGCATTCAGCATGCTTAATCAAACATTCTTAGGCATAATCATAATCAAGCACAATTACAGGGGCCCAAGCCCTAATCCAATCCACATTTAACAATCGAGTCAAACCCTAATCACGTACATCACGTATTGGGTGTAGTTTTCTTACCTCGGGTCTGAGTGTAATGTATAATAAGAACGACCCTCGAGCACGATCCTGATTTTCGAGCCCCTAGAGGTAACCTAGTCACAACCAAATATAGAATCCCATAAAAAATGAGTAAATAAAGGCTTCCGAACCAAGTCCTAGCCTCCAGAATGTCGAATTCTACTAAACTGGGTAGTAGGATAGATCCCAAGCCCTTAGGTTTATGTTCCCGCAATAAAAACCCTCTTCGGCCAAAATCCTCTATTTGCGCCGTGGCGCCCCACAATTAGAGTCACGACTCTCCACAAAATAGAGACCATGACCCTTATTACTCTAGACGTGGGCCGCGACGCAGCTCCACAAGCGCCACAGTTCGATAGCGATTCAGAGAACCGCCCAGCCCTTGGATTCATGAAGGCTGTGGTGCCCAAGAACAGGGTCGCAGCGTGACCCCGCGAACCAAGCTTTCTCCAACCTATTTCCTCCCAAATCTCACCCCAAAACCAAACCAAACCCACAATTCAATCCCAAAACATCATGAGCATATCCCAAGCAACAAAACTCAACTTTCAAACAGATTAAAAACTGATCAAACCATAAAATCGAATCAAGGCTTAAGAAACTTAAGGAAAACAAAACTCAGAAACTTAAAGCTTAATTTACCTTTAATTAAGTCTTTTCCAGCTAAATCCTCAGGCTATCAAGCTTCTAATCTTCCCTTGAATCGTTATGACTCTAACCTCGCTTGAATACGAGCTCTAAAACTTGAGTTTCCTTCTAAAATGCTAACGAGCATCAAGTGAGAGAATGGGAGAGAGAACGAGAGAGTTGAACTTCTTTCTGTTTACGACAGGTTACTTAGGGTTCAAGTAATCTTAAGCAAATCGCTAGGCTCGGGGTACCAAAAACGTCACCGAGGGTAAAATGGTCAAAATCCCCAGAATTCCCTCCTAATCTCGCTAACTCCGAATATATCCTCGAATATTTAATTCCATTACCCAAAATCTCGTCAATGTACTAAATACCCAAAATACCCCTTGACTCACCCCAAGTGGGGTGTTGGTCCCGTTGTGACTTTCCCGCTAACTTGCTCCATAGGATCGCCTCATGCCAAGTAACCTAAATATATCCACATAATAATGTGGTCTCACACATATATCACACATACTCCAAATATACTCATAACGGGCCAAATTACAAAAATTTCCCTTCTGGTGAGAAATGGGCCCACATGCATATTGAATACACCTAAACATGCATATTTAGTCATATTATAATATAACTCACATAATCATATAATGATACACATATATATCACATGAACGCATATTTCATAATTAAATCACACAATTTCCATAATTTTCCCTCCTGGCCCCCTAACCAAAGCCCTAAGCCTTATTAGGTAATTTAGGATGTTACAACTACCCCCCCCCCCCCCTTCCAGGAATTTTTTCCTCAAAATTTTACATGAACAACTCGGGATACTGATTCTGCATATCTGACTCCAGCTCCCAAGTCACTTCCTTGACCTTGTTGTTCCTCCATAATACTTTAACAAAAGGTATAGTCTTTTTCCTTAGGACCTTGCCCTTCCTATCCAGGATCTGGACTGCCTATTCCTCATAGGAGAGATCTGCCTGAAGCTCTATGTAATGCCCTACTACCCATGGACCGTTATGGTGTGCATTTTAAATAGTGTTGATGTAACAACCCGAATTTGCTAATATGGCTTAGGGCCTTGATTAGCGTGTCTGGAGGGCAATAAATGAATTATTATGTTAATATATGAATTTAAATGAATATGTGATTAGAATGCATGTTTAGGTGGAATAAATATGCATGTGGGCCCTGTTTGTTTGTTAGGGGTAAATTGGTAATTTTAGGCCGCTGAGGGCATAAATGTGATAATTGTATTATATGATTAATACCACGTGTGGGTAGTGATATTGTTGTGATGCACGTGCCGAGACGGTCCTAGGGAGCTAATTAGTTTAAAACTCACAACGGGATTAAATACCCGGCTTGGGAAGAGCCTAGGGATATTTTGGGAATTCTATACTTTGAGTTTGTGAGTTAATGGTTAATGGTAATTGAGTAACTTGAGTGACCATTGGTGACCATTAAGAGTAACAGATTTTAGATGAGAAAATGGTAGATTTGTAGGAACGGTGAAATGGCAAAAATGCCCTTGAGGTTTAGTTAGGAAAGGAATTATATGGAGGGGTAAAATGGTCTTTTGGCAGGATATAGAAACCTTCAGCTAAGGGAAAAGGTGATTTACGTGCTAACACTTAGGCATATCTTGTTTATGCTGAAAATTGGAGGAAAAACTAGAAGGAAAGGAAAAGAAGAAGAGAGCTGAAATTGGGAGACCTAGGACGAGAATCTAGTGGTTTGAGGCAATTAAAGTTGATCATAACCAAGATTGTTCAGAGGTAAGAGTTTATCCCCTGTTTTGCTTAAGTTTTAAGCTTGATTTCTAGAAAGTAAGTATAGAAATTTAAAGATAGTTATGGCTGGTTTTGTATGGAATTCAGCTTGGTAATCAAGAGGAATTGGTTTAAAGCTGGGATTAAAGGGAGTTCAAGCTGAGTTATTGGTTGAGGTAAGAGTTTTAAACATCTTTGAATTTTTGTATCTGATGTGGTTTAAGAATTTGGAATCATGGTTTACATTTTTCAAGCCTTGGTTTAAGTTTTAAAAGCTATGGTTTAAGTTTCTGGAATTTGAAACCAAAGTGTGGATTTTGGGGGTGATTGTGTGTTGGACCTTGTTGTTGGTGTTTTTAGGTTGTTAGATGGTTCATTTGAGGTTTCAAATTGATTTTGGGGTTTAGGTATGTGTTTGGGTTGAATTGGAGGTGTTTTGGCTCGAGGGAAATGCAGGGGAAAACCTAGAATTCTGGGTTCGCGAAGGGGCGTCATGGTCCTGTTCTTCTGCGCCGCGGCGCTAGGCTGTAGCAGGGGGCGGACCATTTTGGGCGCCGCAGCCCTCTTTGGTGGGCACCGCGGCGCTAGGCTATTTTCTGGGCAGGGAAATTTTGCATTTTAGGGCTTTTTCCCAAGGGGCACGGGGGATGTTTCTGCTGCATTGTTTTGGGAAATTGGAGGTCCCGAGAGTACGGGATTGGTTCCAGGAAGTGGTTTTGGATTAGTTAGTATTAAATTGTGTTTTATATGTGTTGTGACTAGGTTTTCGGAGAGGCTCGGGATAGAGGACCGTGCTTGTGACTCTGGTGCATTGTGAAGCTCGGGATACAGGTAAGAAAACTCTTGTTCCCATAGAGCTTGTATGCAGGGCTGAGCCCAATGTGTTTGAATTGCAGGGCGTAGCCCTTTGATTGAATTGGTTAGTATTTAATATATGTTTGTTATGCTATGAATGCAATTATTTGAATGATCAGCAAGAGCCGGGAGCGGTGTAGGCCGGGAACGGCAAAGGGGCGGGAACGGCGTTAGGCACGTTGGGTGCAAGGCCGAGTACGGCAAGGGGCCGGGAGCAGCGTTGAGCACGTGGAGTGCGAGTTGCCAGGGCAAGTCCCTAAAGGATACCTGGGATATCCTCATGGTGTGGACCGCAAACCCAGGGCCTGGTAAAGCGCCTGGGACGGCTAGGCCATATGTGTTTAGCCTAATGATGGCCAGTTTGTATACATGGTGTATGTTTTGCATATGTTATCTGTTTGTGGGTTTTCTTACTGGGCTTTGGCTCACAGATGCTCTGTGGTGTAGGTAAGGGTAAGGAGGAAGCCAACCAACCATGAGTGTAGCAGGCATGAAGCGGCATGTACATGTTTGGCCAGCCTAGCTGCCACAGCCAGTGGATTTTGGGAGATGTTTGTAAATAAACCTAGATTTTGTCGTTTAGTCGACTTGGTTTAATTTGTATGTTGTAAATATTTCTAAACTGTATTTTGGGATCCCAAGTGGTAAAATTTTATGATTTTCAATAAAATGGAATTATTTCTAAAGTTTTCCTCTGTTTATGGCTTAATTACACTGTTTGACTTAAAACCTCGATTAGCGAGTTGAAAGCACATTTTTAAACTCACTTAGTAACGACTCTAAGGAGGTAGGGCGTTACAATTGAACTCATTAATCGAGTCATTTGGCCATAATCGTGTAACTAAGTATGATTAGCGGTTTAAGATTAAAAATTTTGGTTAAGATATAACATTTCACTAAAAAGTTTATTGTATACATTGGGATCCCAAAAATATAATTTAAAGGTTAATTAAAACAATATATTTACAACCAGCCAACCTAAGCGGCAAAATAGGGTTTAACCCTAGTTCCTCTTTAAACCGTCAGCCGTGGCGGTCGAGCAGCCGCATACGTACACATCGTCACCTAAGCTCTCCAACTCAAGGATGGTCTAGCTTTCTTTTGCCTTTACCTGCACCACATAGCACCTGTGAGCTGAAGCTCAGCAAGAAAACTTAATATGCTCATGAACAAGTAATAACATGTAACTAAGTCATAACAAGTATGCCTAGCAGTAATAACCCTACTCATGCATGCAAGCAGGTACAAATAAATGTCTGTGAAGTCCTGCGCTCTGAGTAGATGACTAATAAGTCTCCCGTTCTATGGTAGATGACTAATAAGTCTCTCTGATGTAGATGACTAATAAGTCATTCTTTAAATAGATAACTCATAAGTCTATCTCGATTTGATGACTGATAAGTCTATCTCGGTCAGATGACTAATAGTTTATCTCAGTCAGATGACTGATAAGTCTATCTCGATCAGATGACTGATAAGTCTGTCTCGGTCAGATGACTGATAAGTCTGTCTTGGTCAAATGACTGATAAGTCTATCTCGTTCAGATGACTAATAAGTCTATCTCGGTCAGATGACTAATATGTCAATCTCTGAGGTCCCATACCCTCCTAGCCATGTGACGTGTAGGTCACCTTAGCCTTTCTGGCTCTGGCTCTAAATAACTAGCCTTTAGACTAAACAAGCGCTTTTAGTTTTCATCGAACTTAAGGTCGGTCAAGCATGAAAATATTTTCGGCTTGCGTTAAACACGCTAATACCGTTCTTGACTCATAAGCCAATACCATACAACCAGTGCTCGGTACTACTACCGAACTTGACTATTAAGTCACAGCTTCACAGTTAATACTGACACCAATGCCGATTCTGACTAATAAGTCAGTGCCTTTCACAAGTAAGCAAGATTTTCTAAGCATTTGATATGCAATCAATGTCCACATTTAAACACTCAACATGTCTCATAAACAACCATGCATGTCACATATGGGGTGCAGTTTTCTTACCTCTGGTTCGAGTGAGAAATACGTTAAGAACGACCCTTGAGAATGATCAATCCTTTAATCCCTTAGCGATCACCTAGTCATAACCAAATATAACCTCCATTAATGAAAATCAACAATAAAAGGTTCTTGACCTAAACCTCACTCCCGATACCCTGAATTATACTCAAACGATGAGAAGATTCGATCCCGAGCCATAAGAATTGAAACCCCGAGCCAAAAACCCTCAAAAGTGCCCAAAACAAGAATCTGGAAAAGCAGGGTAGCGCTACCCCTTTAGCGCCCTAGCGCTACATGCAAGGCAGAATACCCCTGGCTAGCGCTGTAGCGCCCATAGTTGGGCGCTGTAGCGCTACAACAAGGGTTTTCAACCCTAGTTTTTCCCTCCTTCGACTCCTCCATTTCCAACCTTCAAAACAAGCTTCCAAACCTCATTTAATCTCCCAAATGAACCCCAAAATCATATACACAAGTCCTAGGCATCATAACCCAAGCAACCCTTGCCAAAAACTCCCATCAATCCTCAATATCCAATCTAGAAATCCAAGCTGAAATCCAATAGAAAAACAGAGCAAAACCAAAGTTCTAATGGCTAGAAACTCACCTCAATCTCATAATCACACCTCTTCATGGTAGAACATAACCCTATATCATGAAAGCTTGGTTCCCTAGCTTGGTTCCTCAAATGGAGCTTCAAAATTCAAAGAGAAAAGAGGAGGAAAAGATGAACGGGAGAGGAAGATGAAGTGCTCTGTTTTCTACAACCTTCTAAGCTTCTAATGGCTGATATATATCCTTTAGGGTCAAAAGACTAAAATATCCTTAGGTCATTTAAAGTCCTCTTAAGGCTACCAAGGGCAAAACCGCCCTTACTCCTCTAATCCCGTTAATCATAATTAACGTCCTCCAATTCCCGTTATTCCCAATATTCTCAAATTCTAATAATTCATATCACATTACCCTTTAATTCCCGGTAATGAACTAATCATCAAATCACCCCGAGCCTCGAAATTAACCCCGTTATGACCAAACCGATAACTTGCATTCAAAGATCGCCTCATGCCGAATGTCTCTAACAAATTCACATTATAATGTGGCCTTATTCATAATTCACCAACATGCATGAAAATATACAAATTTGTCCTTAACAAACCAAATTACCAAAATGCCCTTATAATGAAAAATGGACCCATATGCATGCATTTATTATCATATAATAATATAATTCACATAAACATGCATATAATCATTTAATGGCATAATAAATCAATTATGGCCCTCTCGACCTCCTAATCAAGGTCCTAAACCTTATTAGGGATTTTGGGTCATTACAACTATCCCCTCCTTACAGAAATTTCGTCCTCAAAATTTATCTGAACTGCCCAGAATATAAATTCCGCACAACTGATTCCAGTTTCCCAGGTCGTTCCCTCAACTTCACTATTGCTGCAACATACCTTAACCCAAGGTATGATTTTTTTCCTCATAACCTTATTCTTTCTGTTAAAATTTGAACTGGCTACTCCTTACAGGATAACTTAGCCTCAATCTCCAGATTCTCATAATTCAACTCATGAGTCTCTTCTAACCCATGTCCTCAACAGGGAAATATAAAATACGATGTATACAGCCAACAGTATCAAAGACATAGCCAATCCAAAAGCAACCTGACCAGTCCTATCTAGAATTCAAACGATCTTTTCTAATCTAGAGCTAAACTTGCTCTTACCTCTTCACCCCTTTCCATGGTGATACTTTAAGGGAGATACAATCTTCTACTTGGAACTCCTTGCTCCTGCATCTCAAATCAATATAACTTTTCCATTTACTCTAAGAAGTGAGCATCCAGGCTCTAACCTTTTCAATAACCTCAATGGTCCCCTGAACTACCTCAAGATCCAGATATAATATCTCATTCATCTCATAAGATGCCCTTCCAATGATCGGATAACTCTCTCTCTGATTTATCATCAGTTTGATAGTAATTAACTGTGTTAAATTCCAACTGTATATTCATCACCTTCTGCAACCCTTCCAAAACTTGGAAGTAATAATAGAGTCTTCTTCTAATAAGATAGACCTTGAATTTCCATGAAGGCATACTCTCTCACACAAAGATCTGAATATTGATCAACTTTGTTACTTGTCCTTACTGATAAAAGTGGGCTCACTTTAAATACTGGTCCATAATGACCCAATTCCAATCTCGCTGACCCACTATCCTAGTCATCCCCATCGCGAAACCCATTGCGATGTTTCCTTATTTCCAATATGGAATACTCAAAGGCTACAATAGTCTTACTGGTTTTTGATACTCAGTCTTGACCTGCTAACAGGTTAAGAACTTTGTCACATATTCCATTATGTCCCTCTCCATCCCAGGCCACCATTATAAAGCTTTCATGTCTTGTTACATTTCCATGATGCCTGGATGAAGAGAATAAGAGGATAATATGAGATTCATCCAGAATCTCCCATTTAATCCCAGTGTCCATCGGATCCCAATTCTGATTCTTATATCACAATAACCTCATACATGATACTGCATAATCCTTAGCTAATCCAGCTAAGACTTTCGACTTAATCTTCCTATTTGTGGTTCACTTAACTGTCTTTCCTTTAATCCTCTCTGAAATAGTAATCTCAAATGTAAAGCTGGCCACCTAGCCCACCAGTAACTCTACTCTAGTTCTAGTCATATTCTTTAACTAACATGATGCATAGGCAATTTCTTTTTCCCTGTCACTGAGGTGTCATAACAACCTACAAATTGATTTTGATTTGTAAGAAGACTCAGAACTCTTCCCCAAAACACATGTAATATCCTGCCTGTCCAAGGGAACTCCTGCCCTCAAAGGCATTCCTTGACCTTGGCAAATCTCCAACTGAGAGTATACCACAATACCATCAATCAAGACGATCACAAATCCAATTCAAATAATCCTTTAATACTCTATTTCTCTTATTCATAAAAACAACTTGGCATTAACCAAATTCTCATAACATCACCCAGCACTCCCAGTGCCCATATCTAATACAATGGTCGGTCTTCTGCATATCCTTCTCTCTGATCTCTAGCTGGTAATAACCAGATCAAAGATCCACCTTGGAGAATACCATCTTACTCAATAACTGAAAACCTTAGTTCTTACAGCTTTGTTGAAACCGTTCAATACAGTGCCCTAAACCTGATTTCATCCCTGGCACCAATCCAATCACCATTCTATCCTTTTTAAGTAAAAGTAATCCTGACAAATCCCCTGGAAATCCATCCAGAAACTCACAGACTACTATAATCTATTCTAATCTCACTAGCACAACTTAAGTGGTATCCACCACACTAGCTAAGAGTTCTATGCATCCTCCTGCAATAAATTTCTTGCTCTAAATACAGATGTCGTAAGCATATAAGATCCATGCACAGTGCTAGTTACCACAAGGGTCTCCCACTCTCAAACTCAAGAGTTACTATCCTTTCCTTGCAATTTAACATTTCCCCACACTTGGTTAACCAATCCATATCCAAGATTATACAGAAGTCAGTCATAACCAACTTTATCAAAACAACTAATGAGTCATTTCCACCATAACTAAGTCCTCACAACATAATCATGCAATCAGCATATCAAATATATGCTTCTCTAGATGCAACACACAAAGAACAACATGGCACCAAACTAGCCAGCACAATACAAAAATCAGAACTAGAAAGCTAACATGGCACCCCTGAGGAACCAGCCTCAGTCTCCGACTCAGATTGCCTCAAAATGAACACTCGAGCTGGAGTTGAGTTGTCCATCCCCTTTTGCTCATCTGCTCCTCGCCTTGGGAAATCCCTCATGAAATGCCCAACCATTCCACATAAGTAACATGCCTTTGCTCGGCATTCTCCCAGATGATGTCTCTTACACTCGGCGCATTTTGGATAAGTCATCCAGTTCTTTTTCTTGCTCGCTCCAATAAATGGAGGTATTACTGCCTTAGCTTCGTGCTCTCTGGCACTCTTCTTCTCATTTCATATGCTCTCAATAGCAAGAGCCTTCCCTACCGCCTAAGCGTAGGTAGAAATTTCATGCACTGGGGCAACTCTAATGCCCTGAGCTATTCTGGGATTCAATCCTTGGATGAACCTTTTCTTCCGAGCTACATCTGTGGGTACCATATCAAAAGTAAACTTGGCCAACCCATCAAATCTGTTAACATACTCGGCTACTGTTGCCTTGCCCTGAACTAGGTTCATAAACTCATTCATCTTAGCAGTCTGGGCCGCATCACAATAATATCTCTCATAGAACAGCTGCCTAAATTCTTTCCAGTCCATCACAGTTGTTTCTCATGTCTGAGATACTTCTTCCCACCACGTTCGGGCATCATCTTGCAGTACATATGTAGCACAGATCACCCTATTGTGACCCACCAGCCCCATACTGTCGAGAATGGAACTGATCATGCCCATCCATTACTCCGCTCTGAATGGATCTAGGCCTCCCTCAAAGACTGGAGGGTAATACTCCTAGAATCTTCCACAAAGAAATTCCCATCTGCTCTCAACCCTAGGCTGAGCCAAAACTGGTGCCACTCCTGGCATAGCAAAGGAAGAGGTGCTCCCCGACAGATTCCGCTATTGCTCCAAACACCTAAACTCTTCCTCTTGCCTCTGCAATCTTAATTGCAAATCTGTAAAAATTTGCTAGAAATTCTGAAGGGCAGATGAAGAACTCAACCCCTGGCTATAACTCCCAGCCTCAATATAACCACCATCAGGCCTCATTATCTGCCTTGGATACATACATGCTGATTGAATCTGTAGTCAATAACTTGACCCATTAAATATGATGAGCATATCAAGAGCTTTCCCCATAGGAACATTCTTACCACACTACAATCACAAACCACTTACAAAAACCCACTATATTGATAAACACATGCCCATAGTATTCATGCATCAATCATAATCCCTGCTCTTCCAACATTCATACCATGCCTCCAACTCCAGCATGCAAATTTCACATTTATATATATTCATGGAGTAGGTAATCATATAGTCAAAAGTCAGGCTCTATCAGAATCTCATGCTCCCTAATACAATGTCCAGGTAAAGCATTTACACTCTATTTAAGCAGTTAAGCACATAACTACAGAAATAGTTACCATTCCCTGAGTGAAGCTATCTTTGATGACGAGTGTACATGCCTAGCTTGTCTTCAGGAACCCTTAACTTTGGCTCGCTCTGATACCAAGTTTGTAATGCCCTACTACCCATGGACCGTTATGGTGTGCATTTTAAACAGTGTTGAACTCGCTAATCGAGTCATTTGGCCATAATCATGTAACTAAGTATGATTAGTGGTTTAGGATTAAAAATTTTGGTTAAAATATAACGTTTCACTAAAACGTTTACTGTATACATTGGAATCCCAAAAATATAATTTAAAGGTTAATTACAACAAAATATTTACAACCAGCCGACCTAAGTGGCAAAACAGGGTTTAACGCTAGTTCCTCTTTAAACCCTCGGCCATGGCGGTCGAGCAGCTGCATATGTACACATCATCACCTAAGCTCTCCAAGTCAAGGATGGTCCAGCTTTCTTTTGCCTTTAGCTGCACCACATAGCACCTGTGAGCTGAAGCTCAGCAAGAAAACTTAATATGCTCATGAACAAGTAATAACATGTTACTAAGTCATAACATGAATGCCTAGCAGTAATAACCCTACTCATGCATGCAAGTAGGTACAAATAAATGTTTGTGAAGTCCTGCGCTCTGATTAGATGACTAATAAGTCTCCCGCTCTAAGGTAGATGACTAATAAGTCATTTTTTAAATAGATAACTGATAAGTCTATCTCGATTACATGACTAATAAGTCTATCTCGGTCAGATGACTAATAAGTCTATCTCGGTTAGATGACTGATAAGTTTATCTCCGTCGGATGACTAATAAGTCTATCTCTGAGGTCCCATACCCTCCCAGCCATGTGACGTGTAGGTCACCTTAGCCTTTCTGGCTCTGGCTCTAAATAACTAGCCTTTAGACTAGACAAGCGCTTTTAGTTTTTATTGAACTTAAGGTCGGCCAAGCATTTCATGCTTAGGATGATAATGCTTATGTCGATCAGATCTAATCTTTTCAGGTTGTGTTAAACACGCTAATACCATTCTTAACTCATAAGCCAATACCATACGACCAGTGCTCAGTACTACTGCCGAACTTGACTATTAAGTCACAGCTTCACAGTTAATACTGACACCACTGCTGATTCTGACTAATAAGTTAGTGCCATTCACAAGTAAGTAAGATTTGCTAAGAATTTGATATGCAATCAATGTCCACATTTAAACACTCAACATGTCCATAAACAACCATGCATGTCACATATGTGGTGCAGTTTTCTTACCTATGGTTCGAGCGAGACATACATTAAGAACGACCCTTGAGAACAATCAATCCTTTAATCCCTTAGCGGTCACCTAGTAATAACCAAATATAACCTCCATTAATGAAAATCAACAATAAAAGGTTCTTGACCTAAACCTTACTCCCGGGACCCCGAATTATACCCGAACGATGAGTAGATTCGATCCCGAGCCTTAGGGATTGAAACCCTGAGCTAAAAACCCTTAAAAGTTCCCAAAACATGAATCTGGAAAAGCAGGGTAGTGCAACCCCCCTAGCACCCCAGTGCTACAAGCAGGGCAGAATACCCTTGGCTAGTGCTATAGCTGGGCGTTGTAGCGCTACAACAAGGGTTTTCAACCTTGGTTTTTCCCTCCTTCGACTCATCCATTTCCAACCTTCAAAACAAGCTTCCAAACCTCATTTAATCTCCCAAATGATCCCTAAAATCATATACACAAGCCCTAGGCATCATATCCCAAGCAACCCTTGCCAAAAACTCCTATTAATCCTCAATATGAAATCTAGAAATCCAAGCTGAAACCCAATAGAAAAACACAGCAAAACCAGAGTTCTAATGGCTAGAAACTCACCTCAATCTCAAAATCACATCCTCTTCAATGGTAGAACATAACCCTATATCATCAAAGCTTGGTTCCCTAGCTTGGTTCCTCAAATGGAGCTTCAAAATTCAAAGAGAAAAGAGGAGGAAAAGATGAACGGGAGAAGAAGATGAAGTGCTCTGTTTTCTATAGCCTTCTAAGCTTCTAATGGCTGATATATATCCTTTAGGATCAAAAGACTAAAATACCCTTAGGTCATTAAAAGTCCTCTCAAGGCTACCAAGGGCAAAACCATCCTTTCTCCTCTAATCCTGTTAATCATAATTAACATCCTCCAATTCTCGTTATTCCCAATATCCTCAAATGCTAATAATTCATATCACATTACCCTTTAATTCCCGGTAATGAATTAATCATCAAATCACCCCGAGACTCACCCCGAGCCTCGAAATTAACCCCGTTATGACCAAACCTATAACTTGCATTCAAAGATCGTCTCATGCCGAGTGGCTCGAACAAATTCACATTATAATGTGGCCTTATTCATAATTCACCAACATGCATGAAAATATACAAATCTGCCCTCAACGGGCCAAATTATCAAAATGCCCTTATAATGAAAAATGGACCCATATGCATGCATTTATCATCAGATAATAATATAATTCACATAAACATACATATAATCATTAAATGGCTAATAAATCAATTATGGCCCTCCGGCCTCCTAATCAAGGTCCTAAACCTTATTAGGGATTTTGGGTCATTACACTCTAGATCCTCGTAATTGAATACATGAATCATGTCTGATACATATTTCTAAAGGGTCGAAATATGAAATACATTGTGTACGGCCGACTGTGTTGGGGGTAAGGCCAACCTATAGGCCACCCGACCAATCGTTTCCAGGATCTCAAATGGTCCCACAAATCTTGGGCTCAACTTTTCCTTCTTCTCAAATCTCCTCAACCCTTTCCATGGTGAGATTCTAAGGAAGACATAGTCTCCCACTTGGAACTCCACGTTCCTACATTTTGGATCACCATAACTTTTCTGCCTACTCTGAGAAGCAAGCATCCGAGCTCTAATCTTTTCAATAACCTCAGTGGTCCTCTAAACTGTCTCAGGACCCAAATATTTCATCTCACCCATCTCATTCTATTGAATAGGAAATCTACATTTCCTACCTTACAACATCTCATAAGGAGCCACCCCAATGGTCGACCGATAGTTGTTATTGTAGGAAAACTCTATCAAAGGAAAATACTTACTCCAGGACCCTTCAAAGTCAAGCTCACATGCTCGCAGAATGTCCTCTAATATCTGTATCGTCCTCTCAGATTGTCCATCTGTCTGAGGATGATCGGCAGTACTAAATTTAAATTGTGTACCCATAGCCTTCTGCAAACTTCTCCAAAACTTGGAAGTAAATGTGGGGTCTCGATCTGACACGATCGACATCGGAGCCCCATTAAGGCAAACTATCTCTCTCACATAGAGATTTGCATACTGGTCAATTGTATATGTTGTCCTCACTGGTAAGAAGTGAGCTGATTTGGTGTATCGATCCACGATAACCCACACCAAATCATGTTGACCCACGGTCCTGAGTAACCCAACCACAAAATCCATTATGATATTCTTTTATTTCCACTCTAGGATGTGCAAAGGTTGTAATAGCCGTGCTGGTCTCTAATGCTCAACCTTGACCTATTGACTTGTCAAGCACTTAGCCACATATTTTGTCACATCCCTCTTCATCCCAGGCCACCAATATAGAAATCTCACATCCTGATACATCTTTGTGGTGCCTGGATGCAAAGAGTAAGGGGTAGAATGAGATTCATCTAGAATCTCCCATCTGATAACAGTGTCCATCAGAATCTAGATCTGACCCTTGTACCTCAGCAAACCAATATCTGACACTATATAGTCCTTAGCCACTCCAGCTAGGATGTCCCCTTTGATCCTTGTCAGTTGTGGATCACCCAACTAACTTTCCTTTATCCTCTCCAACAGTGTAGACTATAATATGATGTTGGCCAACTAGCCCACCAACAACTCTATTCTAGCTCTGGTCATATCCTCTGCCAACTCCTTGGATATCTATCTCACACTATATAATCGCCCCGAACCTTTTTGGCTTAAGGCATCTGCCGCCACATTGGTCTTCCCTGGGTGATATAGTATTTCACAGTCATAATCCTTCACCAACTTCAGCCAACACCTCTATCTTATGTTCAGGTCTTTTTGTGTGAAGAAATATTTCAAGCTATTGTGGTCAGTGTATATCTCACATTTCTCCCCATAAAGGTAATGCCTTCGTACCTTTAATGCAAAGACCACTGCAGTCAACTCTAGATCCTGAGTGGGGTATCTATGTTTATACTCTTTCAACTGACGGAAGCATAGGCAATCACCATCCTTGACTGCATAAGAACACAACCCAAACCCTGTCTTGAGGCATCAAAGTATACAATAAACTTTTCCTGATTTGTTGGAAGACTCAGAATGGGATCTGTAATCAATCGCCACTTTAGTTCCTGGAAGTTGTTCTCACACTTATCTGACCACGGAAACTTCTAATTCTTGCGTGCTAGTTCCGTCAATGACATAGCAATCATTGAGTACCCTTCCACAAAATGTCTGTAATAACCTGCCGATCCAAGGAACCATCCTTTTTCTTTACAAATAGGACTGGTGCACCCCATGGTGAGAAAATGGGTCTAATAAAACCTAAGTCCAACAGTTCTTGCAACTGTACCTGTAACGACCCAAATCCGCTAATAAGGCTTGAGGGCCTTGATTAGCTTGCCAGGAGGGCATGATGGGATTTATGTGTGATTTTAATGATTTAAATGCATGGTTATGATTTAAAGCATGTTATATGACTATTTGTTTATCTGAGATGCATGACTATGTATGTTAGTATGCATGTAGGCCCGGATCGTGTTAGAAGGGCATAATTGTAATTTTGGCCATGTTGGACATAACTGCATTGATATGTGATGATTGTTGAGGCCACAGTGGTATGTGGGTGTATCAGTGATTTGTGACTCGAGGCGATCCCAGTGAGCAGGCTAGCGGAAAGTCTTAGCGGGAATTTATACCCGGCTCGGGGCGAGCCTGGGGGTATGAACAGGAATTCAGAGAAATAGATTGAGATTTATTTTGATGATGGGGGATAATTATTTGGTGATTTATCAGGTATTGGGAAGCAACGGGAAAATATTAGAGACGCTTGAGGATTAGCGGGAATTGGGTAAAATGACTAAAACGGCCCTATTTGGACAAAAGGATTTAGAGTTAATAGGAAGGGAATTTTGGTTATTTGGCTTTTAAAGATAGGTTTTATGAGGCTTTACACTTAGTGGGATTTATAGAGAGTGTTGGCTGTGGAGAGAAAGAAAGAAAAGAAAGAAAAAGGAAAGAAAGAAAAGAGGGAAAACAGAGGGGTTTTCACAAGGGTCGGTTTGTGCATTTTTGCACCTTTCCACTCCATTTTTCTTGGGGCAAAGCTTAGTGGAGAGCAAGGATAGGCTGAGCATCAAGGATCTTGGGTTAGACTTGAAGATTTGGCAAGAACACATCAATGTTTGAGGTAAGTGTTAGAGATTTTCGGTTTTAAGGGTTTTGATGGTTTGAGCTGTGTTTTGAGCTGAGTTAATGGGAATTTTAGGGATTTCTGGGCAAGCTTTGAGGGAGAGCAAGCTAAGGGGGCCTAGGGTTGAATCAAGGTCGAAAATTGCAGCAATGGTATGATTTCTAAGACTCTATCTTTGTGGTTTGCATGAATTTCTGGTTTAGGGTTGTTCATGGTAGATTTTGAGATTTGGGATAAATGTTCTTGGGATTTGAGGATTTGGGATGCTTGGGATGAATGGAGAGTGATCATAAGATTGATTTTTGAGTTTGGTAAAGATTTGGGGAAGTTTGGTTTGAGATTGGTTGGAAGAAATCGCAGAAATGCGATTTTGGGATTTCTGGGCTGCAACTAGCGCTACAGCGCTAGTCAGTGGGCGCTGTAGCGCTAGTCCCTGTTTCTGGAGGGGTGTTCTGCTTGTAGCGCTACAGCGCCCTCTTTAGAGCGCTGTAGCGCTGCACTGTTCACAGAGGTGAATTTTTGGGTTTTGATGAGGGATTTTGACCTAGGGTTCGGGGCTCGATTCTGCCACTTTGTTTTGGGGATTTAGGACTTCCCGGGGGCTCGGGATTGGTCCCGAGGCTAGGTATTCGGACTTGGGGTTCGATGTTGACTTTGACCTATGTTTGTGCCTAGGTGTGCGCTAAGGCTCGGGTGGGATCGTGCTCAAGGAGTCAGGTGATTTTAACTATCGAATTGTCAGGTAAGAAAACTATAACACCCGTAGGATAGGGCATGAGCCCATAGTGTGATTGCGGGGCACGGCCCTATATTGCATGTTGCATGATGAAATGATTTCCGGGCATGGCCCTCTATTGCATTACATGTTAGGGTGCAGATTTAAATGAATTGATATTTGTTTGAATGTTGTTTGATTTATGCTATATATGATTATAGTGAATTGAACGGCTATGGCCGAGGGCGGCAAGGCCGAGAACGGCAGCGGGGCCGGAAGTAACACCTAGCACATGGGATGCTATGGTCAGGGCAGGGCCCGGGACCCACAGGATATGTGTGAGATCCTGCGGTGAAGACCGAGACCCCAGGCTTCGGTAAGGCTTCGGGGACGGCATGGCCGTGTTTTCTTAGTCTAATGGTTGACTTGTTTATGTGTGGATTATCTGTTATGATAAATTGTATAAATTGCATATGTTATGTTTTGCATGAGTTTTCTTGCTGGGCTTCGGCTCACGGGTGCTCTGTGTTGCAGGTAAGGGCAATGACTGAGTCAACCAACCATGAGTATGGAGAGCGTGAAGCGACGTGTACATGTTCGGCCTGCCCGACTGCTTTGGTTGGGGGTTTATTTGAAAATGGCTGTAATAATCTATGATTTTGTAACTGATCAACTGTAAACTTATTTCAAGATGTAAATGGTTTTCAAACCTTATTTTGGGATCCCAATTGTCTATTACTAGAAGTTTTTATTGAGTCAACGCATTTTTAAAGATTACAGCCTTAACTTTTATTAGTCACACTTTTGCTTCAAAACCTCGGTTAGCGAGTTCATTGCACTGTTTTGTCTCAAAACTCACTTAGTAACGGTTCTAAGGAAGTAGGGCGTTACAGTACCTTTAGTTCTTTCAACTCTGTTGGGGCCATTTTGTATGGAGCCCTAAACAATGGCTTTGTCTCTGGTGCTAGTTCAATAACAAACTCTATCTCTTTGTATGGCGGCAACCCTGGTAAATCGTCTGGAAACACATCCAAAAACTCACAGACTAGTCTAGTCTCCTCTGGTCCCATTGGCACGACCTGAGTGGTATCTACCACACTGGATAGGAATCCTATGCAACCACCTTGCAGTAGATCTCTAGCCCTCAATATTGATATCATAGGTACATGAGGTCCATGCACAATGCCAAAAAATACAAAGGGAGCCTGACCCTCAGGCACAAGGGTTACCATCTTCTTCTTGCAATATATCATTGCCCTTTACTTGGCTAATCATTCCATATCCAAGATCATACCAAAGTCAGCCATAACCAACTCTATCAAGTCAATTGATGAATCTTTTCCCACTATAATCTAACCCGTCTCTTAAAGTTACCAGTTCCTCGATAAGCGATAGGGTTCCAAATTCTCATCACAACATAACCACGTTCTAACGTCCCGAATTTGTTGTTAAGGTTAAGTGCCTTGAATACTGTGCCCGAAGGGCCTAAGTGGAATTATGCGTGCGATTACGGGATTATACATGTGATTATGTGATAGAAATGAATTGTGTGATAATGTGACTAGATATGCATGCTATATGTATTAAATATGCATGTGGGCCCATTTTTGTAAATTGGTGCATGTTTATAATTTTGGCCCGTTGAGGGCATAAATGTAATTATGTATGTGTTATGAGTGAGACCCCAGTGTTATGGGGATATATTTGAGATGTGTGGTCCGAGGTGATCCTAGTAAGCGGATTAGCGGAATAGTCACAACGAGGTCTAATACCTGGCTCGGGGTGAGCCTAGGGGTATTTGGGGAACGTAGTACGTACTTGGGATTTATCAGGTAACGGGTAGTTATTTGGGTGATTAATTGGACATGTCGAGATTTATTGGGAAATCATAGTGTTATTTGAGGATTATCGGGAAACGTGGAAAATGATGGTATCGCCCTTGAGGGCGTTAAAGGGGAAAGACTTGAAGTTAGGGGCATTTGGTCTATTGTGGCAATGGATAGGCTTAGTCTTGAACAACCTTATCCATCTAGGGACCTTAGGGAGTCTAGAAGTAATCAGAAAAAGGGGAACAAAACAAAAAATAGAGCCTCTCTTCTCTCTCTCTCTCTCTCTCTCTCTCTCTCTCTCTCTCTATCTATCTCTCTCTCTCTCTCTCTCTTGTCTACTCCCTCTCATCCCTTAAGCTTAATTGGGTTCTTTGAATTCTTGAAGGAAGTTGCTTGAATTTGAGGATTTGGAAGACCATATATGGGATTAAACGCAGCTTGGAATCACAATTACTCACCTGATGTAAGTTTCAATTATGTTTAATGAATTTCAAGTTTGGCTTTTAGGATGTTGAGTTTCTCAAACTCAAGGTTAGGATTCTAGGCTGTGATTAAGTTTTGACTTGGTTTTTGGGGTATAAATGAAGCCTAGGCTATGTTGCTGAGAATTTTAGACTCAATTCTGTCTATAGGGCATATTTAAGTTGAATTATGAAGAGTATGGCTCAGAGAAAACGCAGGAAATTTTGGGTTTTGGACTCGAGGCGCGACCCTGTTCTTCAGGCATCACGGCCCGTGTATGCGAGAAGGCTTGGGAGCCCCTGAAATGCCCAGGTGTCGCGACCCTGCAGGGCTGAGTCACAGCCCATGTTCCCCAAAAGAGAGCCCGAGCTCTCTGACTTGTAGTGCGTCCCGGCCCTAGGGTCTGGGTCACGACTCAAATTAAGGGAAATGGCCAATATAGGGTTTTAAGCTTGGGATCTCTAATCTTAAGGCTCAGGAAGGATTCTACTACCCGATTTAGTAGAATTCGAGGTCCCATAGGCTAGTACATGAAGGCTATTAAGTGATTTAGATTGTGATGACTATTATATATTACATTGTGACTAGGTTTTACCACAGAGGCTCAAAGTTAGGGATCATGCTCGGGATCGCCTGGTATTGTCAGCTCGGGACTCAAGGTAAGAAAAATGTCTGTGTCCGTATAGCTATATTGTGCTTAGTGTTATGTGTATTGCTTGTAACTATTACATCATACATGTGTTTGTAATGAAGCGGTAGAGGTTGGGAACCGAAAAGTCCGGAGGCGGCAAAGGCCGGGAAGGGCAAAGGTCAAAATCGGTAGAGGCCAGGAACGGCAAAGCTCGAGAATGGAAAAGGTCGGGAGCGGCAAAGGTCGGGATTGACATTAAGCATGTTGAATGCATGTCGCCTGGGCAAGACCCTCTAAGGGTGTTGTACACACCCGCTAAGTTAAGACCGTGAACTTGGTAACCAGTAACACACCCTAATCGGCATAGGCTACTGTTGTGAAGTCCAGTAGGAACTTGTAAATTGTTTGTCATGTTTGATTAAATATGCATTTGTTGAAATAAATTATTGTACGCTGTGCTGTGAAGTTTTCTTGCTAGGCTTCAGCTCACGGGTGCTCTATGGTGCAGGTAAGGGCAAAAAAGGCCGACCAAGCATGAGTTGGAGGGCATGGAGCGGTGCGTACATGTCTGGCCTACCTAGTCATTACGGCTGGGGTAGTTTTGAGGAACGTGTTATAAATGACTGATTTTGTCACCTAGGTCGACTGTTTAAAGACTTTTGAGTCATAAATATGTTTTAAAACAATATTTTGGGATCCCAATGTAACACTTTTAAGATTTAAATGAATGTCCTACATTTTATACTTAATTTTTATTAAATGAGTCTTTATTTTGATTTAATCGCACTGTTCTGTCTAATACCTCAATTAGTGAGCTAATGGCGCCTTTTAAAATCACATGGTAACGGATATAGGGTAGTAGGGTGTTACAACTTGGTATCAGAACGTGCCAAGGTTTATGGTTCCTGGAGATTGATTGAACATGTACGCTCGCTGCCAGAGACAAACTTGACTCAGGGTTGGTTGGTATTAAGTGAAATATTTGTTTTAACTGCTTATTTGAATTGCCTTATCTGCTAGAATAGAGAGCATTATGTATATATATATGTATTTTTTGGGAATAAGACTTGATAATTTATGCATGAGCATTATGGACTTGCGTCCTGATATGCCTATTGTATATGGCTATTGTGTTGTTTGGCCTTGCTAGTTGTATAGTTCATGATATGAATATTAGGGCTGGTAGGTTAAGTCGTGGGTTGCAGATAGATTTGGAAGTTTTGTATCCAAGGCAGTCAACTTGACTAGGCATTGTTAATAGTGGGGTTACGGATGACAGTTGAGGCTAGAATCCTCCATCTACCCCTGGGATTGGCAACATATGTTTGCTGGCATGCAAGCAAGATTATAAAAGAAAGAGGAATAGATTAGGTGGTTGAGACAATGGGTTCTGTCAGGGAACACTGCCCCATGTGTTTTGGCAATGATGGCACCAGTTATGGTTCAACCGGAGGGTAGGAACAAATGGGAATTACTGTATGAAGGCTTCCAGAAGCTTTATCCTCCAGTCTTTAAGGGAGGCTTGGATTCGTTCAGAGTTGTACAGTGGATGGGCATGATTAGCTCCGTCCTTGGCTATATAGGAGTGAAAGGCAATGATAGAATGGCTTGTGCCATGTACATGTTGTGGGAGGATGTCCGAACATGGTGGGAAGTGGTATCCCAGACCCGGAATGTTGTCATGATGGGTTTGGGGGAATTCAAACAATGGTTCAACAAGAGGCACTGCTATGACGCAGATTGAATTGCGAAGACTAATGAGTTTATGAACTCGGTTCAGGGTAGTAAAATAGTGACAGAGTATGTCAGTGAATTTCATAGATTGGCCAAATTCACTTTTGATTTGGTACCAACAGATGTGGCTGGAAGGAGCGATTCATTTGAGGATTGAACTCTGGGATGGCCCAGAACGTTAGGATCACTCTAGTATATTAGATTGTTACCTATGGTTGGGCGGTAGAGAGGGCCCTTGCTATAGAAGACACAGGAGGTAAGATATGGAGCGAGAGTATCATAGGGCAGGAAGCTCAGATAATAGTACCCTCGTTTGTGGGATCAGGTAGGGGCGGAGGCCCCATTAACCCAAAAAGAAGGACCCCTGATAGTTCTACTACTCTTGGTCCTGACGGGAGGGGTCATAGTATTTAGGGTGGCCGATAGGACGACAACGAGGTCTGGAAAAGCTACCCAGTGTGCGCCAGGTGCAGGAGACGCCATCTGGGAAAGTGTAGAGTCAAGGCATGTCTTCTATATGGAATCGTTGGGCACCTCAAGAGGGATTGCTCGAGATCGAAAAGGGGAGAACTAAGGAGTGCGGATAGTCCGACTACGACTCGAGTGTCTGATTTAATGTAGTCAGAGCCCGAGGCTAGTTCCTCGGAGACGACAGGTTGGCATTCTAGTTCTTGTTCCTTTATATTGTATTGATTAAGACTAGTGTTATGCATCTCTTAGTAGAGACATGGATATGTGGTGCATGTCGTATGGTTGTTACGGTATGGGGCTTGAGATCTTGTGTCTTGTAGGGAAAGTTGGTAATTTCCAGGAAATGGGTCAGAGTGTTATGGGTGGAAAGTTAGCGGTAATAATTGATTGAGCTAGTTATATGAGGATATTGATATGGTCCTAAGAATGGATTAGTTATCAATAAGGGACACCCGTGAACTGTAAGAAAAGATGGTGACTTCTGGGTTCAAAAGGGAAAGACTTGGTTGCATTTACGAGATGCCTAGCTATTATGGTACCACTAGGGGTATATCAGTTGGACCAGATGAAAAACTGAATCGGCCAGTGAGGTTTCAGATGGGTTTATGAGGATTCGCAGGGGTTGTTATCTCGTCAAGGGAATGAATGTGCAACGGGATTAAGACAAGGATAGAACCGGTATCAGGGACATCATGAAGAATGATGCTAGTTAAACATAAAGAATTAAAGGTTCAATTGAAAATGTTATTTGACTTGAGGGTTGATCAGACGAAGCACCTCATCATGGGACACGTCAACACTATTTTTCAAGGAGAATGCCATGTCTGAGAGAATGTGTACTACATATGGATAGCCAAATAAAGTGATTGTTAAAAGCAGATATCCATTGCCAAGAATGAAGGATTTCTTTGCCCGGTTGCAAAGTAGGATAGTGCTCTTAGGAATTGACCCTCAATCTAGTTATTACCAGTTGAGGATCAAGGAAAGAGACGTTCCAAGTATTACCGCTCGCGCCAAGTATGATGTGATGGGTTACTAGTGAAGGCTCTTGAACTAACCGAAGCTCCAGCGGCCCACGTAAACTCAACAAGTAAGAAATACAGGAATGAGTTGGACAAGTCATATCCAGCTTGATCGAGAATGTTTCAAACTACTTCCGGTTAAGAACAGACTACGAGTAATGCATGTGTTAATACTATTGAGGCCAAGGAAGCGGGGTTCCAGGTAAGGTTCCAAAAAGGATATGTTTCGATTTCTTCAGATGATATTCAAGGTCACGTTATGGGAAGTGATGGGATCATGTATGACATAAATAAGATAGAAACCGTAAGGAAATTGCTAAAGGAATGCCTTAGGGGTGACAAGCATGGTGAGACTGGTGAGGCACATCGACTACTACTGGAAGCTTCTTCGAGGACCGCTATACCTTGACTGAAGTAACGTAAGAACCTAAAACTTGTCTGAATGGATAGTTTTGTACTAGATTTCCAAAAGTTTGAATAAAGGTTGGTTAGCACGCCGTGGTATTAAATATGCATGTGATGGACTGCCATAGGAGGACGGCACGATGGACACTGTCCTTGTTTAAAACGTGGAGTTATAATGTGGCACGCCAAGGACTAGGGGGGCTCCCATGTGTAAACTGAAAGAGTGATGGTCTGTACCTCACAGTGGATGAAGGGATAAGGACTTAGATGTTCTACATAGGATGTCGAGAGGATAGTAATGTCGTTTAGCCACGGTTAGGGTGGAGTAACGACCGGGACTAGTTTGAAACCTGTGAATGATAATTAGCAAATATACCTCTATGAATAATGATGAAACACAGAAAGAAGATCTTGTAGGAATGGTAAAGAATCCTACTGTTATCCCTAAAAATTGGAGATCGATGACGTGGCGATAGAGGTGACAAGTGGCAGTACATGGTCTGTAAATGACACGTTAATAGTCAATAAATATATTGGCTCCTCAGAGTTGTTATAAAGTGATCTGGCTTAGGAGTGACCCGGTAGACCAATGAAGAGTTTTGACTGACTAGTCAAGTGTCATGACCGACCAGGCATGACCTTGTCCGACCAGTCATATGATTGTCTGCCCAGGCATGACCTTGTCTACCCAGGCATGACCTTGTTTGCCCAGTCATGACCATGTCCGACCAGTCAGGACCATGTCCGACCAGGAATGATCTTGTCTGCCCAGGAATGACCTTGTCTGCCCAGGCATGACTTTGTCCGACCAGGCATGAACTTGGCCGATCGGTCATGACCATGTCCGACCAGCTAAGTGCATGTCTGCCCAGCTAAGTGCATGTCTGCCCAGTCAAGTGCATGACTGCCCAGTAAAGGTGTGGCCGACCAGACTGAAGGTGATATGGATCAACTAGATAAAGCAAGACTACGTCAATATTCCCATAAACGGCTTCAACAAGAATCGGTCTTGGCATACGCGGGAATCTCTCAGTTATCCCACAAATTTAGTGTACTGTTACATTTTGAATATTGTTGTAATTTAAATATAGTGAGAATAATAAAATATCCCGAAGATGGGGATATCATCTGTACGATCCTAAGCCTATAAATACAAGGCTTATGGCATCATAAAGGGGACTTTTTGGAATTTTGAACT
Source organism: Humulus lupulus (assembly GCF_963169125.1). Classification (NCBI taxonomy): domain Eukaryota; kingdom Viridiplantae; phylum Streptophyta; class Magnoliopsida; order Rosales; family Cannabaceae; genus Humulus; species Humulus lupulus. The sequence continues at coordinate 191,296,561 of NC_084796.1, read as the reverse complement.
TTTGATCTGAATTTTCTAGAGAGAGAAAGTACTTGTATTTGAGAGAATTCTTGTATTCTTGTAATCTACACTGAAGAAACTCAGTTGACTCAGGTTCATCTGATCTTGAGTGTAGATATATAATCATAACTCTAAGTGGATTAGGCTATTACCATCACATTGGGGCTGAACCACTATAAAATCGTCTGTGTCGTTTATTTTCTCTTGAAGGTTTTATCGTTTTTTATGTTCTCACGTCGTTTGCCAAAAACGCGGTCAACATTTTGGTGCTTTCATTGAGTGCCTGAAGAGAAAGAAAGACGATCCCTGAAGTATTATGGCGCCTAAGAACACCAATGCGACCTCCAAGAAAACAGGTTCCTCTAAAGAGCCTGCCAGATCAGAAGGTCCTAGCCTTCAAGATCGTGAAACTGAGCCTAGGGTCATGCTCGAGGATGTGACTCCAGAAGTTGAAGAACTCCAGGAGGCCATGGGGGCCTTCTAGGAGGAGATGGCACAATTCCACGCCAGACAGGAGGCATTCGCTGAAGAGATGGCCAGGTAGAAAGCCGCGTTAGAGCAACAAAGGCGCAATATGGAGGCTAGTAGCGAAGAGCTCAGACAACAACAGGAGGAGGTCAACCGGAGACATTGTGAAGCAGCACTTGCTCTAGAAGCAGCTACCCAATTGGCCCAAGCCAATACTCAAGCCGCTGCAACAGTAGCCACCCAAGGAGCAAGGACCACAGAAGCTGGTCGTAAGAACACTGATAGACCCCATTCTTGAGGGCCAAATAAGAGTGGTAGTAACCCACCTGGTCGTGAGGAAGATGGGGTCCGATCAGGCACTGCCTCAACTCAACGGGGGAACTCCAGAACCCCCTCAAAGAGCCACCGATCAGAGACTTCTAGGTTTGGAAGTCACAAATCAGGTAGCAAGAAAACTCCACCTGAGCAGGAGCAAAATAGAGCTCCTCGAGAGAAGAGGACTTCACAATTCAAAGATGGGTTTGGTCGTGATGAGGCTGATAGTCATCACACCGACCAATCAAAGGAAAAGGAGGGCAATGACCAACAAGGAGGAAAAGACTTCCCGGGGCGTACCGAAAGGCCTCCACAGCACCCCGGCCAGTAGCGTAGTGAGAGAACTCATGTCCTGCGTAGTAAGCCCTCTGAAAAATTGAAAAGTACGGTGTTTGATCGGGCAGGAGAGCATGCTTCCCGAAAGGATATGAGGGACGTTATCACCAACAAGAGGAGGACCGTCCCGGTCGAAGGGCAAAATCTAGACCGCCTTGTCGGTCAAGTAGAAATACTTGATGATGGCGCGCCAGATGGTAATGCTGGACCAGGCGATCAAGACCTTGGAACCTCATCAGTTTCACTAGCCATCCAAGCCCAGCTTGACATGCTAACAGCTATAGTGCAAGGTTTGTCAAAATGACCTTCTGAGATAGACGCGATAGACCACCGGAGTGGCAGCCCATTTTGTGCCCGGATTAGAGCAGCCCAACCTCTGGCAAAATATAAAGCACCGATTCTACTAGTATATACAAAAAAGGCAGATCCCATCAGACATATTGGGAAGTTCGAGGACCAGATGGAATTGCTCGGAGTAAGTGACGATTATTGGTGTAGAGTTTTCGCGACTACATTGTCGGATACTGCCCAGGAATGGTATTGGAAGTTTAAGCCAAACTTCATTACCTCTTGGGAAGCATTTAGGAAGGAGTTTTGTAGACAATTCAACATTGCCCGGACACCACCAATTTATGCCAACCACTTGGCAGATATCAAACAAGGAAAAGATGAGTCTCTAAAGAACTATATACAGAGGTTCATGAGAGAAGCCAATAGAGCAATTGCTGTAGGAGATGAGGGGAAGATGGTTGCCATATCTGCTGGGATAACTTATCGGAGGCCTTTGTGGGACAGTATACATAGAAATCCAATTTCAACACTTCAGCAATTTCTTGACCGGGCAGACAAGTATGTGAAATTGGATGATGCACTAGAGAAAGAGGAGAATGGCATAAACAATCCGGGCGGATCAAGTGACTCTGGTGGAAGGAAATGTGGAGATAACGGGTCTGACCACCATGAAGAAAAGAAAGCAAAGTTGAATTCAAATGAAAAGCCAACCAAGTATGAGCCTCAATTCACTAACTACACTCTCTCGACCAGCCGAGCAGAGATATATCTTGCTAGTCATGAAGAGGTTCCCTACAAGAAGCCTCCACCCATCAGGAAAGAGATGAGGAAGAGAGACATGAATAAGTTTTGTCGTTTCCATGGAGATTATGGTCACGACATGAATGAATGCAATCACCTCAAGGATGAGATAGAATTTCTTCTCCGGTCGGGCAAGTTGAGAAATTACCGGGCAGAGACACCCCAGGGAGAAGGAGGCAGCAGCAATCCTGGTTTCAAGCAGCAAAGATCTACACCCTTGCAGCCCGTACCTGTGGACTTTACCTTAGATACTATATGTGGAGGTCCACACTTGGCTGAGGAAAGCAACGAAGCAAAGGAGAAGTATGCTGAGCGGGAGTGCTAGGATCAGAGACCATTGGAGTGGCGAGCATCAGAGGATATATTGTTTTTAAATACCACTTTCAGAGTGGTAGCTTGATTTCGAGTTATTTGACTTGTTATTTAAGTTTGGTTTATGAGCTGGTTATTTGCTAACCAGCCATTTTATTTTTGAACAATTTTGGTTGTTTAAGACTCGTTATTAGACATGTTTTGTCCATTTTAATTTACGAGTAATAAAAGAGACTACGCGCAGCATGGTCGATTCTTGCTACAAATATGCATGTGTGTTAGTTATCCAAGCAGTGTTCAACTGGTCGGTAAAATCAAACAGTGTTCAACTGGTCGATACGTTCAAGCAGTGTTCAACTGCTCGAATATTTTCAATATATTCTATGTGTTTCACAAGCAATTAACTGCTCAAACAGATTCAGTCAAGTAGCAAGTGACTAAGGATCTTTCAAGCCTCAATCACTTGGGGGGCACATGGGGTATACTGGTATATAATTTAACACAGACAATAAGAGCACGAGTTAATATATCTGTTTTTAGGCTGACTTGTAAATTTTCGAAGTCCAAAAAGGCCATTAAGCTAACTTGTTTGACAAAGCTTAAGTAACTTGGAATTTTTTAAAATTTCAAGTTAGGAGCAGATATTCGTGTGACAATAAACATTATGCTAATAAAATATTAGAGCAATAAGAGTGTGAGAAAGTATACGTAGTATGGACTTATGAAATGTCTAGAATTTCTAAGTTAGAAAACTAAGTACTCATGCGAAAATATAAGGCATACACCAGAGTGACTTTACTATTCACAAAAAACTTATAAACTTTTTAAGTCTAAAAGAGACTTAGAATGTTTTAAGTTAGAAAAGAAAAGTAAAGTATAAATGCCAACAGCTCAGCTATACAAGAATAAAGAGTAAACTACTAGCCAGGTACAAGTTTAGCTGATCAGGTGCAAAGTTTTCCTACTCGGGAGAGCAGATACAACTTCCCTGGTTGGCTAAGCATGTATCACCGATCGAGTAGGAAACTCTGTTGTTTAGAATGAATAACATCGATGAGTCTCTGGAGTGAATCAAACAAGCATAAATCGATAAATATAAAGGAAAAATATATGTTACTACTCAGAAATTATTTTATTGGGTAGTAAAAGTATTTTTTATTCCTTAGAAAAAAACATGTGTGAAGGAAGAAATGGAAGGCAAAAATTTGGTGCCTAAGGTGCGGCATCCGAGCAGTTGCGCCGAAGTGACTGAGCGAAGTTTGGTGCACGCCTGAGGAATCGTGTGCCAAAGCATCTAAGGGGCCAAAACATGAACGTCAAGCGGATTGGCTGCATGTCCGGTCGGATAGGGCGTGTCCGAGCAACAGGCGTGCATTCAGAAGGTGGTGCCTTGGCGTCCGAGCAGAAGGTGGCTGTGTCCGATCGGCTGGCAGCGTGTGTCCAAGCAGTGAGGCTGCATCCGAGCGGATGGCCAGGGTCCGAGGAGCAGCGTGTGTCCGAGGGGTTGCGTCTAGTCTGAGGATCGGATGCTGGGTGCCGAACTGCTGCTTCGCCTGTCCGGGCGGACGCTGGCTGTCCGAGCGGACCGTGCCTAGCCGAGGTTGTCTCCATGCGTCCAAGGAGCCAGTTGGTGCGTGGCCGAGGAGTTGGGGTTGGTCCGAGGGGCAGTGGATAGTACCGATCGGATGGGCATAAATTCCAAGGCAATCTAAGCATCTGAGCAGCCCTAGACCCATACCACAAACATAAACCCATTCCGAAAAAACAAAGCCCAAAATTCCATCTAGCACAAACACCATTTCTCATCCAAAACACATACTCCAACAAGATCAAAAAATAGAAATTGAAGAAATCAAAAGACAAGTTCAGTCGTGGGTTTGCGAGAAAGTTATCGATAAGATAGGAGCTTTTGAATGACCTCAAGAGCATTTTGCTAGAAGAAAAGTTTATCATACGAGAAAATCGTATAATAAACTTGGGGGGAAAATGTTATCCCCAAAAATTGGAGATTGATGATGTGGCAATAGAGGTGACAAGTTGCATTACATGGTCCATAAATGACACGTTAATAGTCAATAAATATATTGGCTCCTCAGAGTTGTGATAAAGTGATCTGGCTTAGGAGTGACCCGTTAGACCAATGAAGAGTTTTGACTGGCTAGTCAAGTGTCATGACCGACCAGGTATGACCTTGTCCGACCAGTCATATGATTGTCTGCCCAGGCATGACCTTGTCTGCCCAGGTATGACCTTGTCTGCCCAGTCATGACCATGTCCGACCAGTCAGGACCATGTCCGACCAGGAATGACCTTGTCTGCCCAGGAATGACCTTGTCTGCCCAGGCATGACCTTGCCTGCCCAGGCATGACTTTGTCCGACCAGTCATGAACTTGGCCGATCGGTCATGACCATGTCCGACCAGCTAAGTGCATGTCTGCCCAGTAAAGGTGTGGCCGATCAGACTGAAGGTGATATGGATCAACTAGATAGAGCAGGACTACGTCAAGATTCTCAAAAACGGCTTCAACAAGAATCGGTCTTGGCATACGCGAGAATCTCTCAGTTATTCCACAAATGTAGTGTACTGTTACATTTTGAATATTGTTGTAATTTAAATATAATGAGAATAATAAAATATCCCGAAGATGGGGATATCATCTGTACGATCCTAAGCCTATAAATACAAGGCTTATGGCATCATAAAGGGGACTTTTTTGAATTTTGAACTTTTGATCTGAATTTTCTAGAGAGAGAAAGTACTTGTATTTGAGAGAATTCTTGTATTCTTGTAATCTACACTGAAGAAACTCAGTTGACTCAGGTTCATCTAATCTTGAGTGTAGATATATAATCATAACTCTAAGTGGATTAGACTATTACCATCACATTGGGGCTGAACCACTATAAAATCGTCTGTGTCGTTATTTTCTCTTGAAGGTTTTATCGTTTTTGATGTTCTCACGTCGTTGGCCAAAAACGCGGTCAACACCTACCACTTTGGTGTGGATAGGTTAATATATGTGGATCAGATGAGTGGTCTGACGGATGTTGACGTTGAGGGGAAAATTCAAGATGAGCCTTAGGATACCCCTTACGATTGTTGTATCCAGAAAGTTTGAATGGGTGTTAAGACCAAAAATTTGTAAACTGGGAGGTGCACGACCTAATCTTTTATTAAGTGAGAAACAACAAACAAAAGCTAGAAGAGCTATTATAACTCTACGGTGTCCTGGAGTTAGTATGGAGGAATATAATTATGGACTGTAAGGGTGAATCACCTTAGATTGCAAGTGAGACGAGCGGATGCGAGAAGTGGTGACTTGACATATTAGATTAACACACCTAGGTTTGTGTGAGTGAGTTCTTATGAAAATGTGTATGTGCGAAGGGAGACTGTATGTCTCCGTGGGACACTAAAACCGATAGAGTCGGATTGAGACCCTTTAGTTCCCAAGTTTTGGAAAAGGTTCATAGAGAGCGATGAGTATAAGATTGTGATTTGTAATTAATGGTTACCTTCAGACAGATTGACAAATTGAAGGAACAACTCAGACTCTAGTATTTTACTTGGAATGTGTGAGTTTTTGAGTTATTTAGGTAAATACGGTCCCTAGAGTGAACTGTCATGGTGATGAATGTCGGTCGACGGCTAGAGTGACTCTGAATAAGATATTGTGATATAGGGAACGAGAAGTACTTATTCGAGGAAAATGAAACCAGGGACAGCAAGTATCCTGGTTCAGAATTGGCTCGGAGGACTAGTGAAATTATTAAGGATTGTTAGGGCAGGAGTATCTGCTTTATTGAAAGGACATAAGAGCTCGCGAATTTGAATATGGGAACATGGAGTTCCCGGATTAGGGACCTTGCATTTCTCCGAGTATTATGAACTAACAAGGATAAGATGGTTCGGGAAGGAAAAAGGAGTTTGACTCTAGATTTGATATATTTGTGAGATCTTAGTAAGGATTAGGCCAAGGGCCTACAAATTAGCCTTACCCCACATGGGTAGAGGCTCATAAGGTATTACAGGTGCCAAAGTTAAGGAAAAGGGTGTCGAGTACGACCCCTGATTATGTGAGGAGACCCTAGAAATTCAGTGAAACTTATTGTGTAAGGGATTAAACCAGTAGAAATTCTAGATAAAAGAGGTAAAGTCATACAGATTAAGACTATCCTTCTTGTGGAGGTTTTACAAAGAAGTGGCAAGGTAAAGGACCTGACTCTGGGATTGTAGTCAGGTTTGCAGAATTGGTATCCTAAGATGTTTGAATAAACTTTGAGGACGAAATTTTAATAAGGAGGGGATAGTTGTAACGTCCCAAATTTGTTGTTAAGGTTAAGTGCCTTGACTACTATCACTACACCAAACACCCATTACCATAACACATCATTATAATATTATTTAAAAAGAGTTATTGTATATATAAAGTTAATGACTAAAGTCACACGCGGCAAAGTAAAAAAAAAGCGGCAAGTGAAAAAAAAAAAAAAAGAGGGAAATTTTCCTTCTCATTTTCCCTATCTCTAACCGAAGTCCTCGTCTCTTTCTCTCTCTGTCTCAGTCTTCATCTCTTTCTCATTTTGCCTACCGAAGTCTTCATCTCTTTCTCTCTGTCAACCATGAACCATCTCTTTCTCTCTGTCTCATTTTCCCTAGCTCGGACCGAACCATCTCTTTCTCTCTGTCTCATTTTCCCTAGCTCGGACCGAACCATTGAAACAGGTGTGGTCTGAATTCCATCTTCGATATTGGAGGATACCATGATATCAGCAGTGATGTTCAGTCACAGATAGAAAGGGCCTTTTCAGATGAGGGGCACTCCCGCTTACAAGCAGTACGTTGCCGGCTTACTCGTTGGAGTTTCCACCATCGCCATTGGCCATCCCTTTGACACCGTAAAGGTAATCTCTCATCTTATTCTCGTTGGATTATGTGAAATTTTCATCGGTTTAGCTTGTAATTTAACATATTTTTGTTTGATTGCACTCTTAGTGAAATTGATAGGACTTGGGGTTCAAAACCCAGAAACCAATTTTTTTTTCTTTCAATGAATCTAGGCCCTATCATGGTGAATTAAAAGCATCAAAGTTTAGAGCAAATGCCTTAGAAAACCATATGACTGGGTTGCCCTGCTAATCATTTTTAAAAAAAATTTGGGATGAGGTTGAGATAACATAAGTATTAACCAATAACATCTTACAAGATTATCTCTGTGAACTGAAAATGAATTTAAAGTTTGTATATTTCCTTATTGGTTATACTTTCTTGTTTTTGATTCCTCTGATCTATGTGTATATTTATTAAGTGTGTTAAACTTTTGTTTGTTTATTAGGTGAAACTGCAAAAACACAGTACTGAAGCACATGGGATCAAGTACAAGAATAGTTTGCATTGTACTGCTAGGATACTAAGGATTGAAGGAGTATGCTTCCGATTTAGCTAGAGTCATTATTTTCTTATATATATGCTCATTTAAATTGGATGAAGATGTGATAATATGCTTGTATCTTGTTAGGAATTTTTTGTAAACAGGACTTGAGATACAAAAAATTGAGCTAGAGTTCTTAAATATTTCTCTTTTTCATTTTATTTAGCAGGGCATTCTTGCCTTATAAGAGCTAATGTTTGGTGCCACGTGACAAAGATTTTCAGTATCTTTAAATTGTCTAAATAACACATTTTCCCCTTTTTTGGGAAAGTTAACTGATATTTTTTTGACAGATTAGAGGACTTTATAGAGGTGCTACATCATCTTTTGTGGGGATGTCTTTTGAGAGTTCCCTCGTTTTTGGCATTTATTCCCAGACGAAACAGTTTCTGCAGGTAAGCCAAAACGTTGTTCAGATAATCTGTCATTGGCCTACGTATTGTAATAGTGATCTATGGAGTGTTTTAATTTTGAACATGTAACTCTATAGTAATAATCATAACTCTAGTAGCTGCCCTTTGTATTGATGTTGCATATAGTTACTGCAGAAATGAAATAGATGTAGTTTTCTCTTACAGGAAGCTGTTTTGTGAAATTTGCAACAACTATTGAAGCCGACAAGGCCATTGCAGCTCTAAACAATCAACATTTTTTTCCTGGGGTGAGTTAAAGCTTTAGTGCTCTTTATTGAACATTTACTATTTTGTGCTTTCATGTTTACTAGTTTGATTTCAATTTTATGAAACTAAGCTTCTATGAATGTAGTTAATTTACTACTGTTTTTTTTTTCTAGATCCATTTATGATTGATCTTTGTAATTCTGAGACTTTTTTGGCTGGGTAGTCAGTATTTTATTTCTCATGCACTCAAGGTGTTTGAAAAAAATTCCCAATAGAAAGACAAGAAGAGAATGAAAATTAAAAACCAATTTATATATGCTATTCTATATATATATATATATATATGTCTATATTTAGTTATGTAAAGGTGAGTAGTCAACTATCTTAACATTTATAAAAATTGAGAATTCGTGAGGCTATAGTACTAATGCTGCTGTGCATTCCATTTGTAATAATTATAAATAAGTTGAAGGAAGAAAATTATTACATATTTTAGATAAAAAAAAAGAAAAAGAAACAGGATAGAAGAATATGTTGACTGATGCATCTCCCTATAGAACCAAAGCTTGAAATAACAAAATAAGAGTTCATTCCTTTAGCACTCACATTGAGTATCACATATACACATTTGAGTTTATTCTGAGGTTTAGTAGCTATTGTTACTTATATCTTTCATTTATTCACGTGGAACTCTATTTTGGCTCTATATATGTTGATGGTAACATATTCTATGTATCTTTTTTCTATTATTTTTTTCCTCTTAAATAATTAATTATTTTGCTATAGATTTTATGTTTTCTAGCAATTAATTGTTTAAAGGGTACTTCATAGATATAGAGTATCACAACTTAATTAGTTCTAATTATCATTTTTTTACTTCTAAAGAATATTACAGATGATGCCAAAGAAGCATGAGATTGAGAATTTGTGGAACCACATTCTACATATCCTATATATAAATTTAAGCCCAGTCCAATGCTGCTAAATTACTCCTTTCCCCTTGTTGAATCTATTTATATACATAGTGTAATATTCTTTTAAGAGTTTTTGACATATAGAGCACTCAATTCTAAAGTTCACTCTTACAACAGTCTAGAGGAATTCCATTAGCTACTAACATCATGGAATGTACTGTGGTCTTTCTAAAACTGTGTTGCTTTACTTCCTAATTGGGTCGGGAATCTTGTTGCTTGACTTCTTGTAAGTAGCTTAGCTAGCACCATGTTTGTTTGTTGTCAAATTAGTGGTGATTTCTTATAGTCTAGAAAGTTTAAATATCATTGAAAAATGACATATCTAAAGATGTTGGAAGATAAATAATATTTTTCAATGATTATATGACAGAGCTTGGCACAATTGCAACATCTAGAGTTGGCACTAAGGCAACTGATTTATTTTAGCATGTTTTCTATGACAGGGTCTTTTACATGTGCACTAAGGCAATTGATGCCTTTGGCACTCTCTCTCATGATTGATTTTTAGTTAATACTTAATAATTAATAGTGTATTCACTAAATTCATGTCAAGCTCTTTATCAGAAGAAGTTCAATAAATCCCAATTTTGTTAGAACAAGATATGTATTGTAGAAATATAACTCAAATCCAATCCATTAAAAAGCTGAATTTGCTTTCTCTTTTCATGGACTTACTAAATAAAAATTGACAGGCTATGGTGATGGTAGTGTTTATGTTTGGAGCATTAGAAGTGGGAAAGAAGTAATTTTAAATCATCTGTTAAGAATTTACTAATCTTGCATCTATATATACATATATTTTATATATGTACTTATTATATTTTTTTGTTTAAATGCTAATTTGACTTGTATATATTTTACCAATTAGACTAAAGTTTGTTGCATGATAATTTTAGTATTTCATTTATAAATTCACTACAAATTACACTTATAATTGGTTTGCTGACGTTATGTTTTAGTTAATTGTTTTATATTGATTAGTTGTCATTGTATTTATTGATATTCAGGTTGTTCTTCTAGATTTTTCAAAGGTGAATAGTATACAACTTATGCATAATAAATTCATGAACCAATTACAGGTGTGTCTAGAGTACACATAAGTTTTCCCATTATGATTTTGATAGAATTTGGATTTGAAATGTTTTTAATTAAAGGTCTAATTCAACTGATTAATTTAATTAATTGAACTATATATGCATTTAAGCAAATACATATGTATAGATCTCACTTTTGTATAACTAATGAGAATACATGACAAACTTCTATATCTGTCTTTGTTCCTTGCTTTGATTTTGCATTTATGTGATAGATTGCAAAACCTTGTTATGTGCATAGAGGGAATCATATATTTTGAGAATGGTTTATTTATGGTTTTGCATTTTGAGAATGGGATTAGTCAATGAGTAATGATCTTGAAATTATTACCAGATCGTTGAGCATGGTCTGGGACATCTGCCATTTACAGAAAAACAGGTGGTCACTCCAACTGGTAAGCTGACAGTCAAATGAAATTTTTTAGTTCTTTGTCCCTTTCAGTTTTCTGTTTTCATTTTTAATGGGTTCCTTCAGCTTATATGTGAAAAATTACTTATCATATTGTAACTTTTCCTTTTTTCTATTTTTAAACAGGAAATTTTTTAGCATATGAGTAACATTAGCTTCTTGTCTGAATGTGAGGGCATTAACTGTTTAGCCTCAACAATTAAGTGCCACTACTCATATTAGAAAAGAAAATCATTATGTTGTCAGTACTACAAATCTCTAAAAAGAAAAATCTAATATTAACTGTCCTAATATGACAGCTTAGGACCCATGCTTCATATGCATGTTTGCTGTTCAAAGACTAAAGTTAGTTATGATGTATAGATGATACCTTCATTATTTTGTTTTCTTTTTCTAATTTTGATTTCGCTAAGAGAGTCCAATTTCTTGAAACTGTAATTTTTCTATATTGAAACAAGTAACAAGGCTGTTATTTTAAAGGTGCACAAGGACTATGTGCCTATCCTTATGGAGGTAAGTGCATTTATGTTTGTAGTTGTAATATATTTCATATTTTTGAACAATCAGCTGAGTAAAATGTGCTAAACATTGCTTATTCCCATTTATTTTAGAAGACAGCTTCAGTACTGGTTTTGATGAGTTTAGAGCACTAATTCATGGTTTGGTGCTCTTACTTTCTAATTTGTAATCTAGAAGACAAAGGGAAATAAAAAAATAACGGTGCAACTTATTTTTGACCATGGATTATCCTGTTCATGGTGTTTCATGGACTCTCTTATCTATATTATCGTTTCTTACTTTTTCACAGTGCCTCAATGATGGGACTCCAGATGTGAGGGATGCAGCCTTTTCAGCTTTGGCAGCGATAGCTAAGGTATCGTTTTATTTATTTATCAATTTTGTGCTTTTGCTGCTTAATTCTGAATTTTTATTATTGATGGTATGGATTTATTTCTTCTTTGCCCATTTTATTTAGTTGGTTGGTATGAGACCCTTGGAGCGGTCACTTGAGAAACTTGATGATGTTAGAAGAAAGAAGCTTTCTGAAATGATTTCAGGTTCTGAAGGTGGCACATCCACCAATACAAGCTCAGGTTTGTAATATCTTTATAGCATCAATTCTTATATCACTAATTTGTTCAACATTCTTGTGAGTTTTTATAACCTTGTGTGCATACTTATTGTTGTGTGAGCAGCAGTCCAAGCTTCTGGTGCAACCGCATCCTCTCATGAGGTGAGTTATTTCTTATATAATGGATTCATGGAAGTTAAAGAACAATGTTATGTTGAGAGGTTGCATGTAATGTTGCTATGTTACACGCTTTTAGTTGATATTCTTCTGGATTACAAAGTTATTTGGTCAATAAACATGATTTTGCCACCTACTGGCGTGTATTTTTTTGTTTGTTAAGAATGATCCTTGAGACCTCCAACAAGAAAGGATAATTATTTACGTCTTTAATGTATGCAAGCATCAGATGCTTCATTTGTTAAAAAGTCAGTAGCAAGCATGCTTAGTGGGAAGAGGCCTGTTCAAGCAACTGTGAGTTCAAGCACTTATTGATTTTACTGTATTTTCCTTTTTAATGTTAGTGGGTTTTACAAATGGTAGTATCCTTTACCCTGTGATGGAAAAACTCAATGTTGGAAACAATGCCTTGGCCTGATGATTACTTTCCTTTTTTTTCCACGGTTCTTTAGTTTGTTTCTAGATTACTTTGTGCCTGATGATGAGAACTTTTATTTTTGTATTGATATGTGCATTGATTTCATTTTGAGCCTCCATCTTTTCTGCTCTCACCATCTTTGGTACTCACCATGATCCATTATTTTATTTTATTTATTTATTTATTACTATTTTCTCATGTTGGCTGTGGTGATGATGACAAGTGTTTGCTGTTGGTGGTGGTGAATGCCAAAGGTGATGGTTGAAGTTGTGGTGTTTAAACCTTGAAGATGTGATTGGTTCTTAATGAATTTTCAATGTTCATGAAATTTCTACCATTAATCTCTGAAGGCATTTATATATTAAAATGGTCTCTTTTTACAGCTACAAAATATATATTTTATTGCCTTATGTGATAATATGAAGATATTGTCATTTTTTTTTTTGTTAGTTTTCACTTTCTTTGCATGCTTATTTGCCCTGTGATGGAAAATCTAATTTTCAGAAGCAGTTTCATGGTTTTGCATTATAAGCCTTGTCTCTCTCTCTCTCTCTATCTATACATACATACATACATATATATTGCTCTCTCTCTCTCTACTTTTTCACCAGAAAAAGTCTATTTTACAGAATCTATTATGAGTGCTCATAAGGCTTATAATGAAAATTCTCATGTACACTGTTAATGACCATATTAGCTTATGAGATCTGAGGGCTTTTGAATATCTAAGTTTGTTATTCTCTGTTTTATAATGCTTTATTTGCTTTATCACCTGTTAATAGATTAGAGGAAGAATTATTTAAAGATTACTTTTATTATTAATCTGTTTTATAATGCATGTTTTTGAACACTACTTGACAATGCCTTAGAGCTTTTGTATCAAGTAACTTGACCCTGTTTGCAGTGCATTCTTGTTTACATTGGATTTGATTTTGTCGATATCTATTTTGGCCCATCTTTGCTTCTTAGATTATGAACTTTTTTTTTTGGCCTGATGATGATATTTGTCCTCTGTTTTTGCTAGTCTTCTTAGTTTTGTTTCCTCAACTGAAATATATGAGTACTGCCCTGTTTTTGTTTCTCAGGCAAGTAAAAAAGCCTTGGATCCAGTTGCTCCAGTTTTTTAAGTACTGCCTTGTATCAGTATCTAACATATTAACTTCAACATGCCAAAATGAGGTTAGCTGTCTCCATTTTCAGCTTTCAAGTCTAGCGTTAATCCATATTGCATTTTTTTTCTACTTTTGGGTATAAACTTATATATTAAGCTCTTTGAGGGCTCATTTTAACTAAAATCTTAACTGGAACTTGTTCACTTTCTTTCAGTTTTTCATAAATTTTAGGTAGCATAATATCTCTATTTTTTTTAATTCCATTTGCAGCTTAAAAGTCATCATGCTTTCTCTGAATTGTTAGCCCAATATTCACAGAGCGGTTATAGGTATTAAATTCATTTTTGTTGTAAATCAAAGCATATTGATTCATGATACCATTATTGAACTTCTGAAAAAGCTTTGGAGCTTATTTGTTTAATGGTCATTAACTACATGAGGTGTTTCTCTTATTTAGTATTTTAATTTATATTAGACTGAGCATAAACTTCTTAGTTGCATGAGTGATCTTTTTGAAAGTTTTTTTTTAAGTTATGATAGGTTTCTTACATTTTGTGGTGTATCTCTCTATTTAGAGATAGAGTTCATCTCTTAAATTAACAAAATTTTCTTTTAGATTAGATTGTATTAGTGTTGATAATCCAAAAGTCTGTTAGTAAAAGCTGTCTTAATTTGTTATTGCTTTGTTTGTCTTTATTTTGTTATTTTATTTTATCTTGTCTATAATTCTCTAGTTGTGTAGTTCCCTCAAGCCTTATTCACTTATATGACCCATCATTTGGTGCCATAGTTGCATCTCATTTTCTTGAACTTTAATAGCATCAACTTCAGCAATAGATACAGTTTACCCATCTAACACATACAATCCATTTACTTTATTCCATTTCATAACTAGCAGTGAGCCTTTAGTAATCTTTATGATGCCCGGTTGTACTGTTATGGTTCATCTCCATGGCTGCCAGATTATTGTTTAGCCGTATCCATACATAGATATATATATACATAATTTTAGACCTTATGTTATAAGCTACTGCATTAATACATATATATTTGGATATAATTCATACTTATATAGGTATGTCTCTGTGGTTTGCTTTAGAGGACTTGTAAAATGTTTTTTGATTTCTTATGGAGGACATGTCGATTTTTTTTTAAAGTGCTTTCTTTCTGTATAAATTGGCTGCGTTTTATTTTCCTGTTACTAGCACAAGTTCTCTGTTTTGTATGCTTGATTCTATGAGCACATTCTAGAATTTCCTATATGTATTGAATCTGATTCAAAGTATTGTATTGTAATGTTTATTGGTTTGAAACTTTGTTTGTTTATTTGTTCCATGGCTTAAACACAAACCTTTTCTCAAGCAGAATTTGAGAGCTTTCATCAAGTTTGGTGAGGACTGCATACTTTTCTGGGGTGTAAATGATCACAGTGAAAATGGCGTTGAAAAAAAACTTCTGGGTTATTTTTGCTCTACTCCTTTTAGGATTTGCAGCTAATTTGCACACTGCAAAACGTGCTCCTCGGCCTAGGCCTCACCGGATTCTCTTGGATACAGATGTTGATACGAATGCATTTCACTAATTTTTGTATACATTTCTTGTTTTGCATTTAGTGATAAAGGAATCTGAATTGGGCATAAATTATGTTGTAATATGATTTCTTAAGCCTAGACTAGTAGACTAAATATTGTAATTACATTTGAGTAATTAATAAAAATCTATTTATGTTACCGTATTTGGCTTCAACTTTCATATTTGTTTTCTTAGTTTTGTGTAAGTAAAAAAAGATTATGTTTCTCTAAGCTAATATAACACATGTGTTATACTAAAGTGTAGTATAACACAAAAAATGTGTTATACTCAAGTGTAGCATAACACAAAAAATGTGTTATACTAAAGTGTAGTATAACACAAAAAAAAGTGTTATACTAAAGTGTAGTATAACACAAAAAAAGTGTTATATAATCGACTATAAATAACATAATTAAACACTTATCTATATATTAAAATAATATAGAAATTGTGTTATTGTTGACAGTACAATAACACATCTGTATAACACTGATAAAGTATTATGTAAAGTACCCTGACCTACGATAACATAGTCAATCTTAACACATCAGAAAGTCCTATTGTATGTTTTGATAACACATTTTTGGTGTTATTAAAAGCATTTTTTCTTGTAGTGTATGCCTGGAGGGCCTAATTGGAATTCTGCATGCGATTAGTGGATTATACGTGCGATTATGTGATAGAAATTACTTGTGTGCTAATGTGATTAGATATGCATGTTTATGTGTATTAAATATGCATGTGGGCCCATTTTCTGTAAATTGGGGCATGTTTGTAATTTTGGCCCGTTGAGGGCATAAATGTAATTATGTATGTTATGAGTGAGACCCCAATGTTATAGGGATATATTTGACATGTGTGGTCCAAGGCAATCCTAGTGATCGAATTAGCGGAATAGTCACAACAGGGTCTAATACTCAACTCGGGGTGAGCCTAGGGGTATTTTGGGAATGCAGTACGTACTTGGGATTTATCAGGTAACGGAAACTTATTTGGGTGATTAATTGGATATGTCAGGATTAATTGGGAATTCATAGTGTTATTTTAGGATTAGTGGGAAACGTGGAAAATGGCATTATCGCCCTTGAGGGCATTAAAGGGGAAAGACTATGGTCTATTGTGGCAATGGATAGGCTTAGTCTTGAACAACCTTATCCATCTAGGGACCCTAGAGAGTTTAGAAGTAATCAAAAAAAGGGGAACAAAACCAAAAAACAGAGCCTCTCTTCTCTCTCTCTCATTTACTCCCTCTCACCCCTAAAGCTTAATTGGGTTCTTTGAATTCTTGAAGGAAGTTGCTTGAATTTGTGGATTTAGAAGAGCATAGATAGGATTAGGCGTAGCTTGGAATTGTAATTACTCACCTGAGGTAAGTTTCAAATTATGTTTAATGAATTTCAAGTTTGGCTTTTAGGATGTTGAGTTTCTCAAACTCAAGGTTATGATTCTAGGCTGTGATTAAGTTTTGACTTGGTTTTGGGGGGTATAAATGAAGCCTAGCCTATGTTGCTGAGAATTTTAGACTCAATTCTAGCTATGGGGCATATTTATGTTGAATTCTGGAGAGTATGGCTCGAAGAAAACGCAGGAAATTCTAGGTTTTGGGCTAGAGTCACGGCCTTGTTCTTCACGCGTCGCGGCCCATGTGTGCGAGAAGACTTGGTAGCCTCTTAAATGCCCAGGCGTCGTGACCCTCCAGGGCTGAGTCGCAGCTCGTGTTCCCAAAAAGAGAGCCTGAGCTCTCTGACCTATAGTCCACCGCGGCCCTAGGGGCTGGGTCACAGCTTAAATTAAGGGAAATAGACAATATAGAGTTTTAAGCATGAGAACTCAAATCTTAAGGCTCGGGAAGGATTCTACTGCCCGGTTTAGTAGAATCCGAGTTTCTGAAGGCTAGTATATTATTCTAAAGGCTTTTAAGTGATTTTGAATGTGATGACTATTTATTATTACGTTGTGACTAGGTTTTACCACCGAGGCTCAGGGTTAGGGATCGTGCTCGGGATCGCCTGGTATTGTCAGCTCAGGACTCAAGGTAAGAAAATTGTCTGTGCCCGTAGAGATATATTGTGCTTAGTGTTATGTGTATTATTTGTAAATATTACGTCATACATGTGTTTGTGATGAAGTGGCAGAGGTCGGGATCAGCAAAGGTCGGGAACAGCAAAGGCCGGAATCAGTAGAGGTTGGTAAAGGCAAAGGCCAGAAACGACAAAGGCCGGGAGCGGCAAAGGCCAAGATCAACATTAGGCCTGTTGATTACAAGCTACTAGAGCAAGATCCTCTAAGGGTGTTGTACACACCCGCTCGGTTAAGATCATGAACTTGGTTCCCGACCGCTGTTGTTAATTCCAATAGGAACTTGTAAATTGTTTGTCATGCTTGATTAAATGTGAATTTGTTGAAATAAATTATTGTATGCTGTGTTGTGTAGTTTTCTTGCTGGGCTTCGGCTCACAGGTGCTCTGTGGTGCAGGTAAGGGCAAAGGAAATGTCGACCAAGCATGAGTTGGAGGGCATGGAGTGGCACGTACATGTCTAGCCTACCTGGCCGCCACGGATGGGGTTTTGAGGAACATGTTATAAATGACCGATTTTGTCGCCTAGGTCGACTATTTAAAGACTTTTCAATTGTAAATATGTTTTAAAACAATATTTTGGGATGCCAATGTAACACTTTTAAGATTTAAATGAATGTCCAACATTTTATACTTAATTTTCATTATACGGGTCTTTATTTTGATTTAATCACACTTTTCTCTCTAATACCTCAATTAGCGAGATAATGGCACCTTTTAAAATCACATGGTAACGACTCTAGGGTAGTAGGGCGTTACACATGCAATCTACATACTAAGTATATGCCTCTCATAGATGCAACAAAACAAGGAAAAACATGGAACTAAAACCAATCAGCATAATATAAGAATCAGAACTAGGAGGCTGACCTATCACTACTGAGGGACCAGCATCAGCCTCTGACACTGACTGCGTCAAAGAGAACACTCGAGCTAGAGTCAAGCTGTCGACCCCCTTTGGTTCCTCAGCCCTGGGCAATCCCTCCTAAGGTGCCTAACCATTCCACATAAGAAACATGCCCTTGGTCGGTATTCTCCCAAATGGGGCCTCTTGCACCAAGCGCATTCAAGGTAGAGTTTACAATCCTCGCCCTCACCCTAATGACCTATCTGAGCACTTCAGAACATCTTTTCTAGTCCAGGGATACTGAATATGTTGATAACTTTTACGTTCTGATCACTGGGGCCACCACCCCTGCCTGATCCAAAAAACAGAGGTATCACTGCCTGAGCTCCGCGCACTCGAGCACTCTCCCTCCATATTTCATTTCCTGTGCCCTTAACAACAAGAGCCCTCCCTACCACCTTAGCATAGGTAGAGATCTCATGTACTGGGGCGATTCTAACACCCTGAGCTATCCCAGAGGTCAATCCATGGATAAATCGCTCTTTCTGAGCCACATCCGTGGGCACCATATCAAAAGCAAATTTGGCCAACCCATTGAATTTGTTAACATACTATGTTACTGTCATGTTTCCCTGAACCAGGTTCAGAAATTCATTTGTCTTTCCAGTCTTAACTATGTCACAATAATATCTCTCATTAAACAACTGCCTAAAATCCTCCCAGTTCATCGTAGTTGTATCTCGCGTCTGGGATACCACTTCCCACCAAGTCTGACCATCCTCCCGTAACACATACATAGCACAGATTACCTTATCGTGACCTACCACCCCCATAAAGTCAAGGATGGAACTGATCATGCCCATCCATTGTTCAACTCTAAATGGATCTAGGCCTCCCTCAAAAGCTGGAGGGTGATGTTTCTAAAATCTCTCATAAAGTAATTCCCACCTGGTCTCAACCCTAGGCTTAGATAAATATGGTGCCACTCCTAGCATAGCAAAGGAATAGGTGTTCTCTAACAGAACCTGCTATTTTAGACACCTGATCTCTTCCTCTTGCCTTTGCAATCTTGCTTGCATATCTGTAAACACCTGCTGCCAATTCTGAGGGGCGAGTGGAGGGCTCTGGTCCTGGCTATAAACATCGTCGGGTCCCATTAACTGCCTTGGGTACATAACCTCCGAGTTCGATTGCAGTCAATGACTTGACCCATTAGGCATGATGATCACATCCAAAAGCCTTTCCACAAGAAAAACCCAACAACAACACATTTACATATAACTATAATACTAAAATACATGCCCATAAAATTCATGCATCAATCAATCAGCCCTAATCTTACCAACATAAATATCATGCTCTCTACTCTAGCATGCATGTAAAACATTCATATATCAATTGAGCAGACAAGCACATAATCATATCAATAGTCAAGGGCCAGGCTTTATCAAAATATCTCATGCTTCCTAATAAGGCAAGCAAATAAGGCATTTATATCATATTTAAGAAGTTACGCACATAACCACATAAATAGTTACCAAACCCTTGGTCGAGCTTGTCTTTAGTGGCGAGTGTACATGCCCAGCTTGTCTTCAGGAACCCTTAACCTTGGCACACTCTGATACCAAGTTGTAACGCCCTAGAAGCCAAGACCATTATATTGTATATTTTAAATAGTGCTAGACTCTCTAAAGGAGTATTTTGGCCATAATTGTGTAACTAAATGTGATTAATGGTTTAGGGTTAAAACTTTTGGTTAAAAGGAGTAGTTATTTCGTTAAAACATTAAGTTGTACAAGAGATCCTATAATAAACATTTACAAAGTTGTTTACAGTTCCAAAAGGGTAATTACATCTCAAAAGTTACAACCCGCCGACCTAAGCGGCAAAAATGGGGTTTAACCCAAGTTCCTCTCAGAAACCCTGGTCGTGGTGGTCGAGCAGCCCCATATGTACACGTCGTCACCGAAGCTCTCCAACTAATGGATGGTCCATGTTCCTTTTCCCCTTACCTGCACCACATAGCACCTGTGAGCCAAGGCTCAGAAAGAAAACTTAAGCATTCTCATAAATAGTTATTAACATGTTACTGTTGGGGTTTTATGCCCTAATTAAAACCCAAATTCTTTGTAATCTCATTTTATTATCAATAAAAGAATAGAAATCATTTTTTGACTTGGTCAATCACTTTGCTCACATGTTTTATTTTCATGATTATTTATTTAATATGAACTTCTATTAAATCCTGAGCATATGGCTAATCTTATTTATAGTGACGTAATCACAGTGGAATATAAATATGATTATATGTTCAAAATAAGTTAGTCCTAAGATTAGTCAGTGCACTGGATTTACACTGACTTGCCAATCTACGATATGATCTACTTACACATTATAGTGTTATGTTCTTTCCAGAACATTAGCAAAGTAGATAAGATCGGATGTATTTGTTACATCAGACTGGACCGATATTGACAGTTGATAAGATAAGTAAACATACAATTATTATCTATTCTAGTCATATCATATAGTTGACCATAGTTCAATTTAATCTCAATTATGAGTGGTTAGTATTCTAATTGATTGTATTATTTGAGTTCTTTGACTTGTTCATTACCAGCTTACCCTACAGACTAGCCCATACTTACTTCTTGGGAACTCGGTAGTATAATTGAGTGGGAGTGTTAATCATAGATATGAACATCTATAGCTTTGATGAAGAAGTGAAACGATGGTTTCCTTTTAGTTTGGTTCAAGGTGTTAAATGATAGAGTCCGCATTTTAGTAATTAAATTAGTTTATTGAAATATCATTTACAAGGAACTAAGTATTTAAGGATAAAATACAATGAGGGGTAAAACGATATTTTAGTCCTATCTGATTGTAGACCGTCTATAGAGGATTGAGTGGCAATTATGGTTGTAATAATGAATAATTAATAGCGTATCTATATTTGTTATAGAGCGTTCTATGAATTCAAGAGTGCAATTCCGAGTCTATAGTGGAGTCACGAGGAATTAGTAAGTTAGTAAATTTATTTGTTAGATTTATGATAACTTATTGGAGCTTGATTTCATAGGTCCATGGTCCCCACTGTACCTTGGATAAAATCATCTAGATAGTCTCAATTAATTGACTTAATCATCAATTAGAATTATCAAAGTTGACTAGGTCAATTTTGGATAGTTTCACAGAGTTGTGTAATTTTGAGAAGAAAAGAGAAATTATGGCAGATTTATTAATTAAGATAAATTGGTATCTAAATTAATAAATAAGTTTAAATCAAGGTTCAAATTATAAATAATTAATTTGATAAAATATTTAAATAATTATTTAATTAATTAAATCAATAGAAAATAATACAGGCCTTGTTTTTAAGTCCAGTGGGCTTATAATCAAATGAGAAATTTCACGAGCCTAAAGCCCATGATAATTTCGACCTAAGGCTGTTAATTGGCTATTATTTTATTGATTTTTTAATTAAATTAAATGGCCTAATTGAGTCTATAAAAGGAGTGCTTAGAGAGAAGTGAAAAAACAAGTTTGACAAGTCATAAGTCAGATTTTCTAATATATTTTAGATTCTCTCTAAACACAAGTCATTTTCTAAGTCTCTTTGATTATTTTCTCTTCTTCTCTCTGTATCTATCTCATATGTTGAGAATTGCCCACACTAGTCTAGGTGATTCTAAGGATACATTGGAAGACTGTGAAGAAATTAGAAGAACGGTGCAGTTTCTTGATAATACTCTGGGACAAAAAGGATACAAGAGTTAGAGAAACTGAAGGAATGACTCTTTCATTCCGCTGCATATACTATAAGTATCCTTATCTTTGTTTCTCTTTGAATTCTATTTTAGAAACATGTTCTAGGTTATCTCATATTAATTTGTTTAATATTAGAACTACATGAAAATAAATAAAGATTCTGTATAAGTTTTCCTAACAGTTACCAAGTCATAATAAGCATGCCTAGTTGTAATAACCCTACTCATGCATGCATACCATTCATATAAATAACTACCATGTCATATGGGGCAAGTTTCCCTAATTAAATGATTAAATGAATCATATCGAGGCCCGTTTCCAAAAATACATGATTAATAAATCATACTGGGGACCCAACCCTAAGATATGGGACTAATAAGTCACCCCGGGGCCCATAGCCTTATCCTCTGTATAACCAACCTTGGAGCTGGCCCAGAGTACCTAGCGCTTAATTTTCCTTGACCATTGGGTCAAATAAGCGCATGATGCGCTCCTGATTAGGCCTAACCATATCGACCAGTGTTCTGTGTGCTATGGCTTCCCTTGACTTATAAGTCAATGCTTTCGACTCACGCTCAGCGCACTATTGTCGTTCTTGACTTATAAGTCAAGTCTTTTCAATCAGATAATGCAGACAAGCATATATCATACATCAAATATCTAGATACAGAGCATTCAGCATGCTTAATCAAACATTCTCAGGAATAATCATAATCATGCACATTTACATGGGCCCAAGCCCTAATCCAATCCATATTTAACAATCGAGCAAAGCCCTTGTCACGTACATCACGTATTGGGTGCAATTTTCTTACCTCAGGTCCGAGTGTAATGTATAATAAGAATGACCCTTGAGCACAATCCTGATTTCTAAGCCCCTAGTAGTAACCTAGTCACAACCAACTATAGAATTTCATCAAAAACGAGCAAATCAAGGCTTCTGGACTGAGTCCTAGACTCTGGAATGTCGAATTTTACTAAACCAAGTAGTAGGATCAATCCCGAGTCCTTAGGTTTGAGTTCCCGCACTCAAAACCCTATTTTGCCAAAATCCTCTATTTGCGCCACAACGCCCCTCAATTAGGTTCGTGGCGCAGCTCTACAAGCACTGCAGTGCGATAGCAGTTCAGAGAACCGCCCAGCCCCCTCAGATCATGAAGGTCGCAGTGCCCAAGAACAAGGTCACCACACGACCCCATGAACTCAGCTTTCTCCAACCCAATTCCTCACAAAACTCACCCAAAATCGCACCAAACCCCATAACTCAATTCCAAAACATCATAAACAAAACTCAACTTTCAAACGAATTAAAAACTTATCAAACCATAAAATCCAATCAAATCATAAGATGTTGGGGTTTTATGCCCTAATTAAAACCCAAATTCTTTGTAATCTCATTTTATTATCAATAAAAGAATAGAAATTATTTTTTTTTACTTGGTCAATCACTTTGCTCACATGTTTTATTTTCATGATTATTTGTTTAATATAAACTTCTATTAAATCCCGAGCATATAGCTAATCTTATTTATAGTGACGTAATCACAGTGGAATATAAATATGATTATATGTTCAAAATAAGTTAGTCCTAAGATTAGTCAGTGCACATGATTTACACTGACTTGCCAATCTACGACACGATCTACTTACACATTATAGTGTTATGTTCTTTCCAGAACATTAGCAAAGTAGATAAGATCGGATGTATTTGTTACATCAGACTGGACCGATATTGACAGTTGATAAGATAAGTAAACATACCGTTATTATTTATTCTAGTCATATCATATAGTTGACCATAGGTCAATTCAATCTCAATTCCGAGTGGTTAGTATTGTAACTGATTGTATTATTTGAGTTCTTTGACTTGTTCGTTGCCAGCTTACCCGACGGACTAGCCCATACTTACATCTTGGGAACTCGGTAGTATAATTGAGTGGGAGTGTTAATCATAGATATGAACATCTATAGCTTCTAATGAAGAAGTGAAACGATGGTTTCCTTTTAGTTTGGTTCAAGGTGTTAAATGATAGAGATCTCATTCTAATAATTAAATTACTTTACAGAAATATAAATTACAAGGAACTAAGTGTTTTAAGGATAAAATACAATGATGGGTAAAACAATATTTTAGTCCTATCTCATTGTAGATCGTCTATAGAGGATTGAGTAACAATTATGATTGTAGCAATGGATAATTAATGGTGTATCTATATTTGTTATAGAGCGTTCTATGAATTCAAGAGTGCAATTCCGAGTCTATAGTGGAGTCACGAGGAATTAATAAGTTAGTAAATTTATTTGTTAGATTTATGATAACTTATTGGAGCTTGATTTCATAGGCCCATGGCCCCCATTGTACCTTGGATAAAATCATCTAGATAGTCTCAATTAATTGACTTAATCATCAATTAGAATTATCAAAGTTTACCAGGTCAATTTTGGATAGTTTCACAGAGTTGTGTAATTTTGAGAAGAAAAGAGAAATTATGGCAGATTTATTAATTAAGATAAATTGGTATCTAAATTAATAAATAAGTTTAAATCAAGGTTCAAATTATAAATAATTAATTTTATAAAGGATTTAAAGAATTATTTAATTAATTAAATCAATAGAAAATAATACAGGTCTTGATTTTAAGTCCAATGGGCTTATAATCAAATGGGAAATTTCACAGGCCTATAGCCCATGATAATTTCGACCTAGGGCTTCAAAATGGCTATTATTTTATTGATTTTTAATTAAATTAAATGGCTTAATTGAGTCTATAAAAGGAGTGCTTAGAGAGAAGTCAAAACATAAGTCACAAGTCAGATTTTCTGATAGTTTTAGATTCTCTCTAAACACAAGTCATTTTCTAAGCCTCTTTGTTATTTTCTCTTCTTCTCTCTATATCTATCTCATGTGTTGAGAATCGCCCACACTAGTCTAGGTGGTTCTAAGGATACATTGGAAGATTGTGAAGAAAATAGAAGATCGGTTCAGTTTCTTGATAATACTCTGCGACAGAAAGGATACAAGAGTTAGAGAAACTGAAGGAAAGACTGTTTCATTCCGCTGCGTATATTGTAAGTATTCTATTCTTTGTTTCTCTTTGAATTCAATTTTAGAAGCATGTTTTAGGCTATCTCGTATTAATTTGTTTAATATTAGATATACATGAAAATAAATAAAGATCATGTATAAGCTAATCCAACAACTGGCCTCAGAGCCTTTGGTACTATTTATTTTCATGCATGAACATGTTTAAAATTGGATTATTTGATATGTTTGAATAATTGCATGGTTTTCATGTGTTTTATGAAGCATATTGATTTTATGTGATTATTAGCAATTTTTAGGTTATTTTGTTGTGTTTTCTATGCTATTAATTTTTATATATACTTTATTCTGTGTAAAACATGTTAAAAATTAATTAGAAAATTGTTTTGGTTTGAAAAATCGCACAAAAAAAAAATTTCGAAAATTTTTGCCTGGCTGCCATGCGCGTGAACGCGCGCCCACACACACCAACCACCAGCACGATGAACAGTAACCCGTGAACAGTACCATGGGTACTATTCATCCTTTTTTTTTTTAAGAAAAATAAAATTTGTAGAAATAAATTATTTATAATCAAAGCTAAAAATATCTTTTTTGTTTTATCATTTAATTTTTTTTTTTTAAAAATAAGATATTTTTGTTAGTTGAGATTTAAATAATTAGATATTTTCTACAAACATTCAAATTCAAATTTAAAAATAGACTAACAACTTAATTTTAAATCTTTTAATATATTAAAATATTAGAATTATGATATCAGATATCAGATATTTAAGATATTTTCATTTAAATTCTTGATATTTTTATTAAATCTTTATTTGAAAATTTAAATATCTTTTTATTCTATAGTTTTTAATATTTAAATTATTTGAAATTTGAACATTGTTAATTAGATATTGTTGACCCTAGTTTTGGTCAACGACACGGAGTCTAGAAAACGACAGAAAATAATATAGAGCTTGAGAAAATGATCTAATGGAAAATAAAGGACACAGAGAATTATAGTGGTTCGGCCCCAGTGATTGGTAATAACCTACGTCCACTTGAAACTATTATTAGTATTGAGCTCCAAATGTGTGATCAAAGAAGTAGGATTCCTGAGTTTCACAGACCTTAGAAGAAGAAAACCATACAAACGATGGATAATAGTAATAAAATTCTGAAAAAGAGAAAAAAGATCGATCCCCTTCCTTGAGCTATTTCTTGTGTATTTATAAGCTCAAGAAGGGTTACATGAATTAGGAAATAGTATCTATCCTTAATAAACGGATCTGCAGGTCATAATGAAGAGATATTCTTGGATATCATCACAACTGTACAGATCTTTACATAAATGAACGGAGTATACGACCAGTCTGGTCGTATATAAAACTTGATCTTTTCATGTGGAAATAATGATGGTCGATAGGCGAGCAATATCTTTGCCACGTGTTGGCCACATGTTGAAAATCCTTGCCACGTCATCAACAACTATTTTTTGGATAAACATTTGCCCCCCAAGTTTATTTATTGCGACCAGCAATAAGTAAACTTAGAAAACTAACTTTTCGTATGCCCCACGAAATCTGGCAGAGCCTCTCGTGCATTCTTGAAAACTGTGACCTAATCACGTCTAATCATGCCTTTTTAGTTTTCAAGTAACCTTTCCAACGGCTGTTACACTCCCCCATGCCTTGAAAAAGGTAACTCATGATTACCCCTTTTCAACACATCTTAGCTTCTATAAATAATCCTCACATTTTTCTTTTAACTCTTTACACGCCATCTCTTTGCCAAGAACTCTCAAGAACTCCATTTCAGAGCTCGGAACTTCAAAGGTCTTCAGTTGCTTTGCTAAGGGTCCTTCGCTTGCAAACCCAAAGTCATTCCTTTTCAGAATCTCCAATCTTTATCCAGGTAAATTTCTTCGACGTTTAAACCCTTTGAGATGCCATGCATAGTGTTTCTGTGTTCTGAATCTTTTTGTGTTCTTGGGTAGAAATTTGTGAGTATTTTGTATATATCGTTTGATGCTTGAAAGGGTAGTGTAGTTTTTCTCTATAGAAGTTAGGAATCAGTTTGATAGTCAGGATCATGGGTTTAGGGTGTAAAAGGCTAGCTGAAAAACTGGGTTTTTCCCGCCCCTTTGGAGTTGAAAAAACTTTTTCCAGAAAAACTTTTTACTTTCACTTTTTGATCCGTTTTTCAAACTGTTTGCATAAAACTTAGTGTTTCAGTTAGAATTTTTCTAGTCATAGATGCGAACAACGTTATTCCAACTTTCAACATAAGCTCCCATGTTGTGCGTCTTATCTCCTCCTTTCTCTGTTTCCAGTTTACATGCAAGACCCATGGGGAGGAGAAAGACCCATCGACGATGATTTGCTAGCTTAACTGCTCAAGGACAAAGAACAACCCTCATCGCTGATACCCAAAATTCCAATTTCTCGTACCAATCTAAACACTTCCCCAGTCTTGACCCGAAACATGGCTCGTACCAAAACCAAGGCCCAGAAAAGGAAAACCTCCGACCCTTCTCATCAGCCTGCTGCTTCGGCTGATGCTCCTTTGACCAGTGGTCGAGATGAAAATGCAAAGATCCAAAGACATGCCCGCCCTAGACATGCCATTCAGCCAGATGCTGAGTGGTATGTAGTTTCTGAAAGTAGGGTGACGATCAGAATGATCGCCAACTACTTAAGGAAATACGGTCTCCCAAGGGTGACCTTAGTCAGACCCAAAACAGACCAAAGGGCGAATCTTCCTGGAGGTGCCTTCAGCGCCTGGTCGCAGTTTCATATCGAGGCAGGGGCTACCTTGCCTCTTCACTCATTTTTTCAGGGGGTGGCCAACTATTTTGGAGTTGCCCCCTTTCAAATAACCCCAAACGGATATAGGATGCTTGCTGCACTCTATATCCTGTACAACCAAAAGAAATGGCCTGTGCCATCACCTCATGAGGTCAATTACCTGTTTGACCTCAAATCTAACCCCAACCAAGAAGGCACGGGGTTCTTCCACTTCTGTCATCAGGAAACCGGGCGCACCTTCCTAACTGACACAACTCATATCTCAAACGTAGGGAGGTACTACCAAGAGTACTTCCTTACTGTTGACATGCCGCGGATAACCTGGCTTTCGCACGAGGAGGTAAAAATTTTGTATCACTGGCTGACTTCTTCACTTAGTGTTCTTCTCCATAATGTCTTAAACTGTTAATGTCTTCCAGGCCCATGGCTGCAACCAAACCCAACTCCGGACATGGAGTTGAGATCGGCGCTCTTAGCCAGCATGATTGATGCTGAAAAGACTGTCAATAATCTGGTTACAGAGGCTAACCTTAGGTTGGTTGGCCTCTGGGCCCCTCAACCGGACACGAGGGGGCCCTCAGCAGGGAGTGCCTGCGCTGAGGAGGAACCCGAGCAGCAACCTCTAGCGTCACCTCCACGGAGGAGACTGACTGGGGTCACGATCAGGGAACCTACTAGCACTCCTCCAGCAGAGAGGCCCTTAGGCCCCCTGGGGAAAGGAAAGAAGAAGGCCACCGAGCCTGTCGATCTCTCTGATGATTCATCGGATGACAATGGTATAGTTATTTCTATTTTAGACAATTTTCCAATTCCCTATCATCTTTTTGACGGGGACGACAATTTTAAATATGCTCCAAATTTAGGGCCAAACTTCTTCATGTCAAAGAATGAGTATAAGACTAGTAGAGTTTGTAGTGTAGCGACCAGTAATAATAGCTCGGGTATTTGACTTTGCAATCCTTTTTTACTTCTTTTTCTGACGTAATGTACTTAGTCATTCATGATATCTCACTGTTCGACTTTGTTCTTGCTTTTCAGACATGGACTCTGCCAATGTATTCGACCTCTACAGCGCTCCAAAGGCTGCCGCAGCTCGTCCAAGCAAGAAGAAAACCAGTAAAAGACATCCCGGGGAGAGCAGCAAAGCTCCTCAGGTGAAGAAGGCCCGGAACGTAGGCCCTTCAAAGGATATGCCCTCTGCCACCACGACTCCACCTTCTCCCCGCGAGCAGCAGACTCCATCTGCTACAGCCGGGTCGACTCCTTCTCCCACGACCCCGACTGACCAACCTCAGCAGGTTGATCCTGCCTCAACTGGGAACGAGATGGTTGGTCGTGCCTTCAAGCTGATCAATGATAGGATCACCAAGATCGCAAAGCATGAACACTGCCGAGAGGCAATGGCTGCTACGGAGACGATGGGAGTTGACCCGATCCTGAATCGTGCCTTGAACGAGTTCACCAGTGTAAGTCATTTTATTTTGTGGAAACAGGTCTTCTTTAGTTTACCGTTTGTCTAACTTTTGTTCTGACTGCAGGCCATGCTAACCCTTACTGTCGGCCGCATCCGCCTGGGTGCCATCATCGAGCAGGCCAGGACTTCGGAGCAACGGCACGAGGATGAACTCAAAGCTGTTGAGGCCAGACATGCTGATCAGCTGGCAGCAGTGGTTGAGGAAAAGGCCCAACTGGCTCAGGAGTTGGAGGAGAAGTTGAAGTCTCTAGAGAAAGCCCGCGAGCAGAGGGACCAATACAAGGAGTCCAACCGATTTAACTACAAAGCGGCCAAACAGCTTGAGCTGGACCTGATCGCGAGCAAGCAGGAGACCACAACTCTGGAGGGCCGGGTTGAGGAGTTGGAGAAGACCAACGCCGGCAACTTGGAAAGGTACAAGAATGCCACTTTGAGATGCTTCTATGATTTCTGGAAGCACAATCAGGGTGCTAACTTCAACTACCTTCCCGAGACTACGAGGGATGCCGAGCTTGCTTGCTGTGCAGCTCAGTTGACTGAAGAAGAAAGATTAAGGGTCCCTGCTTCCCCCGAAATCTCACTGGCCGCTGGGATGGATGGTGCAAACAACGAAGCTGCGGGTGCTATCGACCAGAATCTTCCCCAGGATCCTCCAGCTCCTCAAGCTCCTTAGTCTTTTCTCTTTATGCTTTTTTTCTTTTTTTTTTAACTACACGACCTACGGGTCATGATGTAAAAAAAATATAACTTTTTAGTTTGCTGCATGGGCGGCTTTACTTTTACTTGAACAATTACATCCAAGCAGTTACTGCTTGCAGTGTAAAAGGATTCGCTTTGATATTATAATATATTTTCATATTATTATAACATCTATCTGTTCACATGATCGAACTTAGCATAGCACTTTGGTTTGATTTAACAAAATATCAAAATTTTGAAAAATACTCTAAGTGCCCTAGCATGCTTTCACTTATTTTGCTCATGTGTTTACATACCTTTTAACGATATGCTTTGCTTACTTGTACCTTGTATGCCCCCCAAGTGATCGGGGAGCTTTAGGTCTGTGGTCACTTGCCTTGACTAGAACTTGTTCGAACATTACTGCTCGTAGCAATATGATTAGAATTATAATATGGCAAAACAACACACGTAATGAGCAAATACTTGTAATAAATACAATAGTTGGCAAGAAATGACTGGCTGAGCACAGTCCCTTTTATTTCTCGTAATAAATGGACTAAACACGTCTTTACGAGCGATCAATAAGATCTTACATTTTTCCAAAACTTGTAAAAAGTAAAATTTATACAATCCAATTCTTTAAGAAGAATTGTTCATTGATAGTACTTGCGCAGGTGTTCTCCATTCCAATAGCGAGGAACGAGATCTCCGTTTAAGCGTGCAAGTTTATAAGTGCCTGGGTGAAGGACTTCATCAATTTGGTAAGGCCCTTCCCAATTTGGCCCAAGTACTCCAATAGCTTGGTCGCGGGTGTTAAGGAAAACTCTTCGGAGTACAAGATCTCCAACATTGAATTTCCTTTCTCGCACTTTAGAGTTGAAATACCGGGCGACCTTCTGCTGGTACGCAGCTACTCGGAGCTGGGCTTGGTCACGCCTTTCATTAATCGAGTCCAAGGATTCCATCAGTAGCTGGCTGTTAGAGTCCTGATTGTATGTTAATCTGTGGTGCGAGGGTGGATCCAACTCAACAGGCAACATGGCTTCATACCCGTATGCTAAGGAAAACAGGGTATGACCTGTTGCTATTCGGTGGGAAGTTCTGTATGACCAAAGGACTTCAAGCAACTGTTCTGGCCATGCTCCCTTAGCTTCTTCGAGTCTTTTCTTTAGGGTATCTTTCAGCATTTTGTTAACTGCTTCGACTTTCCCATTCGTCTAGGGATGAGAGACTGAAGAAAAGCTTTTGATAATATCGTGACGTTTACAGAAGTCCGTGAACAGATCACTGTCAAACTGGGTGTCGTTATCTGAGACTATCTTCTTTGGTAATCCATAGCGACAAATGATGTTTTTGACTACGAAATCAAGCACTTTCTTGGTCGTTATGGTCGCGAATGGCTCAGCTTCAGCCCATTTGGTGAAGTAGTCGACGGCAACCACTGCATACTTTACACCACCCTTTCCTGTAGGCAAAGATCCGATTAGATCTATTCCCCAAACTGCGAAAGGCCATGGACTCTGCATCTGCTTTAACTCGTTGGGAGCTGCTCGTGGGATTTTAGAAAATCTTTGACACTTGTCACATCTTCGCACGAACTCCATTGAGTCTTCATTCATGGTTGGCCAGAAATATCCCTGCCTTAGGATCTTTTTTTACAGGCTTTGCCCCCCAGCGTGGTCCCCGCAAAAACCTTCGTGTACCTCTTTCATTAACTCTTTGGCTTTCTCCTTTGTAATACATCTGAGAAGTGGCAGTGAGTATCCCCTTCGGTACAGGATTCCATCGACCAGGATATACCTAGCAGCTTGCCGCTGAAGGGTCCTAGCTTTGTTTCTATCCGCTGGCAGCACACCGCTTGACAGATACTCTACATATGGCGCCATCCATGTATCCGCCATCTGGATGACCAGAGTGGTTTCTGATTCTTGGTGCAGAATGTCTCTCGACCGGCACTATGTTCAGAGTGTCAGCGTCCTTTGCACTTGCCAACTTTGCCAAAGCGTTCGCGTTGGAATTCTGATCGCGAGGTACTTGCTGGAGAGTGTATCTGTCGAACTGGGCTAACAGATCCTTTGCTTTGTTCAGATAGGCGACCATCTTCAATCCTCGCGCCTGATACTCTCCCAAGATTTGATTCACCACCAGCTGAGATCACTATAGACATTAAGCGCTTTTATGTTCATATCCTTGGCTAATCGTAGTCCAGCAAGCAATGCTTCATATTCAGCCTCATTGTTAGAAGCAGTGAAGTCAAATCTTATTGCACAGTGAAATCGATGCCCTTCTGACGTTATCAATATCACTCCTGCTCCTGCGTTGGATTCGTTAGATGATCCGTCTGTGAACAATTTCCACGAGGGTGCTTGGATTTAATATTCAGGCTCGCTGGGCTTCTCAATCTGCTCGCCACCTGGGGGCTCTGTGAATTCGGCGATGAAGTCCACTAAGGCTTGACCTTTTATCATTGCTCGCAGCAAGTAAGATATGTCGAATTGCCTGAGTTCGACTGCCCACTTTAGTAATCTTTCAGCAGCCTCTGGCTTTTGCAGAACTTGCCGAAGAGGCTGGTCGGTCAATACCATAATCGGATGAGCTTGGAAGTAAGGCCGCAACTTCCTTGAGGCCAAAACTAAGCAGTAGGCTAACCTTTCGATGGGGGGATACCTCAATTCTGCTCCAATTAGCCTTTTTCTTACGTAATAGACAGCCTTCTGCACACCCTCTTCTTCTTTTACAAGAACAGTACTAGCAGCGTAATCCGTGATTGCTAGGTAGATGAACAAAGTCTCTTTATCGACCGGCTTTGACAGGATGGGTGGTTTTGTCATATGTGTTTTTAGTGCTTGAAAGGCATGTTCGCACTCATCTGTCCATTCAAATTTCTTATTGCCTCCGAGTAGATTAAAAAATGGGACGCACTTGTCTGTTGATTTTGAAATAAATCTACTTAGAGCAGCAATCCTTCTGGTCAAGCTTTGGACATCCTTAACCTTTACTGGCGACTTCATCTGGATTAGGGCTTTTATTTTCTTGGGATTAGCTTCAATTCCTCTTGAGTTAACTATAAATCCCAAGAACTTCCCTGATCCTACTCCAAAGGAGAATTTAAGGGGATTTAACTTCATCCTATATTTATTCAGGACGTTGAAGCATTCCTGCAAATCCCGTACATGCCCTTCTGCTTTCTTTGAATTAACCAGCATGTCATCGACGTAAACCTCCATGTTTGAACTGATCAGCTCTTTAAACATGTGGTTGATGAGTCTTTGGTAAGTCGCACCAACGTTTTTCAAACCAAAGGGCATCACTTTGTAATAGTAGAGCCATGTATCGGTTTGAAAGCTTGTGTGATCCTCATCAAGGGGATGCATACTGATTTGATTATACCCAGAGTATGCATCCATGAATGAGAGGATCTCGTGTCCTGCAGTGGCATCGACTAGCTGGTCGATCCTCGGGAGTGGGAAACAGTCTTTAGGGCAGGCTTTATTTAGGTCTGTAAAATCCACGCACGTACGCCACTTGCCGTTCGGCTTGGGCACGAGTACAGGATTGGAGACCCACGATGGATAAAATGCCACCCTGATGAACCCATTCTCCTTCAGCTTCTCCACTTCCTCTTTCAAAGCCTTTGATCTGTCTTTGTCGAGCAGCCTTCTTTTTTGTTGCACAGGTGGAAAGCTTTTGTCAATGTTCAGGACATGGCTAATGATTGCAGGATCTATCCCGGCCATATCTTTATGCGACCAGGCAAAGACATCCTGGTTCCTCCTTAAGAACTCCACCAGTGCGTGTTTTGTTGTTGTCTCTAAGTTTTTACCAACTTTCACAACTCTGGTCGGATTTTCCTCATCGAGTTGGACCTCTTCAAGGTCCTCGATGGGCCCACTTCTTCTTCAAAATCCCCAAAGCGAGGATCTAAGTCTCTATCCTCACTTTGGGAAACGCCCTATTTGGTGAGATTATCACCTGAGCGGGCTTAAACATCAGTTGCCATTTGTAACTCTTTCCCGGTGGCATCTCTCGATACACCCTTCTTTGCCTTGGTGATCGAGGCGTTGCAGCACTCCCTCGCTTCCCTTTGGTTTCCCAACACGCATCCTATCCCTGCGTCCATTGGGAATTTCATGGTGAGGTGCCATATAGAAGTGACGGCTCGAAGGTCGACTAGAATTGGTCTCCCTATCATAGCATTGTACGCTAAAGGACAATCAACTACTATGAAAGTAGTGAGTAATGTCCTGTTAGCAGGCGCAGTGCCTGCTATGACTGGGAGTCTAATTGACCCTACTGGGGCAAGCTCTTCTCCGGAGAAACCATAAATGGTTTGGTTGCATGGCACTAGGTCCTTTACGGACAATTTCATCCTTTCCAGCGAGGACTTATATAGGATGTTGACCGAACTTCCTGTATCGACCAACACCCTTTTCACCATTCGCGATTTGTACATCCACGACCAGCGGATCGGAGTGTGGGAATCGTACATGCTAGGCATCATCGTCAGAGAAGGTGATCAGCTCCTCCTCTATTCGAGCCTTTTTTGGTGCACGATCCTCGACACTCATCATCTCGATGTCCTGGTCGTGGCGTAGGGTTCGAGCATATCGTTCCCTCCCTTTTCCACTATCTCTTGGAAGATGTGGGCCTCCGGAGATGGTGAGTAGGGTACCTGCCACGGGAGCTGGCTGTAAAGGTGGCGAGCGTTGGCGTGCAGGGGCCGACTCATTGCCACCTTGAGCCTCTCACTGAGAACCTCCCGCGGCTCGTACATATCTTCTTAAATGTCCCTGTCTTATCAGGAACTCAATTTCGTCATTCAGCTGGTTACACTCATTGGTGTCGTGCTCATAGTCGTTATGATAACAACAGAACTTTGTTGAATCTCTCTTGGAGATATCTTTTCTTATTGGTGCGAGTCGCTTGTAGGGCACGCTCGAGCTGGTCGCCTGGTAAACCTCGTCTCGGCTTTCAACAAGGGTGGTGTAATTGGTGAATTTCGGTTCATACCGATTATTTTTGGGGTGTTTACTCTCGGAGGTCGAGGGTTCGTCGCTCGCCCGCTTTCCACCATTCTTACCATTGCCATTCCCGTTGCCTTTTCCGTTGCCATTGGGCTTAGACCCGTTGGCGGCTTTGGTGGGTTCTTCTTTAGGCCCCTTGTCCTTTGCTGGCGATTTCCCTTCATTAGCAATCGCGTCCTAGAGCTTGATGTACCTATCAGCTCTATCTAAAACTCCTGGGTACTCTTAACCCCATGCTTCCTTAGGCTACTCCAGAGGGGAGAATGGCGCCTAACCCCAGTGGTTAAGGCCATCATCTTGCCTTTATCGCCCACAGTCTTGGGTCCTGCTGCGGCTCGCATGAGGCGTTGAACATATTCCTTCAAGGGTTCCCCTTCTTTCTGGCGTATCTCGACAAGTTGGTTCACCTCGGTTGGGTGCACACGACCCGCATAGAACTGTCCGTAAAACTCCTTCACGAACATCTCTCAGGATACAATACTTGTAGGAGGGAACTTAAAGAACCACTCCTGGACAGCATTAGAAAGAGTCACTGGGAAGATCCTGCAGTGAGCATCTTCAGAGACTTTCTGAATGTCCATCTGTATCTCAAACTTGTTTACATGAGATACCGGGTCTCTATACCCGTCAAAATTTGGCAGAGTTGGCATCTTAAACTTGCTGGGGGTTTCCACCACAGCAATCCTTTGTACGAAATGGGTGCCTCTCCTCCGATCGTACTCGATATGCGATGTCCGCCCCCCGACCAGCTGTTGCACAACCTGGTTCAGGGCATCGATTTGAGCCTGAACGGCTTCCGGAATTGCTGGGACCTCTGGTGCCGGGGGAATGTACTCATCGTGCCTTTCTCAGTAGTCGTTGAGTACATCCCTCAAGTCATCGTCTCTTCGCCACTGCTCGCTGGCTCCGAGCCGGCTAAAGACATTATTTTGCCTGGGCTGCCCCCCAGCATTATGTTCTGCTTTTCGGTCTTCTTTAGGTGGGAGGCTCCTACCTCCACCTCTCTCTTCGTTCCTCCGACCAGCATTTCCTCTGCTTAAGTCGGCCTCATTGTAGCTGTGGCCATCTCTGAACTGTGACTGGCTATGATGCGACCGACTATTTCCTCTGTTGCCTCCTTGGGCTGGCATTTCCAGAGTGTTAGGGGGAGGCCTGCGTTGGTAGGTGGGTCCCCGTGCATTGTCATGACGTGGGGGGCCCCTGACCACAGAGCCTGTCTCTGAGTTCCTTCTGTTGGCAGAAGGATGCTGCCCCCTGCTCGGTGGATTCAGCTCTTCACCCCCCTGGGCGTCTAGGGCTGTGGGGCTGTTGCCCAGCCCTATTCTGCATCGGGCGCGGGGGATTGCCTCGACCAGCCTGGGACGGAGGCTGCGTCTCAGGATCCCTAGGTGGGATATCCTCCTGAGGCACATGTGGCTGCTCCAGCCTGAGGGCTTGTTGGTTGGAGCAGAGGACTAGGATTGGGATCCCTTTGAGGTGGCCCCCTTGGGGGTTGATCAGGCTGCGAGGCCGGCGCAGCCTGATTCCTAGCCAACTGGAGGGCTTCTTCAAGGGCTGCCATGGCATCCCTCTGCTGACGGTCCATCTTTGCCTGTCGCTCGCTCAACTCTTGGCGTTGGCGCTCTATCTCCCTCTGCTGTGACGCCATTATCTCGGCAGCACTCTCCTGATTGGCCCTCAGAGTGGCCAACTCATCCTGCAACACCCCCAGTGTTGTCTTCAAGGTCTCAGAGTCCACCTCTTCCTCATCAAACTCCAAATGAGGTTCATCTTCAGCCACATTTGGGGGAGGAGGCTGGGATGGTGCAACGGCAGCCTGTCCAGTCTTCTTGGTAGTTTTTGCCATTAGATCTTCTTGAGTTCAACTCTCAATGAAAGCACCAGAATGTTGACCCTAGTTTTGGTCAATGACACAGAGTCTAGAAAACGACAGAAAATAATATAGAGCTTGAGAAAATGATCTAATGGAAAATAAAGGACACAGAGAATTATAGTGGTTCGCCTCCAGTGATTGGTAATAACCTACGTCCACTTGATACTATTATTAGTATTGAGCTCCAAATGTGTGATCAAAGAACTAGGGTTCTTGAGTTTCACAGACCTTAGAAGAAGAAAACAATACAAACGATGGATAATAGTAATACAATTCTGAAAAAGAGAAAAAAGATCGATCCCCTTCCTTGAGCTATTTCTTGTGTATTTATAGGCTCAAGAAGGGTTACATGAATTAGGAAATAATATCTATCATTAATAAACAGATCTGCAGGTCATAATGAAGAGATATTCTCAGATATCATCACAACTGTACAAATCTTTACATAAATGAACGGAGTATACGACCAGTCTCGTCGTATATAAAACTTGATCTTTTCATGTGGAAATAATGTTGGTCGATAGGCGAGCAATATCTCTGCCACGTGTTGGCCACGTGCCGAAAATCATTGCCACGTCATCAACAGTTATTTTTTGGATAAGCAGATATTTTTATGGATATTTGAATTTGTTTAACTATTTTTAGATATTTTAGGGTTGTTATAACTATTTATATATATATATATATTTTAATGGTTTAAATATTAGCTATAGTTATAACAACACAAGATATTTTGGAAAATAGTTAAGATATTGATTTTAAATTTTAAAATTGGTTAAATTTTGAAAATATCATTTTTTTCAGCCAATTAATAAAATATTTTTTTAATGGGATTTAAATTAACTTTGGTTAATTTTTTATAAATCCTATTTAAATTAAATTAATATTTTTTTATCACATTAACCTAAAGCCAAGTTGATTGTTGATAAATTAAATTTAAATTAACTATTGTTAATTGTTGATAAATTTCATTTAAATTGACTTATTTTTTGTAAAAATTTAATTAATTTGAATTTTTTGATAAATTCTAGATAATTAATTGTGGTATTTTTGCAAATGAAATAAATTGTGGTATTTTTGCATAAATTCATAGAATTGCTCATATAGTAACATGATTAGGCCCATCTAATTATAACATGTTTGTTTGCACTATATGTGGTATTTTTGCAATTGGGCTTAGATGCATATAGTGGCCCATATGTTTGTTAGATATATGGTATTTTGCCAAATAAAATATTCATAAAATGATAGGTTTTATTTGGGCCCATTAGAAAATGTAAAGTTTAAATTCCTCTCTTGTGGGTGATTCCACTTGTGAAGACCCATTTGTTTTGCATGACTATAGTGAGCCTAATAAATTAATAACAATTAATAAAACGAAGGTTTAAATTTCTGTCTTTTGGACCTTGTATGGAAGATAGGGGGCCTTTGTAGTGGGAACGACATACTGGACCCAGGCCTCCTCCATACAAGCCCAATTGTTAAGGCCCATTTACCTGAGTTGGACTTAATTGTATAGGTTCATTATATTAGTTAAACCTAAATATTGATTAGCAACAAATTAATTCTAAATTAATTGAATTTGTTTCAATGTGACACTTTAGAATTAATAAGAAATTATAGGTGTTATCCAAAAAACAAGCATGGATGACATGGCAAAAATTTAGTACACGTGGCTAACATCTGGCAGAATTCGTGCTCGACTATCGACCAGAAAGACATCTAGTATCACAACGTTTGATCTCTTCATACGACCATCCTGGTCGTATGAATGATATATGCGGAAAAGATCTTATGCAGTTATGACAGTATCCGAGATTATCTCCCATGATTTCCTGAGTATCCGATTATTTAGGAAATAATGTCTGTAACAAATTAATGTAAATCCTCCTTGAGCCTATAAATAGAGAATGAGGGCTCAAGGGAAGGGGATCTTCTTCTTCTTTCTTGCTTTCGAATCATTAGAGATTAGAGTGATCCTATTTGATATATTGTATTTAACTTCAGAGGTTATTAAAACTCATTGAACCCTAGTTCTTTGATCACTCATTTGAGTCCTATATCAATAACAATTCAAGTGGACGTAGGTTATTACCAGATTCTGGGGCCGAACCACTATAAACCCTTGTGCTCTTTATCATTTCGTCATCACATTCTTTCCAACGTGTTTTTCCACATCAAGCAAATTTGACTCCGTGTCAGTTGGCCAAAATCAGGGTCAACATTCTGGTGCTTTCATTGAGAGCTTGATACAACATAGTTGAGAAGACCGATGGCGAAAACTACCAGGAAAACTGGACAGGCGGCCAGCGCTGCACCATCTAACCCGCCTCCTCCTCTTCCAAACGTGGCTGAGGATGAGCCACATTTGGAATTTGATGAGGAAGAAATGGACGACGCGACGCTGAAAAGTACCCTAGGGGTATTGCAGGAGGAGCTGGCCATTCTGAGGGCCTGCCAGGAAAGTGCTGCTGAAATCATGGCGCGGCAGCAACAAGAAATTGAACGGCAGTGCTTGGAGCTGAGTGAAAGGTAGGCAGAGATGGACCATCGCTAGAGGGAGGCCATGGAAGCCCTCGAGGCAGCCTTATAATTGGCTAGGGATCAGGCTGCACCTGCCTCGCAGCCTGATCAACCCGCGAATGGGCCACCCCACAGGGGTCCCAATCCTAGCCCACCTATCCAACCCTCGAGCCCACAAAGGCCCGAGCAGCCACCGGCGCCTCAGGATGATGTCCTGCTAGGAGACCCTGAAGCACGGCCTCCATCCCAAACTGGTCGCGGTAATCCCCCGCAGTAGAGGCAGAATAGGACCAGGCAGCAGCCTCGTAGTCCTAGATGCCATAGGGGTGACGAGCCAAACCTTCCGAGCAGAGGACAGCATCCTCCTGGTAACAGGAGGAACTCAGAGTTAGGCTCTGCGGTCCGAGGCCCCCCACGACAT
The DNA here is from genome assembly GCF_963169125.1 of Humulus lupulus. Taxonomy (NCBI): domain Eukaryota; kingdom Viridiplantae; phylum Streptophyta; class Magnoliopsida; order Rosales; family Cannabaceae; genus Humulus; species Humulus lupulus. Next base: position 191,256,636 of record NC_084796.1, on the reverse strand, counting down.
GATAATGCACGAGGACCTAACGACCAACGCAGACCACCCTCTAATGCTCGGGAGATGCCAGCCCAGGAAGGCAATCGAGGGAACAGTCGATCCCACCACAGCCAGTCAAGATTCAGAGATGGCCATGGTTATAATGAGGCCGACTCAGGCAGAGGAAATGCCGGTCAGAGGAATGAAGAAAGAGGTGGAGGCAGAAGCCAGCCACCTCAGGATGACCAACCCGACAGACGGGACGCTGGGGGGCAGCCCAGACCAAATAACGTCTTCAACCGGCTCGGAGCTAGCGAGCAGCTGAGGAGAGACGAGGACTTAAGAGATGTACTCAATGATCACCGCGAGCGGCACGGCGAGTACGTCCCCCCAGCACCAGAGGCCACGACGATTCCTAGCGCTATGCAGGCCCAAATAGATGCCCTCAACCAGGCAGTGCAGCAGCTGGTCGGGGGAAGAACATCTTACATCGACCACGATAGGAGGAAAGGCACTCCTTTCATCCAGAGGATAGCTATGACAGAAACTCCTAGCAAGTTTAAAATGTCTACGCTTCCAAACTTTGATGGGTATGGTGACCCGGTATCTCACGTCAACAAGTTTGAGATACAAATGGACATTCAGAAAGTGTCTGAGGACGCTCGGTGCAGGATTTTCCCTGTGACACTTTCTGATGCTGCACAGGAGTGGTTTTTTAAATTCCCTCCTGCAAGTATAGTTTCCTGGGAAATGTTCGTAAAGGAGTTTTACAGAAAGTTCTACGCGGGTCGTGTGCACCCGACTGAGGCAAACCAGCTGGTTAAAATACGCCAGCAAGATGGAGAACCACTGAAAGACTACGTCCAGTGCTTCATGCGAGCAGCTGCTGGAGCAAAAACAGTGGGAGACGAAGGAAAAATGATGGCCATAACCGCAGGGGTTAAGCGCCGCACACCTCTCTGGGAAAGCCTCCGAAAACATGGGGTTAGAACTACCCAGGAATTCTTGGATCGGGCTGATCGCTACATCAAGCTCGAAGATGCCATCGCCGACGAAGGAAAGCCCCCAGGCAAGGACAAGGGGACCGCCGAGCCCGCCAAAGCCGCCAATGGGTCCAAGCCCAACGGCAATGGCAAAGGCAATGGGAACGGCAACGGCAATGGCAAGAATGGGGGGAAACGGCCACACAATGAGCCTTCCACCTCTGACAATAAACAAGCCAAGGGTAACCGTTATGAAACTCGGTTCACTAACTATACTGCCCTAGTTGAGTCTCGGGGAGAAGTTTATCAGGCCACGAGTTCCAGCGTGCCTTATAAGAAGCTAGCCCCCATTCGAAAGGATATTTCGAGAAGAGACACTACCAAGTTCTGTCGTTATCATAACGACTACGAACATGATACCAACGAATGCAACTAGTTGAAGGATGAGATCGAGTTCCTTATTAGACAAGGACACTTGAGAAGATATATACGAGCCTCGGGAAATTCCCAACGAGAAGCTCCAGGTGGCAACGAGCAAGCGCCCACGCGCCAACGCTCGCCACCTTTGCAGCCTGACCCCGCGACTGGCACATTGTTAACCATCTGTGGAGGCCCGCACCTCACGGGAAACAGCGGAAAGGCCAGAGAATGATATGCTCGGACTCTGCGCCACGACCAGGACATCGAGATGATGACTGTGGATGACCGCGCGCCAAAAAAGGCTCGATCAGAAGAGGGCGAAATAACCTTCTCTGATAGCGATTCCCAACATGTCTGGTTCCCACATTCCGATCCACTGGTCGTGGATATCCAAATGGCCAACATGATGGTAAAGAGAGTGCTGGTTGATACAGGAAGTTTGGTGAACATCCTGTATAAGTCTTCATTGGAACGCATGAAGTTGTCCGTTAAGGACCTGGAGCCATGCAACCAAACAATATACGGCTTCTCTGGTGAGGGACTCGCCCCCGCAGGGTCAATCAGACTATCAGTGACAGCAGGTACAGCGCCTGCTACCAGGACATTACTCGCTACTTTTATAGTAGTCGATTGTCCTTCGGCGTACAATGCCGTCATTGGGAGGTCTGTACTGGTTTATCTACGGGCCGTCACCTCTATGTGGCACTTAACCATGAAATTCCCGACAGACGCAGGGGTAGGACGCGTGTTGGGAAACCAGAGGGAGTGCTACAACTCCTCAATCACGAAGGTGAAGAAGGGAACGTCAAAGAGCACTCCCCCAGATAGGTTGCAGATGGCAATTGATACACAAGCCCAATCCGGTGATGAAGTCACCAAATAGGGTGTTGCCCAAAGTGAGGATAGTTATTTAGATCCTCGCTTTGGGGATTTTGAAGAAAACGTCGGACCCATCGAGGACCTGGAAGAGGTCCAACTTGACGAGAAAGACCCGACCATAGTCGTAAAGGTCGGGAAAAACCTAGAACCAACCACGAAGCATGCACTGGTGGAGCTTTTGCGGAAGAGCCAGGAAGTCTTTGCCTGGTCGCACAAAGACATGGCTGGGATAGACCCTGCAGTTATCAGCCATCTCCTAAACATAGACAAGAGTTTTCCACCCGTGCAACAAAAAAGAAGGCTGCTCAATAAGGAACGGTCGAGAGCCTTAAAAGAAGAAGTTGATAGATTAAAGGAGAATGGGTTCATCAGGGTGGCGTTTTATCCATCGTGGGTCTCTAATCTAGTACTGGTTCCCAAGCCTAACGGCAAATGGCGAACCTGTGTGGATTTTACAGATCTCAATAAAGCCTACCCGAAGGATTGCTTCCCACTCCCAAGGATCGATCAGTTGGTCGATACTACTGCAGAACACGAGATCCTCTCTTTCATGGATGCATACTCGGGCTACAATCAGATCAGCATGCATCCCCCTGACGAGGATCACACCAGCTTTCGGACCGATGCGGGATTATACTGTTATAAAGTAATGCCCTTCGGACTGAAAAACGCAGGTGCGACTTACCAGCGATTGGTTAATCACATGTTTAAAGAATTGATTAGAGTAAACATGGAAGTATACGTGGACGACATGCTGGTAAAGTCGAAAAAGGCGGAAGGACATGTGAAGGATTTGCAAGAGTGTTTCGATGTATTGAACAAGTACCAGATGAAACTAAATCCTCTCAAATGTTCCTTCGGAGTTTGATTAGGGAAGTTTTTGGGGTTCATTGTTAATTCAAGAGGAATCGAGGCCAACCCCGACAAAATAAAAGCCCTGATCGACATGAAATTGCCAGAGAAGATCAAAGATGTACAAAGTTTAACTGGGAGGATTGCAGCCCTAAGTAGATTTATTTCAAAGTCAACGGATAAGTGCGTCCCTTTCTTCAATTTACTTAGGGGCAACAAGAAATTTGAATGGACAGGAGATTGCGAGCAAGCTTTTCAGGCCCTGAAAGCCCATATGGCACAGCTTCCCATTTTATCAAAGCCTATCGAAGGAGAAACTTTGTTCATCTACCTGGCGATCACTGAAGTTGCTGCTAGTGCGGTACTAGTATGAGAGGAAGAAGGCGTACAAAAAGCGGTTTACTATGTAAGCAAAAGGCTGATCGGAGCAGAACTGAGGTATCCTCCCATCGAAAGGTTAGCATACTGCTTAATCTTGGCCTCAAGGAAGCTACGTCCTTACTTCCAAGCCCATCCCATTACAGTCTTAACTGACCAGCCCCTTCGGCAAGTCCTCCAAAAACCAGAGGCGGCTGGGCATTTAATAAAATGGGCAGTCGAACTGGGGCAGTTCGATATTACATATTCACCGCGAGTAGCAGTAAAAGGACAATTCTTGGCTGATCTTATAGCAGAATTCACAGAACTCCCAGACAGCGAGCAGTGCGAAAAGCCTAGAGCACCCGAGCCTCAAGATGAAGCTCCTTCGTGGAAGTTATTCACAGATGGGTTGTCAAACGAATCTCACGCAGGAGTAGGAGTGATCTTGATAACGCCAGAAGGGCATCAATTTCACTGCGCCATTAGGTTCGACTTCACCGCGTCAAATAATGAAGCTGAATACGAAGCACTCCTCGCTGGATTAAGGATGGCAAAAGACATGAGCATAAAGGCGCTGGATATTTACAGTGATTCACAGCTGGTAGTGAATCAAGTTCTAGGGGAATATCAAGCACGAGGCCTAAAAACGGTGGCCTACTTGAACAAAACTAAAGACCTGTTAGCCCAGTTCACGAAGTATACCCTCCAGCAAATACCCCGGGATCAGAATTCGAACGCAGATGCCTTAGCCAAACTCGCGAGCGCGAAAGATGCTGATACTTTGAACATTGTGCCAGTAGAAAGATTGAGCGTGCCAAGCATACGAGCAAATGAAACCAGTATGGAAATCCGAATGGAGGATACATGGATGGCGCCTTACTTGGAGTATCTGACAAATGGTGCACTACCGGCAGATAGAAACAAGGCCAGAACTCTTCAAAGGCAGGCTGCTAGGTATATACTGGTCGATAACGTTCTATACTGAAGGGGATATTCCATGCCACTGCTCAGATGTATTACACCAGAAAAAGCTAAGGAGCTAATGAAGGAAGTACATGAAGGCTTCTGCGAGGATCACGCTGGGGGGCAAAGTTTGGCGAAAAAGATTCTAAGGCAGGGTTATTTCTGGCCGACTATGAACGAAGATTCAATGGAGTTTGTGAGAAAGTGCGATAAGTGTCAGAGATTTTCCAAAATCCCACGCGCAGCTCCAAACGAGTTAAAACAGATGCAGAGTCCTTGGCCTTTTGCAGTATGGGGAATAGACTTGATTGGATCCCTGCCAACGGGAAAAGGCGGAGTGAAGTACGCAGTTGTAGCAGTTGACTACTTCACCAAATGGGTCGAAGCTGAACCACTCGCTACCATAACGACCAAGAAAGTTCTTGACTTTGTCATCAAGAACATTGTTTGCCGATGTGGTTTGCCTCGAAAGATCGTCTCAGACAACGGCACCCAATTTGACAGTGACTTATTCACGGACTTCTGCGAAAGGCACGGAATTATCAAAAGCTTTTCTTCAGTCGCGCATCCACAAGCAAATGGGCAGGTCGAAGCAGTGAATAAAACGCTTAAGGACACCCTGAAGAAAAGACTTGAAGATGCTAAAGGAGCATGGCCAGAACAGCTGCCTGAAGTCCTCTAGTCATATAGAACTTCTCATCGAACAGCGACGGGTCACACCCCGTTTTCCTTGGCATACGGGTATGAAGCTATGTTACCTGTCGAGTTAGATCCCCCCTCACATCGACGCATTACATATGACCAGACCCATAATAGCCAACTAATGATGGAGTCCCTAGACTCAATTGACAAAATACGAGAAAAATCCCAACTCCGAGTTGCTGCGTACTAGCAAAAGGTCACCTGGTACTTTAACTCAAAGGTGAAAGATAGGAAATTCAACGTCGGTGACTTGGTGCTACGACGAGTTTTCTTAAATACTCGCGACCCCACTGCTGGAGTACTCGGACCTAACTGGGAAGGACCTTACCAGATTGAAGAAGTCCTTCATCCGAGCACCTACAAACTTGCACGCTTAAATGGAGATCTCGTTCCACGCTATTGGACTAGTGAACACCTGCGCAAGTACTACCAATAAACAGTCCTTTTTAAAGGACTGGCTTGTATTAATTTTTACAAGTTTTGAAAAAGGGTTAGCCTATGGATAATCGCTTACAATGTAAGATCTTTTTAAGATCACTCGTAAAGACATGATTAGTCCATTTTTAATACGAGATTATAAGGGACTGTGCGCAGCCAGTCATTCTTGCCAACCTTTGTAAATTTATTTTTACAAGTATTTGTTCATTACGTGTGTTGTTTTGCTGTATTGTGTGTTATGTTTACTATCGAGCAGTAGTGTTCGCACAGATCGTGGTCAAGGCAAGTGACCAAGGACCTAAAGCTCTTCGATCACTTGGGGGGCCCATAAGGTACATCAATAGTAAAGCATACCCAAGAGTATGTAAACACATGAACAAAATGAGTGAAAGCATGCTACGGTACTTAGAGTATTTTTCAAAATTTATGTTTTGATAAATCAAACCAAAGTACTATGCTAAGTTCGGTCATGCGAACATATATTATAATAAAAGAAACATTATAATATCAAAAAACACAATCTTTTACACCGCGAGCAGTATTGCTCGGATGTAATTGTTCTATTAAAAGTAAAAATCTTTTGCACCGCGAGCATTATTGCTCGGATGCAATTGTTCAGTTATAAGTAAAAAAGATGCCCTTGCAGCAATAAAAATAAATTGTCTTTACAAACAGACCCGTGGGCCATAAAAGTAAAATAAAATAAAAAAATTTACTGGGCAGGAGGGTCTTGAGGATTTGGGGGAGTGTCCTGGTCGGCAGGAGGACCAGCTTCAGCATTGGCAGCAGGAGCCTTAGCCTTAGCCTTCTCCTCTGCCTCCAACCGGGTGGCGCACTGCGCCATCAAACTTCTCTTCAACCACTCGGAAAGATAGTTGAAGTTGGCCTCCCGGTTGTGCTTCCAGAAGTCATAAAAGCAGAGGAGGGTGGCCTCCTTGTACTTCTTCAAGTTCGCGACCCCTTCCTCCTCAACCTCCTGCACTCGCCCCTCGAGCTCCCGCACCCGCTCTTCAAGCTTCTTTGCTTCATCACTGTTGGCCGTCAGATCGAGTTTGAGCTGTTTACACTCTTGGGTATTAAGTATAGAACTTTCCCTCCATTTATGCCGCTCCTCGTTGGCCCTCTTCAAGGCCCCTTGGCTGTCCTGAAGCTCCTGGGTGAGAGTGGCTTGGTCCTCGCACAGCTGTTCATTCAGCTTGGACAGCTCCTTGTTCTTCTCGAGTAGTTTTTTGTTCTCATCCTCAAGTGCTTGCTTAGCCTGAGCAAGCCGGGAGTCGAAGTTCTGTCCACGAGAAACCAACGCCTTAGCACGGCGCCAGCTAGCAGTTAAAGACAGCAGCCCCTGAAGACAAAAAATTAAAAAGTAAGGAAAAGAAGTCAAACATAAATGATGAAACAGCAGAAGATGACTTACGCTGACTATCTCATTCAACCCTCTGTTGATGATTTGGTCGACCTCCATTGAGGCAGTTTCGTTGATGGCGGCCTGGCTGCGTCTGTGCTTGGAGAGCTTGTATATCCTCTCCCTAGCCGACCCGACCACGAGGCTGGACAGGGAGCCTTCAGACAAATTTTCCAAAGTCTCCTTGCCAGCGGCCCTAGAGGAGGGCTGTGGATTCTCAGGCGTGGGCGTCGACTGTTCGGTGGGGGGCTGAGGTGTCATGTTTTCCTTAGAAGGGACGGTGGTTGAAGTATCTTCTGTTCGAGACTTCTTTGAGGGGGTCTTGCTGCTTTCCCCTCGAGCCCTCTTACTATCCTTCTTCGGGACAGAAGAAGCAGCGGCGGCCTCGTAATGAGCGAAGATGTCTCCAGAGTCCATACCTCCACAAAAGGAAACAACTCGAGCAGTGAGATTAAGTGGCCATAGTGGGAACAGAGATAAAAGTAAAAGGATTACAAGCAAAGTACCTGAGCTTCAACTACTGGTCATAGCAATATTTACTGAACTACCTAGTTCCTGGAAGAAATCTGAGTTTAAAGAGGGAGCATTCCTAAAGTTGTCATCCCCATCAAATAGATGAGAGGGAATTGGCAAATTATTTAAAAGCGAGATTATTGTACCGTTTACATCCGACGAATCGTCAGAAAGTTCGGTAGGCTCGATAGCCTTTTGTTTTCCCTTGCCCTTGGGGACTGAAGGTTCCTCTCCTCGAGGGGGGACGGCAGGTTCCCTGATCGTAACCCCAGTTGGCTGCCTCCTAGGAAGTGCCTGAGGTTGCTGCTCGGGTTCCTATTCGGGTTCCGCGTTTGCTTGGACATCGCCCACCGAGGGTTCGTTCGTCGCAGATTGAGATCCCCAAAGGCCGACCAATCTAAGGTTGGCCTCGTTGACTAGGTTTTTTACACTCTTATCAGCATTTGGCATGCTGGCTAAGAGTGTTGCCCTTGACTCCATCCCTGGAGTAGGGGTTGGACGTAGCCACGGGTCTGGAGCATGATAGATGTCAAGATATTATGACCGAAAGGCACTAAGTAAAGAAGCTCCTCGCGTAAGAATTTTTACCTCCTCGGGTGAAATCCAGGTTGTCCGCAGCAAGGTCAGGTGTGAGGAAGTATTCGTGGTGATACTTCCCCACATTAGAAATATGGGTGGTGTCGGACAAAAAAGTGCGTCCGGACTCCTGATGGCAGAAGTGAAAGAACCCCGTACCATCTTGGTTGGGGTTGGATTTAAGGTCAAAGAGAAATTGACCTCATGAGGGGAAGGTACTGGCCATTTTTTGAGCTTATAAAGGATATAGAGTGCGGCCAGCATTCTATATCTGTTCGGAGTGATTTGAAAGGGGGCTACACCGAAATAATTAGCCACCCCCTGAAAAAATGAGTGAAAAGGCAGGGTCGCACTTGCCTCAATGTGGAACCTCGACCAAGCGCTGTAGGCCCCGCCTGGCAGGTTGGCACGCTGATCGATAGATGGTTTGACTAAGGTCACACCCGTCAGATTGTATCTGTTTAGATAGTTGGCAATCATCCACAGTGTCACCGTACTTAGAGGAACGACGTGCCACGCCACGTCTGGCTGGTCAACGTGGGGGGGGGGGGCGGGCACGCCTTTGGACATCGGTCTCTGGAGCAAATTTGCCTCGACCACTGGTCGAGGGGGCATCAGCAGAAGGCTAGCCTGAAGAGTTAGGGCTATTCCTTTTCCGAGCTTTTGTTTTGGTTCGGGCCATTCTTTGGTTGGGGACTAGAGGACGATTTGAACTAGGGCGAGAAAAAGGGATTTCTTGTACTAAGGTAGATGGGTTCTCTTCGCCTTCGAGCAATTGGGCCAAGAGATTGTCTTCAATAGGTCTTTCTCCTCCCCAAGGGTCTTGCATAAGAATTGCAAACAGACAATGGAGGAGATAAGATACAATTTGTGAAGTAGTGTGGAAGATTGGGATAACGTTGCTCGCGTCTAAAAACCAACAGCATTCTACTCCTACACTAAGATTCGGCAGTAATAGTTTGAAAAATGGATCAAAGAGGAAATCAACCATTTTCTGAAAGAGAACTGCTTCGACTCCTAAAGGGCGGGAAAAAACTCAGTTTTTTCACCTAGCTTAAAGGTTGAATTTTTACGTCGACCTTACGCCCTAAGCCTATGATCCTTACTATCAAACTAAGTCCTAACCTGTACAAAGCATAAAGACGCCATATTACTTAGCAATGGAAGGTTTATACAAAAGAAAAAATCCTCATGAAACCCTATTCGAGAACACAGAAATCACAGAGCATAGAAACGGTGTGCATGGCATAAATTTAGAAAGACAATGATTACCTGAGCAAAGATGGAGGTTCGGAAGAGGATGAAAAAGTTCGAGTCAGGAAGATCCTCAGCTAGGCGATTGTCTGGTTTCGAAGCTTTGTAGGCAAAGTTCTTGAAGTTCTTGGCAAAGACGGTAAGAAAAATCTTTTTGAGAAGAAAAAGGAGGTATTTATGGAGACCGAGGTATGGCTAAAAAGTAAAAATCACTATTTTTTAATTCTCGAAACGTGGGGAAGTGTATAAGCCGTCAATTTGTTTCTTGAAAACTGAAAGGGCTTGATTAGACATAATTATGTCACGATTTTCAAAAACGCACTGGGATTCTGACAGGCATCGTGGGGATATGAACGGTTGTTTCCTTAAAGTTTCTTTATTGTTGGTCGCACTAAACAAACTTGGGGGGCAAATGTTATCCAAAAAACAAGCATGGATGACATGGCAAACATTTAGTACACGTGGCTAACATCTGGCAGAATTCGTGCTCGACTATCGACCAGAAAGACATCTAGTATCACAATGTTCGATCTCTTCATACGACCATCCTGGTCGTACGAATGATATACGCAGAAAAGATCTTATGCAGTTATGATAGTATCCGAGATTATCTCCCATGATTTCCTGAGTATCCGATTATTTAGGAAATAATATATGTAACAAATTAATGTAAATCCTCCTTGAGCCTATAAATAGAGAATGAGGGCTCAAGGGAAGGGGATCTTCTTCTTCTTTCTTGCTTTCGAATCATTAGAGATTAGAGTGATCCTATTTGATATATTGTATTTATCTTCAGAGGTTGTTGAAACTCATTGAACCCTAGTTCTTTGATCACTCCTTTGAGTCCTATATCAATAACAATTCAAGTGGACGTAGGTTATTACCAGATTCTGGGGCCGAACCACTATAAACCCTTGTGTTCTTTATCATTTCGTCATCACATTCTTTCCAACGTGTTTTTCCACATCAAGCAAATTTGACTCCGTGTCAGTTGGCCAAAATCAGGGTCAACAATAGGACTTTGGTTTTAAAAAATTTAATCTATTTAATTTTTTTGGGAAAACCATAGTCATTAATTTTCTAAAAATAAATAATAAAAATACTATTTTTAATTTTATAATGAGCTTATTTTAATAATTTTATTCGATTTCCACCGTTGGTTTAACATAGTCAATAGCTTAATGGGGCCTCGATGCGCTTTGATTCGTCCCCCTACGGAAGATGTTCATTAGCTATTTTGACAAGGTTAGATTTCGAAAGATAGATAATTATAGGTCAAATTCTACTAGACTCACCCCTACGGTAACTACTAGGACTAAATCTATGATTATTGAAACCGTGGGTCTAACTCATAAAATCAGAGATTTTGTTTTCTTATTTTGATCAAATAGTAGGTTGTTAATAGTGGTGTCCATCATTAAATGAGTTTACAACTCTATTTAACTAGTGGCATTTTTGACTCTCGCCAACCGGGACAAGGATATCATAGATTAGTTAAAAACCTAAAGAAATAGAGATATGATTGTTTTTGGTATTTTTTCTCATATCTTACATATTTTTGGTATATGTTGTGCTATTTCTTGAAATTTGTGTGAATAGAAGTTTTATTGAGCAAATGTGATTGATTTCTATTTTATTGATAATTTGTAGTTTTAAGCTAAGTAGTGTCTGTGTCTACTCCCATCCTTTCTCAACTTTCGATGGAGAAACTCACTGGAGAAAACTTCCTTAATTGGAAGCAGAATATCAACATAGAGTTGATTGGTGACAACTCTGAATTCGTCATGATTGAGGAATCCCCAGAACGAGCACCGTGTCCGCACGTTAGTGATGTCACCATCAATGCTCGTGATGGTACCATAAATGCTTGGATAGCACCGTCTCTGCACATTCGTGATGGCACCGCAAATTCTCGGATGGCACCATGTCTGCACGTTCGTGCTCAACTCAACTATGGCCTGATGCAGCTCATGAACGAGCTTCAGATTATTGAACCTGTCATGGGTGGACCTATGATAACTCTATGGTATAGAGTTATTTTTATTAACTTTAAACTTGATTTTTCGTGAAAAGAGTAATGAATGTAATGTTGTTTGTAAGTTTGATTAGTTTTTATCTTTCTTTTCTAGTTAGTGTACTAATTTAGGAGTCTTTTAAGTTGTTAGTGTTAAATGTAATTAATTAATTAATTTTGTTTATTTTGTTGTTTAGGAAAGGAATTTTTGAATTGCCAAGGGAAGGAAAGGAATTCGAGGCCAAAGTGAACACTAAAGCTGGAAATGCTTCTGATTTGCTGGAGAACAAAATGCTATAGCATTTCTGGGCACTGGGAAATGACATGGACAAAATACCAGCATGAATTTCTTCATCTAATTCAGCGCCTATGTGGCAGTCACTTAAAATTATGTCAGCTAGCTTATGTGGATTGGACTAGTGGGCCAAAGAGAAGAAAGTGGGCTTTCTAATTAGGGTAAATGAAATTGTACCCGGGAGATATAGAGGGAAAGGAAGTACCAGCCACCAACATCATTCAATAGAACACATGTGTGCTGCTGCCATTAGAGGAGAAAAGTAGTTGCAGAAAAGGATACACAGAAAACCAAGTACCCATAAGAGGATATCCACGAGAATAGAAGGAGGAGGACGATAGCATACTTTGATTCTACTTCTTCTCTTTCTTCTATCTTTTCCTTTTCTGTAGTATATACTCTTAATTCTACATTTTGTGAAACTGAAGTATTAGTTATGGATGAACAAACTCTGTTTTGGATTGTAATTACTGGTTTGAACATGAGCTAAACCTTTTGAGATTTGAATAGCTATGAACCCCTATGCTTGTGATTAATTAATGTGAATGCATGAGTTTAGCAATTTTTCCTTTGCTCATTCAAGTGAGCTTACTGTTATTTAATTGTTATTAATTGGCCATGAGTAACAATTTGCTAAGCTAGATCTGGTTCTGGGAAGGCTAAATCTAGTGGATATAACTTGGATGATGCAAGAGAATTTCCATGTTTAGGTTGTTCTTAGTAAGTAAGATAGGAATATTTTACTACCTTACATAACTTGAGAATTGGTGTTTAATTGATGTTCTGCAACCTGATTAAATATAGGAATATATTAAATTAAGTGGTAGAACATAATCAGTGAGTTTTGGAAAAATCTCACGAGCAATTCTAGAATTCTATTAACTCTGTGCAACTTTGCTGAACAAAATGCTGTAACAACTAGGCAGATTAGACATAGGGGGGATTTAGCTATTCAAGTCTATCATTCCATAGATACTTTTTCTTGCAATTATTTTTCCAGTAATTGTAGCCACATTTTAAGCAGGTTTTATTTACAGTCATTTAAATTTAGATTCATTACTCAATCATTCCCATATTTTCCATTTATTTTAAGTTGTTAATTAGTTGGTTTTACATTGAATTTTGTTTGCGATCCCTGTGGAGACGATCTTACTTATCATTATATTACTTGTGTGACTGCGTATACTTATGTATATTAATTTTCACAACAACCTAGTAAAGGAGGTGAAAATAAGACTACTGATGTTGCTGCTCATCTAGCTAAGGCTGAAGCTAACCCAGCTTCATCTTCGAAAGCTAGAAACAATAGGAAAGGTGGACAAAACTACAACCCCAAGCCTGCAAAGGCTGCAAAGACGAGTGCACAACCAAGTGCACAGACGCCTAAGGGGAAAACAAGAAAAACAGGAAAGGTAAAGATAAGTGCTTTCACTGCAAAGAGAAGGGGCATTGGAAACGAGATTGCCCTAAGTTTCTAGCAGCGAAAAAACAAAGCTTCTTGAATCGTGGGAGGAAGTGAACGAAGGCGGCTTAAAGCTTCGAGTTGGGAACAGAGCGTTTGTTGCGGTCCAAGCTAGAGGAAGAGCTTGTCTGAAGTTCGGAAGTAAATACTTAATTTTAAAAGATGTATTTTTCTGAATTTTAGTAGAAATTTAATTTCAATTTCCATGTTGCAATTAGAACGATTTGTTATGACTTTCACAAGTTTTAATATATCTATTTCTTTCAATGGATCACAATTGTGTATTGCATGTTTGGAGAACAGGCTTTATATTCTGCGACCTAATGAACCCCTCGCTCTTAATAATGATTTATTCAAAGTAGCTAAACCTTGGACCAATAAATGTCAAAAGACCGATAACGATAATATGACGTATTTATGGCACTTGAGACTAGGTCACATTGGCTATGACAGGATTCAAAGACTTACAAAGGACGGACCTTTGAGGGAACTCACCTTAGATGAATTACCTGTCTGTGAATCTTGTCTAGAAGGAAAACTGACCAAGCGTCCATTCTCTGCAAAGGGTGATAGGGCCAAAGAACCACTTGGTCTTGTGCATTCAGATATTTGTGGACCTTTGAATGTACAAGCCAGGGGTGGTTTTGAGTATTTCGTCACCTTCATTGACGATTACTCTAGATACTCATATCTTTACCTAATGCATCGAACATCAGAAACATTTTCAAAGTTTCAGGAATTCCTAGCAATGGCTCAGAACCAATTAGGTAAAACTTTAAAGATCTTGCGATCTGATAGGGATGGAGAATATTTGGATATGCAGTTCCAAGATCATTTAACTGAACTTGGGATTTTATCACAACTTACTGCCCCAGGTACTCCGCAACAAAATGGTGTAGCGGAACGCCAGAACAGAACTTTATTGGAAATGGTTAGATGCATGCTTAGTTACTCAACTCTACCAACTTCATTCCGGGGACATGCAATTAAAATCGTGAATGACATTCTCAATGTCGTGCCGTCAAAATCAATCCCCAAAACACCTTTAGAACGTTGGAGTGGTCGTGAACCTAGTTTACGCCATTATAGAATCTGAGGGTGTTCCGCTCACGTCCTGAGGAAAAAGGAGGGAAAGCTAGAACCGCGAACTGAAGTTTGCATGTTTGTTGGCTATCCTAAAGGTACTCGGGTGGACTTTTCTATAGTCATTCAGAAAAGAAAGTGTTTACTTCTACAAATGCTACTTTTCTAGAAAATGACTATGTCGAGAACTTTAAACCTCGCAGCAAAGTAGTTTTAGAGGAGATGGTTAAAGAATTGACTCCAACCAATGTTCCATCATCATCAATGAGAGTTGATGATGAAATTCCCACTCTTCACGTCCAATCGAGGCAAGTCAGTTTAAATGAAGAAAGTACCACTATTCCTGAGCAACACAGTCACGGAGCCTTGTCGTAGTGGGAGGTTTTCTAGAAACCCAGTTCGCTATGGTTTGGATGGTGAAACCAATATGGTTGTTGGTGACACTAGTGATGATGATTCGTTGTCTTTCAAATGGGCAATGGTTAGCCCTAAAAAGGAATTATGGCTCAAAGCCATGAAACAGGAAATTGAGTCCATGTACTCAAATTCCGTCTGGGATCTTGTGGAAGCACCTAGTGACTTTAGGGCCATTGGGTGCAAGTGGATCTACAAGAAGAAACGAGGTGTTGATGGAAATATCGAGACTTATAAATCTCGATTAGTGGCAAAGGGTTATACCCAAAGAGAAGGCGTGGACTATGAGAAAACTTTTAGTCTGGTAGCCATGCTCAAATCCATTCGCATCCTCCTATCCATAGCAGCCGCTTTCGACTATGAGATCTGGAAAATGGACGTCAAGACAACTTTTCTTAATGGAAAGCTTGACGAAGTCATTTATATGGATCAGCCAGAAGGATTTAAAGTATCTGAACAAGAAGGAAAAGTTTGCAAGTTGAATAGGTCCATCTATGGACTTAAGCAAGCTTCTCGTTCCTGGAATCTTAGGTTTGATGAAATAATCAAAACCTATGGCTTTGAACAAAATATTGATGAGCCCTGTGTTTACCAACTGAAGGCAAATCAAATAGTGGTATTTCTGGTTCTTTATGTAGATGATATCTTACTCATTGGAAACAATGTTAAGAAATTATCAGATGTGAAGAATTGGCTGAGCACTCAATTCCAGATGAAGGATTTGGGTGAAGCAAGTTATGTTCTAGGTATCTAGATCATCAGGGATAGAAAGAACAGACTCTTAGCTCTATCTTAAGCATCATACATAGATAAAGTGCTTGAACGTTTCTCAATGACAAATTCCAAGAAAGGGCGTCTACCGTCCCGCCATGGAATTCATCTTTCAAAGAAGCAGTCTCCCCAGACTCCTGAAGAGGAAGATGCAATGAGAAAAGTTCCTTACGCATCTGCAGTTGGAAGTCTGATGTATGCCATGTTGTGTACTAGACTAGATATCTGCTATGCAGTGGGAGTAGTGAGCAGGTATCAGTCAAACCCAGGACCGGAACATTGGATAGCAGTTAAGCATATCTTGAAGTATTTGAGACGGACTAGGGATTATATGTTAGCCTACAAGGGTGGTGTTCTGAACCTTGTAGGCTACACCGATTCAGATTTTCAGACTGATGTCGATGATAGGAAGTCTACTTCTGGAATGGTGTTTACTCTTTGGAGTGGAGTTGTGATTTGGAGAAGCATAAAGCAGTCTGCAATCTCAGATTCCACCATGGAGGCTAAGTACATAGCCGCGTCAGAAGCAGCTAAGGAAATAGTCTGGCTAAAGAAGTTCTATTTAGATCTTGGTGTTATTCCAGAAATGGATAAACCGCTTATGTTGTTTTGTGACAATACATGAGCGATAGCCAACTCGAAAGAACCGCGAAGTCACAAGAGGAGCAAGCATATAGAAAGGAAGTATCAAAATATTCGAGAATATGTGGCCAGGGGAGATGTGAAGGTTATGAAGATTGTAACTGAAGACAATCTTGCGGATCCGTTTACAAAGACACTATCAGAAGCCACATTTGATAAGCATATCAAGGAAATGAGATTAATAGAATTAAGGCATTAGTTTCAATTAGTGCAAGTGGGAGTTTGTTGGGGTTTTATGCCCTAATTAAAACCCAAATTCTTTGTAATCTCATTTTATTATCAATAAAAGAATAGAAATCATTTTTTTACTTGGTCAATCACTTTGCTCACATGTTTTATTTTCATAATTATTTGTTTAATATAAACTTCTATTAAACCCCGAGCATATAGCAAATCTTATTTATAGTGATGTAATCACAGTGGAATATAAATATGATTATATCAAAATAAGTTAGTCCTAAGATTAGTCAGTGCACAGGATTTACACTGACTTGCCAATCTACGATATGATCTACTTACACATTACAGTGTTATGTTCTTTCCAGAACATTAGCAAAGTAGATAAGATCAGATGTATTTGTTACATCGGACTGGACCGATATTGACAGTTGATAAGATAAGTAAACATACCGTTATTATCTATTCTAGTCATATCATATAGTTGACCATAGGTCAATTCAATCTCAATTCTGAGTGGTTAGTATTCTAACTGATTGTATTATTTGAGTTCTTTGACTTGTTCGTTACCAGCTTACCCTACAGACTAGCCCATACTTACATCTTGGGAACTCGGTAGTATAATTGAGTGGGAATGTTAATCATAGATATGAACATCTATAGCTTCTGATGAAGAAGTGAAATGATGGTTTCCTTTTAGTTTGGTTCAAGGTGTTAAATGATAGAGATCTCATTTCAGTAATTAAATTAGTTTAATGAAATATCATTTACAAGGAACTAAGTGTTTTAAGGATAAAATACAATGAGGGGTAAAACGGTATTTTAGTCCTATCTCATTGTAGACCGTCTATAGAGGATTGAGTGACAATTATGGTTGTAACAATGGATAATTAATAGCGTATCTATATTTGTTATAGAGCGTTCTATGAATTCAAGAGTGCAATTCCAAGTCTATAGTGGAGTCACAAAGAATTAATAAGTTAGTAAATTTATTTGTTAGATTTATGATAACTTATTGGATCTTGATTTCATAGGTCCATGGTCCCCACTGTACCTTGGATAAAATCATCTAGATAGTCTCAATTAATTGACTTAATCATCAATTAGAATTATCAAAGTTGACTAGGTCAATTTTGGATAGTTTCACCGAGTTGTGTAATTTTGAGAAGAAAAGAGAAATTATGGCAGATTTATTAATTAAGATAAATTGGTATCTAAATTAATAAATAAGTTTAAATTAAGGTTCAAATTATGAATAATTAATTTGATAAAGGATTTAAATAATTATTTAATTAATTAAATCAATAGAAAATAATACAGGCCTTGGTTTTAAGTCCAATGGGCTTATAATCAAATGGGAAATTTCACAGGCTTATAGCCCATGATAATTTCGACCTAGGGCTTCAAAATGGCTATTATTTTATTGATTTTTAATTAAATTAAATGACCTAATTGAGTCTATAAAAGGAGTGCTTAGAGAGAAGTCAAAACATAAATCACAAGTCAAATTTTCTGATAGTTTTAAATTCTCTCTAAACACAAGTCCTTTTCTAAGCCTCTTTGTTATTTTCTCTTCTTCTCTCTATATCTATCTCATGTGTTGAGAATTGCCCACACTAGTCTAGGTGGTTCTAAGGATACATTGGAAGATTGTGAAGAAAATAGAAGATCGGTTTAGTTTCTTGATAATACTCTGCGACAGAGAGGATACAAGAGTTAGAGAAACTGGAGGAAGGACTGTTTCATTTCGCTGCGTATACAGTAAGTATTCTATTATTTGTTTCTCTTTGAATTCAATTTTAGAAACATGTTTTAGGCTATCGCGTATTAATTTGTTTAATATTAGATATACATGAAAATAAATAAAGATCATGTATAAGCTAATCCAACATAAGAAACTTAAGGAAAACAAAACTCAAAAGCTTAAAGCTTAAATTACCTCTGATTAAGTCATTTTCCAGCTAAATCCTAAGGCTATCAAGCTTCTAATCTTCCCTAGAGTTTTTATGACTCTAACCTTGCCTGAATCCGAGCTCTAAAACTCAAGTTTCCTTCACAAATGCTAACGAGCGTATAGTGAGAGAACGAGAGAGTTGAACTTGTGTTCTGTTTATGATAGGTTACTTACAGTTCAAGTAACCTTAAGAAAAGCCCAAGGCTCGGGGTACCAAAAACGTCTCCGAGGGTAAAATGGTAAAAATCCCTAGAATTCCCTCCTAATATCGCTAACTTTAAATATATCCTCGAATATTTATTCCTATTACCCAATATCTTGGTAATGTACTAAATACCCAAAATACCCCTTGACTCAACCTGAGTTGAGTATTGGTCTCGTTGTGACTTTCCCGCTAACTTGCTCCCTAGGATTGTCTCGTGCTGAGTAACCCAACTATATCCACATAATAATATGGTCTTACACATATATCACATATACTCCAAATATACTCATAACAAGCCAAATTACAAAAATTCCCCTTCTGATAAGAAACGGGCCCACATGCATATTTAATGCACCTAACACATGCATATTTAGTCATATTATAATATATCTCGCATAATCATAAAATGATACACATATATATCACATAAACGCATATTTCATAATTAAATCACATAAATTCCATAATTTTCCATCTTGGCCCCCTAATCAAGGTCCTAAGCTTTATTAGGTAATTTGGGACGTTACAATGTGCCGGTTGAGAAAGGGTGATTTTGACAAGAGGCCTCTATATCTTCTTTGGTAAACATGAGAGCACTCTAAGCTCTACGATCTTCACCTAAGTCCAATGGAGAACTCCATCTACTGCTATCTTCAGTTCTACATGGACCTGGACGACTACTGCTGGTCCCAGATGTTTGTCAACCTTGTCTTTTGCACTGCTCTTCCTCTACTACTTGTACATGCATAACATTTGAACTCTGGCTTGGCGAATTTGCCCTATTATCTGGCCCATCAACATTTGTTGCATGAGCAACAGGATCGTAGTCATAGGGATCGTACTCCGATGTGTCAGGAACATATGGCAGATCTCTAACAGTGATATCATCATGGATGATAACATGAGAATTTGTCTCTGGAACAAATGTTACAACCTCACTTTGAGCTCCCTAGAAACCATGACATGGGGGGGGGGGGGGGGGGGGGGAATGTTCTCTTCAAATCGAACATTTTTGTTAACGCTAGGAGAGGCCGATGCATTTCCTAAACAGTCCTTCTTAACTAATGTTACACACAAAAGAATCAGCTTCTCAACAGATTTTGATGTTAGCTGCATGAATGCACGAACATGCTTATCATTTTTCATAACAGTAGGTTTGAAGGGTTGTGAGAGGTATGTGTACGGGACCTCAGGTTTCAAGTCGTACACACATTTATCCGCTTGAATCTCATCGTACAAAATGTCAAGCAATTGCTCATACGTCACGCCTTCTCCAAAGGTAGAACATGATTTTCAGCATCTCTGAAAATCGAATCCCTATCTTCTAGTTCCCAAACACCATTGTATGCAAAAAATAGGGAAACATTTGAATCTGTATTGAAAAAAAAGGTCAAAAATGAATATTATAAAAACAACTGCAAAACATAAATTGCAAAGCATCGAGTTCCATCGAGCTTAATCGAGGTAATTCGAGGTAAAGCTATCGACTCCTGTCGAGGTCTATAGTTTTCTATCAAGGTGGTTTCCCAAGTAAAGGCACGAGTACTTATCGAGGTCCATCAAGGCAAGTCGAGGACCATCGAGGTAATCTTTCTAATTCAATTCTTCTCGACATGTCGAGGTCCATCGAGGTGGCCTATTTACTTAAATGCATCTAGATCTATCAAAGTCCATCGAGGACAATCGAGCCTCATCGAGGTCCCCTAATCCTAACACCAATCGAGACACGTCGAGGCAAATCGAAGACCATAAAACCTCAGATTATGTGAAACCATCGAGGCATGTCGAGTTTCATCAAAACTCTTCGAGGCAGACAAAAACCCAGAAAAAACGCATATAAACGAAGATCCAATCCGGCAGTGAAACAGTACAATAAAACACGAATGCATACACAAATCTATTTGAAATAGTTAAAGCAATGTAAATAAATAAGTTTCCTCACTACATATAATGAAAATATACTTACCCATAAGATTTTTGCCCCTAGATCCGAAACCTAAAATGGAGTTTCTTGCCTTAATAGGATTCAACACTTGCCCAAAGAAAATATTAGATAAGCTCCAAAATTATTATAGATTGAGAGACTAAATAGTGGATGCCTTGTAGAAGGGAAAATGAGAGAGAAGGAGAGAAGACAACATGAGAAAAAGAGAGTATCCCATTTTATGTTAGGGGTAGTTTAGGAATCTAGGAGAATACTAGCATAAAAGAGTAATGCATAATTAGCATGGAATAATTTTGTGATATTATCCTTTTATACATAAAAATAAAAATGGGTATATGTAGATATGAAGAATAAGACATAAAATATAAAATCAACAAGGCAATAATAGATTCGGTTGATAATAATGTCAAAATATTGGTACATTTTTAATCATTATACCACTGTGTCTTCTAGATGTCGATGTAACCCAAGTAAACAATATCATCAATTTTAACATATCACATTATAATAATATATTGATTAACCAAATAATTAAAATAAAAAATACATAAATATATAGAAAATTATAATAGATAGAATATGTTGAAAATAAAATAGATATAAATCCTTTTTATTCGTAAGAAAATTCTTAAATAAGTGCAATAATATTAACAAAATTGGTCATAAAAAAACTATATCATTTATTCTGTTATGATTTGTTATTTAATTTTATAATGTCAATTAAGTAATCGAATATTGTTTTACTAATAGAAATTTATTTTGTTACTAAATAAATTTGTAATTTGAGAACTCAAAATTTTCTTCAAATAAAAAAAAAGATTGTAATTTTTAAAAATACATTTTTTGGTTAAAATTTTATGAAAAAGAAAAAAAAAAGAATCGCAAAAATTGAAATTTAAGAGATCAAAGAAAAAGAGGTACTTCAAAGTATGTATAAAACTGTACAGTGGTATATTATAAATTTTAACAAAAATAATAAACAATCATTCATTCAAACACATATTTATATAATTAAAAAAACTTGATAATATTAGTTTTTCATGCAAATTCTGTATTTTTGTTTTATTTTTTGTACGTTTGACAAAATAAATATTTTTTATATTATTTCATAAAAAAAATTTCTGATACACTCAAAATTTATTTTTGTAAATAAAACATTAAAATATCTATACTCTTTCACTCATTATTCTTTATTTATTTTTAGGAGAAATAATATTTTTTTTAATAATAGAAATAATATTGTTTTAAGCTTTGAAAAAAAAATGAGAAAAGGACAAAGCAGGGAGAACGGTTTGGTTTAGTTAAGCAGAACGAGTTTCTCTCTACTCACTCTCTCTCTATCTCTCTACTTTCTCTCTCTTCTCTTCTGACTCTGAGTGGTGTTTTGGGTGGAGCTTTACGCAATCCCATTATAACCCATAAAAGAGATTCTTGTTCCCTTGGCCAACCTTCCCTTCTCTTCTCTTTTATTTTCCTCCATTAATGCTTCTTTTTGTGTTCTTACCTTCTTTGCTTAACAACCCTTAATGGGATTTTGATTCTTATTCAACTCAGGATCCATTTCTGTGAAAAAGAAAAAGTTTTGAAGGGAATTTGTTTTATATGGGTAATATGGGAAGTAGCGGCTCAACGAGTCGCCGAAGACAACATGGAAGCCGGCGTAGCCACCACCACCACCACAACCACCCTCCACCGCCACCTCAGGTACCACCGCAACCCGAACTCTCAGCCAACCGGTATGTTGTTACTGCGGCCACGCCTTACCCTCCCCAATACCCGAATCCGAATCCGAATCCTAATCCTCCCCAGTATTACCAGTACCCAGGTTATTACCCGCCTCCGCCGCCTACCACGCCTGCGCCCTTGCCGGCGCCGTATGATCACCACCACCGCGCAGCACACATGCTTGCCGAAACAGGTCATGGGAATTGGGTCGGTGGCAGGTACCCTTGCGGACCGGTTATGCAACCCGTGGCACCTTATGTTGAGCATCAGAAGGCTGTGACTATACGAAACGATGTGAATTTGAAGAAGGAGACTCTTAGGATTGATGCTGATGAGGAAAATCCTGGGCAGTTTCTCGTGGCTTTCACATTTGATGCCACTGTAGCCGGAAGGTAAGTAAAATCTTAGTCTTACATACCCTTTTCTGAGTTTTGAGTTGCTTGAGATTTTTGAGCTTGTTTTTCTTGATGAATTTATGATGTGAATGGTTTCATGCAAATGATTGTTATAATTGAAGTCATGTGTTTGTATGGGTTAACTTATTTAAGAGAAAACAAAATACTTTGGAATACCTTTGTTGGTGGAAAATATCAGACCAGAAGATCAAGATTGTTAGGCACTTCCTTATTATAGTATTCTTGAAATGCAGTAGAATATGCTTTAGGCTGTTATTCTTACTATTTTTGGATGGGATTCTTGATCTGCTGGTTTGAGTCCTTGTCTTTGGAGTATATCTAGTTAGAGAGTTTAGAAAAGAAGAAACTTAATAAGTTTTTGAACTAGCAGTCTTGGTTAGTGATACAAGTTGTCACAATTCAGCTTCTAGTACGTTTAACCTGATTGTGAAATCATGTTGTTTATGATCTAAATATCTTCTTTCGATTTATTCTCATTTAAACAGCATAACTATAATGTTCTTTGCCAAAGAGGGGGAAGATTGTAACCTGACATCAATGAAGGAAAATCTCACACCTGTGACTGTACATTTCCCACAAGGCTTGGGCCAGAAATTCAGACAGCCATCTGGAACTGGGATCGACTTTTCGATGTTTGAGGAGACAGAGTTATCAAAAGCTGGGGACATGGATAACTATCCTCTAGCAGTAAAGGCAGAGGCTTCCTCAGTTCTCCCGAATGGATCTGAAGGAAACCAAGGATCTGGAACAATGAATTCTCAGATAACTCTGGCAATTTTTGAGAAGGAGAAAGGTGAATTTCGCACAAGGGTTGCAAAGCAGATCTTGTGGGTAAGTGGAATGAGATATGAACTACAGGAGATATACGGTATTGGTAATTCGGTTGAGGGTGATTTAGATGGTAATGATCCAGGAAAAGAATGTGTCATTTGCCTGTCTGAACCACGGGATACAACCGTTCTTCCTTGCCGGCACATGGTAATTACAGTTTCCCTTCTTTTCCTTAAGTTAATTGAGTGTACTCATAGCTTTGAAAGAGGTAGCCAATTTGATGAGGTGAGTTTCTCATGAAAATGTTGCAGTTGATTGTTAAATGAGAGAACTTCTCATCACATGGTTTTTGACATTGCTCTGATTTTGTTTGTGCGGTTTAGTACTTGATCTTCTGAAAACTAGCAAAGCTAGAACAAAAGAAGGAAACCTTATCAGAGCTTTTCTGGAACTAATGCTCATTCATTTTACTGTGAATCAAGAGGGAAAGCTAGCAAAGCTAAGAACAAAAAAAAAAAAAAAAGACAAACCATAAAGAACATGGAAACCTTATAGTAATCTTTTGGAACTAATGTTCATTTTACTGTGACCCAAGAGGGTAGCTGGAACGGTTAGAGATGTGGTTTGCTTATTTTATAAGATCTGAAGTTCGAGCCCTCTTGTATACCTGTATAGTATTTGCTATAGTTTCTTTTGTCTCCAAATATTACAGGGTTAGGCAGGAAGACTAATTTAAAACAAAATATTCATTTTTAATGCATCTTAGATGAAAATAATGCAAGTCTGTTATTGAACACCCTTTTTGCTTTGTTGGTATAGTGTATGTGCAGTGAGTGCGCAAAAGTTTTGCGGTTTCAGACTAACAGATGTCCCATTTGCCGGCAGCCAGTGGAGCGGCTTTTGGAGATAAGGGTCAACAGTGGTTCTGACGAATGAAAGGGAGGTAGAGGTAGTGCCTTCTCCACCAACATTGTGTATATCCCTGCTATTATATCTTGGTTTCCTTCATTAACTCATCATCTTGGGTTTTTCATGCATCTAATAAATGAAAAGGAAGTTATACGCGGTTGGCATGGATACCATGCTGCCTTTTTTTGCACCAGAAATATATTACAAGCAAAGCAAATGGCTTCTGTAATACTTGTGTGAGAGAGCGGCAATTCCTCTGTTTTATGATATATTCTTTATGTTTGGTTTTGCTAAAGCCTTGTCAATTTCTGTTTGCATATTAAGTTCTTATTTATTATTATTGATGATTTATAGAACAAATTGATTGGTATGAGGAAAGAGAAATGAAATGAAGGCTTTATTTCATGTTAGCCTTGAAAAAGAAAGAAAGAAAGAAAGAGGAGGCTGGGTTTTCTGTCTTATTCTCTCATGGTTGGTCCCATTTTGGAAAAGAAAAATATCGAAAAAAAGAAACAATCACTTGCGATAGTAGTTGGTCAATCGTTAGTACATTTTTAACAAAATGAGTGTGATAAAGTAACCGAGATAGTGCACATTCACTAGTAGTTGGTCAATATTCGGAGTGGGGTGGTGCGATTTGGATATTTTTTATGGACTGGTGCGAGATTACATGAGTTTTATTATTTTCAAAATATAAAATTACAGGGCCCACGTAAAATAATTAATTGATTCAGTATTTCAAAATTCTAAAACTGTGTTGGAAGTTAATGTGTAATTATTACACAACTAGTAATTACAAGTGGCAGCAAGATAATTAGTAATTATATAAAAAAAATATATAAAATAAGTAAAAAACTAGTGATGCACACTGGTCGGGGAGTGCTCCCTTGGTCCCATTTATATTTTTAATTCTCGTCTCCATCCTATCCTGTTTATTTTCTGTCGAGGACGGGGTAGGGAATCTCCTATCGGGGCGGGGAATTCTCACGGGGAACCCATTTATTTAAAAAATAAATTTTAAAATAAAAATAATAAATTATATGTAAATTAAAATATTGCATAATATTTATTATTTAAAATATTAAATATTATCCTAAATAAAAATTAAAATATTAAAAAATTTACTACTATACTACAAAAACATATAAAGAAAGATATAAAATACATATAAAATATTACAAAAATATATAAAAATTTAAACGGGGTCCCGTCGGAGCAGAGAGTGCTATCCCCGTCCTTGCCCCATTTAACATTCGGGGATTGAAAATTATCCCCGTTCCTGCCCCATTCCCCATTTAGACGAGGATTCTCCGCTCCATTAGGGGCAGGTTCCCGCGGGGCCCTGTCCCCATGGGGAAAATCTACATCCTTATAAAAAAAAACATGTAAATTGAGATTTAGAATAAATAGATTTTTTTTAGAATAGATGCAATTATCACCTTAAACATACGCAATTGAAAACAATTTAACTCTATTTGGTAAAGAAATAATCAAATAATGAAATAAATAAAAATGACATTCAATGA